>NC_091143.1:20698338-21025661 GCF_041381155.1 Argopecten irradians | reverse complement strand
ACCTCTAAAAACCGAACATGGATTTCATGTACGGAATGAATTCCTCTTTATTAATAGTATAATAAAACTTCCCAAAACCGATCCCTCCCAATTCCGAATACCGGACCGAATTTGAGATCGGAATAGTCAAATGTAACTAAAATACACTTCTGAAAACCGGCCTTACCTGAGCGACACCGATAGATTGCATTGAGGTCTGATCAACCGACCGCGAAATACACACGTACCTGTACCATAGTTGTCGCATGCCATGTCCTGGGGCATGTATACAGATGTGAAGGCTATAGGTACACAGTAATTATACCCGAGATAGTGGTGAAATTATTTAATCATGTCTATTGTCTAGATATTTAACGAAAGTCTACCACGTGCACGCGGTTTGTTTACTGTATGAAAACAAGCAGAGCTAGTAATAAAGAGATAGTTTCGTATTCAAATCACACGGGTTTTTTTTATTTACATATGTCGTAAATTATCTGTATGAAGAAGCCGAAGCCATGTATTGTTTTAGAAAATGACTATGTCATAATGACCGGCATCGACTGATCATCGTGACCATATAATTTGATTCTTGACGTAACCGGAAGCGATCGGCCGTACATACATGTACAAATGTAAATGTATGTAGGTTAGTGCAGTCGAGAACATCCACAAGAACATTCACGCAATTAACTAACTAAACTACGTTTATAAGCGGTAACAAAATCAAGATTGTTGTAATCCCTTCCTTTTAAACGTACATGTATGATTCTCTCTTTTGTGATATCATTCACATTAACAATCAATATCGGTCGGTTTTAACGAACACTAGGCATACATGCGGTACACTAGTGTAAAAAACGACTTCCGATTGATTAAATACGTATCGTAATGATCGGTATTCGGTTCACTTCTCCAAACCGAACCCTCTCTTAACCGGCCGAAATTATGTGCACTGACCATGATCGGTTTCGGGAGGTTCCACTGTACCTGTACCACTATCATATTGAATAGGGATATACCTGTACCACTATCATATTGAATAGGGATATACCTGGACCACTATCATATTGAATAGGTATATACCTGTACCACTATCATATTGAATAGGGATATACCTGTACCACTATCATATTGAATAGGGATATACCTGGACCACTATCATATTGAATAGGTATATACCTGTACCACTATCATATTGAATAGGGATATACCTGGACCACTATCATATTGAATAGGGATATACCTGGACCACTATCATATTGAATAGGGATATACCTGTACCACTATCATATTGAATAGGGATATACCTGGACCACTATCATATTGAATAGGGATATACCTGTACCACTATCATATTGAATAGGGATATACCTGTACCACTATCATATTGAATAGGGATATACCTGATATCATATTGAATAGGGATATACCTGTACCACTATCATATTGAATAGGGATATACCTGACCACTATCATATTGAATAGGGATATACCTGGACCACTATCATATTGAATAGGGATATACCTGGACCACTATCATATTGAATAGGGATATACCTGTACCACTATCATATTGAATAGGGATATACCTGACCACTATCATATTGAATAGGGATATACCTGGACCACTATCATATTGAATAGGGATATACCTGGACCACTATCATATTGAATAGGGATATACCTGGACCACTATCATATTGAATAGGGATATACCTGTACCACTATCATATTGAATAGGGATATACCTGTACACACTATCATATTGAATAGGGATATCCTGGACCACTTCATATTGAATAGGGATATACCTGGACCACTATCATATTGAATAGGGATATACCTGGACCACTATCATATTGAATAGGGATATACCTGGACCACTATCATATTGAATAGGGATATACCTGTACCACTATCATATTGAATAGGGATATACCTGTACCACTATCATATTGAATAGGGATATACCTGTACCACTATCATATTGAATAGGGATATACCTGTACCACTATCATATTGAATAGGGATATACCTGTACCACTATCATATTGAATAGGGATATACCACTGAATGGGATACCTGACTATCATATTGAATAGGGATATACCTGTACCACTATCATATTGAATAGGGATATACCTGTACCACTATCATATTGAATAGGGATATACCTGTACCACTATCATATTGAATAGGGATATACCTGGACCACTATCATATTGAATAGGGATATACCTGTACCACTATCATATTGAATAGGGATATACCTGTACCACTATCATATTGAATAGGGATATACCTGTACCACTATCATATTGAATAGGGATATACCTGGACCACTATCATATTGAATAGGGATATACCTGTACCACTATCATATTGAATAGGGATATACCTGTACCACTATCATATTGAATAGGGATATACCTGTACCACTATCATATTGAATAGGGATATACCTGGACCACTATCATATTGAATAGGGATATACCTGTACCACTATCATATTGAATAGGGATATACCTGTACCACTATCATATTGAATAGGGATATACCTGGACCACTATCATATTGAATAGGGATATACCTGGACCACTATCATATTGAATAGGGATATACCTGGACCACTATCATATTGAATAGGGACTATATACCTGTACCACTATCATATTGAATAGGGATATACCTGGACCACTATCATATTGAATAGGGATATACCTGGACCACTATCATATTGAATAGGGATATACCTGTACCACTATCATATTGAATAGGGATATACCTGTACCACTATCATATTGAATAGGGATATACCTGTACCACTATCATATTGAATAGGGATATACCTGTACCACTATCATATTGAATAGGGATATACCTGTACTACTAACATATTGAATAGGGATATACCTGTACTACTAACATATTGAATAGGGATATACCTGTACCACTATCATATTGAATAGGGATATACCTGTACTACTAACATATTGAATAGGGATATACCTGTACCACTATAATATTGAATAGGGATATACCTGTACCACTATCATATTGAATAGGGATATACCTGTACCACTATCATATTGAATAGGGATATACCTGTACCACTATCATATTGAATAGGGATATACCTGTACCACTATCATATTGAATAGGGATATACCTGGACCACTATCATATTGAATAGGGATATACCTGTACCACTATCATATTGAATAGGGATATACCTGTACCACTATCATATTGAATAGGGATATACCTGTACCACTATCATATTGAATAGGGATATACCTGGACCACTATCATATTGAATAGGGATATACCTGGACCACTATCATATTGAATAGGGATATACCTGTACCACTATCATATTGAATAGGGATATACCTGTACCACTATCATATTGAATAGGGATATACCTGTACCACTATCATATTGAATAGGGATATACCTGGACCACTATCATATTGAATAGGGATATACCTGTACCACTATCATATTGAATAGGGATATACCTGTACCACTATCATATTGAACTATATATTGGGGATATACCTGGACCACTATCATATTGAATAGGGATATACCTGTACCACTATCATATTGAATAGGGATATACCTGGACCACTATCATATTGAATAGGGATATACCTGGACCACTATCATATTGAATAGGGATATACCTGTACCACTATCATATTGAATAGGGATATACCTGGACCACTATCATATTGAATAGGGATATACCTGGACCACTATCATATTGAATAGGGATATACCTGGACCACTATCATATTGAATAGGGATATACCTGTACCACTATCATATTGAATAGGGATTATACCTGGACCACTATCATATTGAATAGGGATATACCTGGACCACTATCATATTGAATAGGGATATACCTGGACCACTATCATATTGAATAGGGATATACCTGACCACTATCATATTGAATAGGGATATACCTGTACCACTATCATATTGAATAGGGATATACTGTACCACTATCATATTGAATAGGGATATACCTGGACCACTATCATATATTGAATAGGGATATACCTGGACCACTATCATTTTGAATAGGGATATACCTGTACCACTATCATATTGAATAGGTATATACCTGTACCACTATCATATTGAATAGGGATATACCTGGACCACTATCATATTGAATAGGGATATACCTGGACCACTATCATATTGAATAGGGATATACCTGTACCACTATCATATTGAATAGGGATATACCTGTACCACTATCATATTGAATAGGGATATACCTGTACACATAATTATTAGGGATATACCTGTACCACTATCATATTGAATAGGGATATACCTGGACCACTATCATATTGAATAGGGATATACCTGTACCACTATCATATTGAATAGGATATACCTGACCCTATCAATTGACCACCACTATCATATTGAATAGGGATATACCTGGACCACTATCATATTGAATAGGGATATACCTGTACCACTATCATATTGAATAGGGATATACCTGTACCACTATCATATTGAATAGGGATATACCTGTACCACTATCATATTGAATAGGATTATACCTGTACCACTACATATTTGAATAGGGATATACCTGTACCACTATCATATTGAATAGGGATATACCTGTACCACTATCATATTGAATAGGGATATACCTGACCACTATCATCATTGAGGGATTGACTATCATATTGGGATATACCTGGACCACTATCATATTGAATAGGGATATACCTGGACCACTATCATATTGAATAGGGATATACCTGACCACTATCATATTGAATAGGGATATACCTGTACACTATCATATTGAATAGGGATATACCTGTACCACTATCATATTGAATAGGGATATATGATACTACTATCATATTGAATAGGGATATACCTGTACTACTATCATATTGAATAGGGATATACCTGTACCACTATCATATTGAATAGGGATATACCTGTACCACTATCATATTGAATAGGGATATACCTGTACCACCATATTGAATAGGGATATACCTGTACTACTATCATATTGAATAGGGATATACCTGTACCACTATCATATTGAATAGGGATATATACCTGGACCACTATCATATTGAATAGGGATATACCTGGACCACTATCATATTGAATAGGGATATACCTGGACCACTATCATATTGAATAGGATATACCGGGATAGGGATATACCTGTACCACTATCATATTGAATAGGGATATACCTGTACCACTATCATATTTGAATAGGGATATACCTGGACCACTATCATATTGAATAGGGATATACCTGTACTACTATCATATTGAATAGGGATATACCTGGACCACTATCATATTGAATAGGGATATACCTGGACCACTTATAATATTGAATAGGGATATACCTGTACCACTATCATATTGAATAGGGATATACCTGTACCACTATCATATTGAATAGGGATATACCTGGACCACTATCATATTGAATAGGGATATACCTGTACTACTATCATATTGTATAGGGATATACCTGGACCACTATCATATTGAATAGGGATATACCTGTACCACTATCATATTGAATAGGGATATACCTGTACCACTATCATATTGAATAGGGATATACCTGGACCACTATCATATTGAATAGGGATATACCTGTACCACTATCATATTGAATAGGGATATACCTGGACCACTATCATATTGAATAGGGATATACCTGTACCACTATCATATTGAATAGGGATATACCTGGACCACTATCATATTGAATAGGGATATACCTGTACCACTATCATATTGAATAGGGATATACCTGTACTACTATCATATTGAATAGGGATATACCTGTACCACTATCATATTGAATAGGGATATACCTGTACCACTATCATATTGAATAGGGATATACCTGGACCACTATCATATTGAATAGGGATATACAGTGGAACCTCCTCCCGAAACCGAACCTTCTCAAAACCGATCACCTCTAAAAACCGAACATGGATTTCATGTACGGAATGAATTCCTCTTTATTAATAGTATATAAAACTTCCCAAAACCGATCCCTCCCAATTCCGAATACCGGACCGAATTTGAGATCGGAATAGTCAAATGTAACTAAAATACACTTCTGAAAACCGGCCTTACCTGAGCGACACCGATAGATTGCATTGAGGTCTGATCAACCGACCGCGAAATACACACGTACCTGTACCATAGTTGTCGCATGCCATGTCCTGGGGCATGTATACAGATGTGAAGGCTATAGGTACACAGTAATTATACCCGAGATAGTGGTGAAATTATTTAATCATGTCTATTGTCTAGATATTTAACGAAAGTCTACCACGTGCACGCGGTTTGTTTACTGTATGAAAACAAGCAGAGCTAGTAATAAAGAGATAGTTTCGTATTCAAATCACACGGGTTTTTTTTATTTACATATGTCGTAAATTATCTGTATGAAGAAGCCGAAGCCATGTATTGTTTTAGAAAATGACTATGTCATAATGACCGGCATCGACTGATCATCGTGACCATATAATTTGATTCTTGACGTAACCGGAAGCGATCGGCCGTACATACAAATGTAAATGTATGTAGGTTAGTGCAGTCGAGAACATCCACAAGAACATTCACGCAATTAACTAACTAAACTACGTTTATAAGCGGTAACAAAATCAAGATTGTTGTAATCCCTTCCTTTTAAACGTACATGTATGATTCTCTCTTTTGTGATATCATTCACATTAACAATCAATATCGGTCGGTTTTAACGAACACTAGGCATACATGCGGTACACTAGTGTAAAAAACGACTTCCGATTGATTAAATACGTATCGTAATGATCGGTATTCGGTTCACTTCTCCAAACCGCCTTCTACATAAATCTGCTAACTGTCAAATATTGAATGGATATCCTGGACCACTATCGTATTGAATAGGGATATTCCTGTACCACTATCATATTGAATAGGGATATACCTGTACCACTATCATATTGAATAGGGATATACCTGGACCACTATCATTAGGTACCTGTACCACTATCATATTGAATAGGGATATACCTGTACCACTATCATATTGAATAGGGATATACCTGGACCACTATCATATTGAATAGGGATATACCTGTACCACTATCATATTGAATAGGGATATACCTGTACCACTATCATATTGAATAGGGATATACCTGTACCACTATCATATTGAATAGGGATATACCTGTACCACTATCATATTGAATAGGGATATACCTGTACCACTATCATATTGAATAGGGATATACCTGGACCACTATCATATTGAATAGGGATATACCTGTACCACTATCATATTGAATAGGGATATACCTGTACCACTATCATATTGAATAGGGATATACCTGTACCACTATCATATTGAATAGGGATATACCTGGACCACTATCATATTGAATAGGGATATACCTGGACCACTATCATATTGAATAGGGATATACCTGTACCACTATCATATTGAATAGGGATATACCTGGACCACTATCATATTGAATAGGATATCTGGACCATATTGAATAGGGATATACCTGGACCACTATCATATTGAATAGGGATATACCTGGACCACTATCATATTGAATAGGGATATACCTGTACCACTATCATATTGAATAGGGATATACCTGTACCACTATCATATTGAATAGGGATATACCTGGACCACTATCATATTGAATAGGGATATACCTGGACCACTATCATATTGAATAGGGATATACCTGTACCACTATCATATTGAATAGGGATATACCTGTACCACTATCATATTGAATAGGGATATACCTGTACCACTATCATATTGAATAGGGATATACCTGTACCACTATCATATTGAATAGGGATATACCTGGACCACTATCATATTGAATAGGGATATACCTGGACCACTATCATATTGAATAGGGATATACCTGGACCACTATCATATTGAATAGGGATATACCTGTACCACTATCATATTGAATAGGGATATACCTGGACCACTATCATATTGAATAGGGATATACCTGGACCACTATCATATTGAATAGGGATATACCTGTACCACTATCATATTGAATAGGGATATACCTGTACCACTATCATATTGAATAGGGATATACCTGGACCACTATCATATTGAATAGGGATATACCTGTACCACTATCATATTGAATAGGGATATACCTGTACCACTATCATATTGAATAGGGATATACCTGGACCACTATCATATTGAATAGGGATATACCTGTACCACTATCATATTGAATAGGGATATACCTGGACCACTATCATATTGAATAGGGATATACCTGGACCACTATCATATTGAATAGGGATATACCTGGACCACTATCATATTGAATAGGGATATACCTGGACCACTATCATATTGAATAGGGATATACCTGTACCACTATCATATTGAATAGGGATATACCTGGACCACTATCATATTGAATAGGGATATACCTGTACCACTATCATATTGAATAGGGATATACCTGTACCACTATCATATTGAATAGGGATATACCTGTACCACTATCATATTGAATAGGGATATACCTGTACTACTATCATATTGAATAGGGATATACCTGTACCACTATCATATTGAATAGGGATATACCTGTACCACTATCATATTGAATAGGGATATACCTGTACCACTATCATATTGAATAGGGATATACCTGTACCACTATCATATTGAATAGGGATATACCTGTACCACTATCATATTGAATAGGGATATACCTGTACCACTATCATATTGAATAGGGATATACCTGGACCACTATCATATTGAATAGGGATATACCTGTACCACTATCATATTGAATAGGGATATACCTGGACCACTATCATATTGAATAGGGATATACCTGTACCACTATCATATTGAATAGGGATATACCTGGACCACTATCATATTGAATAGGGATATACCTGGACCACTATCATATTGAATAGGGATATACCTGGACCACTATCATATTGAATAGGGATATACCTGTACCACTATCATATTGAATAGGGATATACCTGGACCACTATCATATTGAATAGGGATATACCTGGACCACTATCATATTGAATAGGGATATACCTGTACCACTATCATATTGAATAGGGATATACCTGTACCACTATCATATTGAATAGGGATATACCTGTACCACTATCATATTGAATAGGGATATACCTGTACCACTATCATATTGAATAGGGATATACCTGTACCACTATCATATTGAATAGGGATATACCTGTACCACTATCATATTGAATAGGGATATACCTGTACCACTATCATATTGAATAGGGATATACCTGGACCACTATCATATTGAATAGGGATATACCTGGACCACTATCATATTGAATAGGGATATACCTGTACCACTATCATATTGAATAGGGATATACCTGTACCACTATCATATTGAATAGGGATATACCTGGACCACTATCATATTGAATAGGGATATACCTGGACCACTATCATATTGAATAGGGATATACCTGGACCACTATCATATTGAATAGGGATATACCTGTACCACTATCATATTGAATAGGGATATACCTGTACCACTATCATATTGAATAGGGATATACCTGTACACTATCATATTGAATAGGGATATACCTGGACCACTATCATATTGAATAGGGATATACCTGGACCACTTATATATTGAATAGGGATTTACCTGTACCACTATCATATTGAATAGGGATATACCTGTACCACTATCATATTGAATAGGGATATACCTGTACCACTATCATATTGAATAGGGATATACCTGTACCACTATCATATTGAATAGGGATATACCTGTACCACTATCATATTGAATAGGGATATACCTGTACCACTATCATATTGAATAGGGATATACCTGTACCACTATCATATTGAATAGGGATATACCTGGACCACTATCATATTGAATAGGGATATACCTGGACCACTATCATATTGAATAGGGATATACCTGTACCACTATCATATTGAATAGGGATATACCTGTACCACTATCATATTGAATAGGGATATACCTGGACCACTATCATATTGAATAGGGATATACCTGGACCACTATCATATTGAATAGGGATATACCTGTACCACTATCATATTGAATAGGGATATACCTGGACCACTATCATATTGAATAGGGATATACCTGTACCACTATCATATTGAATAGGGATATACCTGTACCACTATCATATTGAATAGAATATACCTGTACTACTATCATATTGAATAGGATATACTGACCACTATCATATTGAATAGGGATATACCTGGACCACTATCATATTGAATAGGGATATACCTGTACCACTATCATATTGAATAGGGATATACCTGGACCACTATCATATTGAATAGGGATATACCTGGACCACTATCATATTGAATAGGGATATACCTGTACCACTATCATATTGAATAGGGATATACCTGTACCACTATCATATTGAATAGGGATATACCTGTACCACTATCATATTGAATAGGGATATACCTGTACCACTATCATATTGAATAGGGATATACCTGGACCACTATCATATTGAATAGGGATATACCTGGACCACTATCATATTGAATAGGGATATACCTGGACCACTATCATATTGAATAGGGATATACCTGTACCACTATCATATTGAATAGGGATATACCTGTACCACTATCATATTGAATAGGGATATACCTGTACCACTATCATATTGAATAGGGATATACCTGTACCACTATCATATTGAATAGGGATATACCTGTACCACTATCATATTGAATAGGGATATACCTGTACCACTATCATATTGAATAGGGATATACCTGTACCACTATCATATTGAATAGGGATATAACCTGTACCACTATCATATTGAATAGGGATATACCTGTACCACTATCATATTGAATAGGGATATACCTGTACCACTATCATATTGAATAGGGATATACCTGGACCACTATCATATTGAATAGGGATATACCTGGACCACTATCATATTGAATAGGGATATACCTGTACCACTATCATATTGAATAGGGATATACCTGTACCACTATCATATTGAATAGGGATATACCTGGACCACTATCATATTGAATAGGGATATACCTGGACCACTATCATATTGAATAGGGATATACCTGGACCACTATCATATTGAATAGGGATATACCTGGACCACTATCATATTGAATAGGGATATACCTGGACCACTATCATATTGAATAGGGATATACCTGTACCACTATCATATTGTATAGGGATATACCTGGACCACTATCATATTGAATAGGGATATACCTGTACCACTATCATATTGAATAGGGATATACCTGTACTACTATCATATTGTATAGGGATATACCTGGACCACTATCATATTGAATAGGGATATACCTGTACCACTATCATATTGAATAGGGATATACCTGTACCACTATCATATTGAATAGGGATATACCTGGACCACTATCATATTGAATAGGGATATACCTGTACTACTATCATATTGTATAGGGATATACCTGGACCACTATCATATTGAATAGGGATATACCTGTACCACTATCATATTGAATAGGGATATACCTCGACCACTATCATATTGAATAGGGATATACCTCGACCACTATCATATTGAATAGGGATATACCTGTACCACTATCATATTGAATAGGGATATACCTGGACCACTATCATATTGAATAGGGATATACCTGTACCACTATCATATTGAATAGGGATATACCTGGACCACTATCATATTGAATAGGGATATACCTGTACCACTATCATATTGAATAGGGATATACCTGTACTACTATCATATTGAATAGGGATATACCTGTACTACTATCATATTGAATAGGGATATACCTGTACCACTATCATATTGAATAGGGATATACCTGGACCACTATCATATTGAATAGGGATATACAGTGGAACCTCCCGAAACCGAACCTTCTCAAAACCGATCACCTCTAAAAACCGAACATGGATTTCATGTACGGAATGAATTCCTCTTTATTAATAGTATATAAAACTTCCCAAAACCGATCCCTCCCAATTCCGAATACCGGACCGAATTTGAGATCGGAATAGTCAAATGTAACTAAAATACACTTCTGAAAACCGGCCTTACCTGAGCGACACCGATAGATTGCATTGAGGTCTGATCAACCGACCGCGAAATACACACGTACCTGTACCATAGTTGTCGCATGCCATGTCCTGGGGCATGTATACAGATGTGAAGGCTATAGGTACACAGTAATTATACCCGAGATAGTGGTGAAATTATTTAATCATGTCTATTGTCTAGATATTTAACGAAAGTCTACCACGTGCACGCGGTTTGTTTACTGTATGAAAACAAGCAGAGCTAGTAATAAAGAGATAGTTTCGTATTCAAATCACACGGGTTTTTTTTATTTACATATGTCGTAAATTATCTGTATGAAGAAGCCGAAGCCATGTATTGTTTTAGAAAATGACTATGTCATAATGACCGGCATCGACTGATCATCGTGACCATATAATTTGATTCTTGACGTAACCGGAAGCGATCGGCCGTACATACAAATGTAAATGTATGTAGGTTAGTGCAGTCGAGAACATCCACAAGAACATTCACGCAATTAACTAACTAAACTACGTTTATAAGCGGTAACAAAATCAAGATTGTTGTAATCCCTTCCTTTTAAACGTACATGTATGATTCTCTCTTTTGTGATATCATTCACATTAACAATCAATATCGGTCGGTTTTAACGAACACTAGGCATAAATGCGGTACACTAGTGTAAAAAACGACTTCCGATCGATTAAATCCGGATCGTAATGATCGGTATTCGGTTCACTTCTCCAAACCGAACCCTCTCTTAACCGGCCGAAATTATGTGCACCGACCATGATCGGTTTCGGGAGGTTCCACTGTATATATCAGACCACATTCGTTTAAAATATTTTGTACAAAAGTTAAGTATGGAACTACTCTGTTTTCATTTACAAAAACATGGTACAACATACTATACGCTACAACATTTAATTTATTTTCTTTAGATAGAATCATATTTGACCAATAATTAATCATCTTTATTTTAATGTCAATTATATGTGGTCTAGTACCCAGTTCGCCATATATAATGTAACTTGGTATACTTTTTTCAAACCCAATAGCAGTTTACAAAATTTTAAATAAAAGCGCTCAATTGTTTGTACATTTGTAAAACCCCACATCTCACAACCGTATAAAAAAACTGGTTTAACTATTTTTTCAAATAGTTCAAAAATACATCTAACTGATAAATTCAATTTTCTGCATTTTCACAAAATACCATACATAGCAATCGATGCTTTTTGAATATTTTGACTCTTTGCATCATTAAATGAAGATGTCATTGAAAATACTGTTCCTAAATAGTTAAATTTATTAACACATCCTATTACGTTATTATCAAATATGAAAGCATGTCTATTAACAAATCTTCCTTTTGAAAACACCATACATTTGGTTTTATCACTATTCACTCTTAATTTCCAGCAGATACAGTATTCACTAAATATATTAAGTATAAGTGTGGACTTTTATTAAAATCTCTCTACATTATTTGTCTTCTTTTTACACTTTTATTATATGACTGGTTCTTTTGCTGTATTTTGATTGGCCAATACGTTTCTCAGAAGTATTCATCAACTGCGATATCAACCCCGAAATCGGCGGCAAAAAGCACGCGAGGTTACTGGACTCAGTCCAGATACCTCTCGCGAGTCCAGTAACCTGTGTCAAAAATAGATCGAGGAAAACTCCCTTGAAATGTGACGTCATAATCACTTTTGACGTCGAGTCGTACCCAAGTATAGCGTAACAGAAATTTCCCTCATTCAGTGACGTCGGGATAATCTATTGTGACGTCAATATTATAGTCGGCCTCGGGATATATCACTTACTCGGGTTGATAACTCACCGTATCCACCTGAAAATAGGTCGATAATTGTATAATATTGCATTTGTAGAAAGTTGTATATATGTTTCGGTCTAACTGTACGTTATAAAGAAACTGAATACAGTTTAAACAGCTATCTTGCAACCGATCGCGACAATCGCAATAGTATACAGTCGTTCACGGCTTTCCTTGTCATCTGCCGATGACACCAATAACACACACGGCTTTTTTATTGAAACCTATCAAAACTTAGAGCAGTGAAAGCTTAACATTTTAATATGTCCAACCATTGTATGTGAAAATGAGAATAAAGTCTCTCAGTTTGTTGTAACCTGGATGGTATTTCTATGCAAATCTGAGACAAATGCGTGCGAATATGAACATATCGCAAGATTTCGGATGCATTTCTTTAAGGTAAGATGTTGAATGAAGAATTAGGATAGAACAAAAACTATCTATCACTTCAAATTTATCATAAACACATCCTGTGTGCCATAATCGATGATGTTTAGTGAGCATATTTAGACTATAGTGTACGTGTTTGGTACGTACAAAATTCCGGTTTGGTATTCATTAGTATACGGTTTGGTATAACAACCTGGTTAAATCAAAGTACTGAAAGTACTGAATGGTGGATACTTGCACAAAGAACATGGGGTATCTGTAATTGTAGTGGTATATGTTGAACATGAGGCGTGATGAAGAGAAACGTGTGTTTCACCAAAAATTGAATCACAAATAAAAACATAGGATAACTTAAGGACAGTTTTATCATTTCGGGTAGTCAAATTAACATATTACACAGCAAGAGCCGATACATCATACCATCATTACCATTACAGAAAAAGTTAAATCTTTACACATGTAATTTTGTAATCCTGGTGTTTAGTAGCTGTTATATATATATATATATAAAAGTATGTAGCTTCGTCATATCAAAGTATATATCGGAGAAAGCCGAAAAAAACCCACACGCTATAAAAAGTATGCAACAATTAATTATTAAACATTGTAAATACAAATCAAGTCTTAGACACCTTTATACTTCCATACTCATGCGTAACGTTTACTCATGCTATTTTTGGTTACTATGTTATTTTATTCACCCCCAGAGGAGGAGACACATTATTTTTGTGTTCTATTTACAGATAAATTTACGCATTTTATTACATATAAAAATAATATTGATGTCCTTATATTCTTTAAACCAATTTATTAGCATTGTAATCTATCCCGTGATGTTATCTATATTGTACAGGGCGAAACGAACGATGCTTATTCAAGTGTTCATTTTTATGAAAAAGCTTATATCCAATTCTCCATAATTTACTGGCTGTGGTATCATTTCATTGTTCGACTGCCCTACATCTATTTAAACAGCATTCATATTGAAAAGAACAAGGGCGTATATGAAATCCTTGGAAAGACGTATCATCAGGAATCCCCGATAAAGGCCAAAGTTTATAGATTACACTTTAAGATGCTAAATTTCCTTTTTATGCTGATTATCTTCATCACAATTGTCGTTTCTATTATCATTAATTTCTCTCTTATTACCCCTCTCATTGTCAAGTGAGTTCTACCATATAATTGATTATTTGCTAATTTTCCCCCAAAATATAATTGATTAAAGTAAATTATCAAGTGTTCAGTGTGTAGTAAACATTTTAGTGTAAACTGTACTGCCTGTTATTTCTTGGATGTGTTGTAAACTTAAAAGTGTAACTTTAATCTTTCAATTTTATTGTCTGTGCATATGAATTGTCAGACTCTTGACCAAGACAAATAAAGAGGAAACATCTAAAGACAAAAATAAGACCACAATGCCTTAGGGTAGATTTTAAACTTATCAACACATCTATAGGTAAATTATACAGTTATATAACAACAAAGAACATCTCAAATTTCTCTTTGACAGATCCTTGCTGGGCCCCCTACTGTCCGTAATATTCATGAACGATCTACCAGAAATGTATATTTATCTGCTGATAATGCTAAAATGTTCAACATTATTAAATCATAAAGTGTTTCGTACGAAAGAAGTCTGGTCAAACAAAAAACAAAAAACTAATATTTCTTTCGAGAGTCCTTTTTTGCTTGTTCGTTACTTTGAACGTTTATTCGTTCCTTCAGTAAATCGGATTTTATTATCCCCTGCGAAACGCGTTTTCTGGGTATATATCAGACAAGTGCCCTAGTTGTGCCTTTTGCTTCTTCAAACCTTCCCTTTTTTGTATTTTTTGTAGTCTTGGAAACTAGTCAAAATACCAAATTACTGTTTATTTTTGTCACCAGCTGTTTTTTTTCAGTTTTACAATACACGCATTAATAACTCTTACTTTGAGCTTGATATCTGGGTTTTCATACCAACTGTGAAGCGCGGGGATTATGCCACGCTTTATTTGCGGCTCCCTGTTTGTGTTATACCAAACCGTACACAAATGAATATACCAAACCGGATTTTTTTGCGTACCAAACACGTACACTATAGTCATAACATGCTCACTAAACATCATCGATTATGACAAAAAGGATGTATTTACGATAAATTTGAAGTGGTAGATAGTTTTTGTTCTATCCTAGTTCTTCATTCAAAATCTTATCTGAAAGAAATGCATCCGATATCTTGAGATATGTTCATATTTTCACGCATTTTTCTCAGTTTTGCACGGAAATACCATTCAGGTTACAGGTTTGAATACAAACTGAGAGACTTTATTCTCATTTTCACATACAAAGGTTGGACATATTAAAATGTCAAGCTTTCACTGTTCTAATTTTTGATAGGTTACAATAAACAAATGAAATACTATCGAGTTTTTAAAGTGATTTAGCACGTACCCCTCTCATTTATTTAGGTACGATATTTCCAGATGTAAATACCAAACAACCGAGGCCAGATCCCGTTACCATACAGTGGAATTGTCTTAATTTTCATCTCATAATATTTTCATAATTTTACTTCATGCATTGTTTTAGAAAGCATTGTCTTATCAACAAGTAACACCCTTTTCAATGCTATTTTGGTAAGAACAATGAAGGAAACATCAAAAAGTGTAATTGGTGCATTGAAATAGTGATATTTTGAAAAACAAACATCGGAAAACTGTGAAAATATTATTAGCTGAAATGAATACGATTTTCTACATGTATGCCAAATAATTACAATCCATCTATAGACAAGATAAGAAAAATTAAGAAAATATTTTTAACGTGATTTATGTGTTTATAAAACGTGCACCCTGTAACCGTGATATTTACATGTTTTCATCTTTTTTTTTTCACAATGAAACTTATTTAAGATGTGATTGAATATCTGAATTTCTAACTACAACCATTTAACCTGGACAGCCAAGGTCAATGATATAAACATAGTCACTATAAAAAAATCCAATAATAAATAACTTTTCATTTTCTAGTAAATAATCCAGACGTTCGAAAAATTGTTTTTATAACTTCATACCTAAACTGGTTCATTTAACAACAGTGTTCTACTTTCATTCGTGTAGGTATTACTACACCAAGTCTAGGCTGCCTTGGTTGACGCGATATCATAATGCAAATCATGATTACCATCACAGTAAAGGAAATCTCTGTTAAAATGTGAATATTAGCCACTAGTTATTCGAACCAAGCCCTCAGACAAAGACAGCAGAACTTAATGTAATACTACTTTACATGTCTTTAGATGTTTACGAAAGTGACATACAACAATATCACAGGACTATTTCTAATAGCTAAATTTTGGTCTAATTTCTTTGTGAGTCGAACAAATAACAATAAAATTGCATTCATCTTCAATATTACGATGAGGGTCACACAACTTACAAACACTACAAACGCGCTGACTTCTGTCCTTATGTCGTGTTAACAACAAGACATTGGACTGACAACAAACAGCGACAATGTTGAATCGATTGACCATTATGTCTCGTCTGCTTCAAAATAAATTTAATGCTGATACAGCTCGCAACTAAAATTGGTGTCGCTGTACTATCGCATTGTTTGTTTAATCAATAGCTTTGAACTTGTTATTTAAGCGATCTTCGTTATGAGACCATTTTTTCTGTTATACGATTAATTACAATAACTTAATGTTTAACTTCATGTAATAACTAACTATTTTTTGTTTGCAGTGTGATTACCGCCATGTTGACTGATAAGGTCAGGAAAGGATTTCTCTTTCTCTGCTTTCTCGTCGTCATCAGAATCCCCTTTTTAGCTCCATACCACACGGGTAGTACACGTGAATTCGTGACAAAGACTGAAGCGTCAAATACAATAAGCAAAATCCGCCCCAATGGTAATCACCCCGGGAAGTGGGATCCGACGAATGAAATACCAAAACACTTTTTTAAAAGTCTTGAGAAAATAGCTCGAAATTTACACTATGCGTCTGTACACGCTAGAGGTTTAAAGACACAAGTTGCTTTGAAGAAAGCAACAGCAGAAATTAAAAATCTATTTGGGCAGCTGGACATCAGTTATAGGAACATTACCGAAAGAGGCGTTACCACACCGCGCACGGTATGTCCGGAGGAGTATCGAGGGTCAAAATTTGGACTGAACACTTCGTACGAGAAAGGGTTCGAAAGAATCCCGTGCAATAACAGCAAACCACTTTCAGAACTAGTCACAGTTTTGATATTACATAGAAATTCAACTGAATCGGCACGGGACACTGTAAAAGACATCCAGAAAATTATGCCTGGTGTTCAAACAATCATTGGTCTTGATCGCCATTTGAACAAAAAGGAAAAGTCTAGCATCGAGCGAGATATACCATTCATCAAATGTCTTGGTTACACGGCGAGGACATCCGAAGGTCAAATATGGAACGATCTTTTGAAGAAGGTGCGAACGGAATACGTGTTGATAGCTCGGGACATTAACATATTTGATGAAAATGTACGATTAAAGCGCTTGATCGGCGTGATCGAGATGGTTGGTGTTCCTATAGCAGGTGGAGCCACCAGAGATTCCCTTGATGGTAAATGGAGTCTAGGATGTTATCAGAGCGGAATGCGGAACTACACATTAGTATACCACGAAGGTTATGACGAGTCCGTTCAAGAATGCGTAATGTGTGATTGTATTGACGGACCGTTTGTAACCCGTACGAAAACTTTGATGGCAAAAATGTTTGATAAAAAGATAAATGGCAACGGTTTATTCCTTGATTTGTTTTTACGTGTCGGTCAAGAAAATGCAGTCGTCTGTCCTGATTCTATGTTTCACACTAGGCCTAAAAAGGTACACGCTTCGCCGTTGACGTGGCAAAGTTTTGTAGACAAATGGAAGTTATATAAACTGAAGTTTGTTCCCGGTCCTGAAATATTATTTAAATGTAATATGAAATCGAAACAAAAATGCACTCTAAAGAAAAATATGTTACACCATCCGTGCTGTCTGGCCGACATCATTGTAATGCTGAATCACTTGACATCAACCTTTGAGACACGTGTTGTAGATTACCAGCTTTGCTCCGGCACGTTACTAGGAGCCGTGAAGCTGAACTCGATTTTACCGTGGGACGTAGATGCTGACATTGATTACCTACGGTCTAATTATAGTGCTTTAAACCAGTTCCTCCCACAGTTGTCTTTCCAGGAACATTCATTTCAGGTAATGAATATTGGTAAAAAGGACACAACGAATTTCGTACTCAAAAGTGACATAAGCTATTGGTATGTAGAGATATGGGCAGAGAGTCGATTTACACCAACAGCCTTCAGGACAGCTATGGAAAACTACAACGGTCGAAGTGTGAAAACAATGATCAGAGTCAATAATGTATGGGTACACGCCCCTTTTAACCCGGGTCTTTGGGCCAGAAACAGGTATGGGTCTGAGATATACAAACATTCACAGCATTGGAGAACTTTGGGAAAGAACACAAGCTGGGGAAAATATCCGATGAACGACTTTCTGAAATGTCCGGAACCAGGTCATCACGCATGCCTAGACAATTATAAAGCGGATGGAAATCTACAGTTCGTCGATCCTGTACCATAATTTGAGGGGGTGTACATGTAATTGTGACACATAAAGCAATGGCGTAATAGCCAGTCTTATCTTAAAGAGATAATTGAATAAGCTATGTTATCCCACATATGTGTACATACTGTAGATTTATACTGTTTTTCCTCTCTCTTGCGTTACAGTCTTGTCTTGTCTTGTGGGTTTTTGCACTCCTTTCGATTAGACGCTGTCCATGTTTCCTGGATCGCAGTTTCAGGTTTTAAAAACGTTGGTAAAACTTGTATAAGATAACTAGTCCATCACCACATGCACATTGAACTAAAGCTCTTGCATTACAATGTCACAGATTATAATATTACGTATGGACAAGTTGTTTTAAAAGCATGTCTACGCACAGCAAGTAGTTTCCGACGTTCAAAGCTGGTATCAGGTAGTAAAAGCAACAAATCTACTGGCGCGACTAGCACAATTATGGTAATTATATTTCAACAAATTCTATTTTATAGAAAATATGAAAAGAGATAAAAAAAATAGGCTAAGCCTATACAGGTTCTCTCCCAGATAACGCAGTGCATTTATATTATAATATACAGGTACATATAATTTACAAAATATACTGTTTTAAATATAAATTTATAGTATCTGAACGATTTATATATGATGATTTAGATAATCAAAGTTTGTGAGTTATATGATGTATAATTTGATATATGTTTTGTTTATAGTTGAAAATTGTGCAGGTGAAAGTTTCTCCTTCCACTCATGGGATACAGACCAAAAAGGTCCATTCACAAATAGCGATCACAGGTCATCCACCCATGAGTCTCAGGAGCAAAATACATGTACAAGATTCAATGTGATAAAGATTTGTGTTTTTATGCCAATCAACTCAATATAAAAGACAAAACATGAAAATATAAAAATATTTGTTGTGCTCAAATACAAATATTTTTATATTTTCATGTTTTGTCTTTTATTTAATCCGAAATTGTATTCTTTGTATTCTTCCTCATTGATTGTTTATATCTTGTCTCTTAGCAAATGACGTCATGAACTATGACGTCATAATACGTTTTCAATAAACAGTCTGAAGAGCTCCCTTGAATGGGGCGAAAGCGCTCACTAGTCAGTCGTTATTTTTTTTATTTCTTATAGATTTCGTCCGTAAAGATTTTTCTTTAAATTTGTCATATTTATTACCTACGGATCGAGCGACTGAACTATGGATGAAGACAAAATTTCTCTTAAGAACATTTCTGCAGTATTGGACAACATTAATTCAAATATTGAATGGTTGATCGCAATAATTGTAAGAGATGGAGAAAATACAAGACAATCTTTTGATTTAACGCCGTCACAGCCAATGTAGTTTTGAGTCACCAGTCTTCACCCCGGACTTGGAATCAGTAACCATTTGAGCAGGATATCTCACGAACGGAATAGGGTACGACGCTCAACTTTGGACATGTTATGAACGTAATAAGATCTTGAAATGTACGTTCGACTTTTTTTTACAAAAGTGTTCAAGGTCACAGACGTAAAAAACGACTTTTTTCGATCAAACTTTAAACGTTCATAACTTTCGTTATTTAGGTAGATCACGGGTTTTTTTTTACTACATGTTATCAGAGATTATGTCTAGGTCAAGAGTTCGCTAGAGGGTCAAATGAGGTTAAACAAAGGTTAAAAATGAAATTTACACTAGAAATGTTTTGAAGAGCGCATATCAAAGAGCATGCTCTCAGGCACATAAAATGACCAATTTCAAGGTCATATGATTCAAAATGCCGGAGATATTGGACATCCAAAATCGAAATTTTATTTTGTTATTTGTCCTTGCGGCAGACGTTTCAGCGCCTTTAAACCTGTATGTACAGTGTTGATTTTTCATATCTATGTTGTATGAACTTTTGTCTTCAAAAGTTATGGATTTTAAAGGAGTTATATAAAAAATGGCAGAGATATAGCTCACCAAATATGGCAATTTGTTTAATTTCCTTATTTTTGTCCCGTAATTTGTGAGTTCATAGGGCCTTTATTATTTAATATAGGGTGTTGATTGTTTGTAAATCTAGACTTTGGCATATTGTCTGTACAGGGTTTTAATTTTAAAGACAAAGCTTTAAAAATGGCGGAAATTTAGCACCCCGAATATGGTGTTTCGTTCATTTTTTAACGTAAATTTTACAGTATTTTATGAAATTTTCAAGAAAAACGTTTTGAATTGGATGTGAAAAGACATGATCTCAGACATATAATGATCAATTCCAATGTCATATGATTCAAAATGGCGGATATAGGTACATCAATTTGTCCTTTCGACGATTTCATTTTGTGCGTGGGATGTTGTGTATGTAGTTGTACGAATGTGATTAGATTACATATATAATCCTAACTCTAATTGTACGAGTTATTCCCCATTGGTCGAAGATCTTCATAAGAAAAGGAGAATGAACGTGGAGTTGAAACCAAACAGATGTGTTTTGTGTTGTGAAGAATCAAGACATATAGAGCGAGTTCCCCAACCCAACCGCACGTCCATGACACAGCTGTAGTTTGGTAAAAGGCTTCAAGTACTACAAGATAGTTTATTCGGAATATCTTTGTATAGAAGATAAAAAGGTGCAAGAGAGGCGGAGCCATAGAGTCAAATTAAAATTCAGATTTAAAAAAAGATCTTATTTTTACTTTTAAGTTTTACCAATACCTGGGTGGAAATCCCGTGTTTTGATCGCGGTCAAATCTAGTTATTATTTTTCTTTTTTTTTTTTTATTATTTCCACAAATCTTGCAGGATATCTCACGAACGGAACACAGTACGAAGCTTAACTTTGGACATGTTATGTACGTATTTGAGATCTTGAAATGTACGTTCGAGGTTTAACAAAAATATTCAAGGTCAAGGTCACAGACGTAACAAACTATGTTTTCGAACAAACTTTAAACGTCCATAACTTCATTACCGTACGCTGTACGCTATCCCCATTAAGTCATTAAGGTAGATCCTGACATAGCGCGTTTTTTGTGCATTACATGTAATCAGAGATTATGTCAAGGTCAAGATTTCGCTGCGGGGTCAAACAAAGGTCAAAAACGAAAATTGCCACAGAAAAGATTTGAAAGTTTGAAGGTCATCTGATACAAAATGGCGGAGATATAACCCTTTGAAAATGGCCATTTTGTCGTTTTCCCGCCAAAAATGTGCAAGGTTTCAGCGCCTTTAATGCATAACATACATGCTTAAATTTTTGAATAGTCATTGCATGGACGAATGTCTACAGAACTCATGCTTTTTCATTTACCTTAACCTTAATTCAAGGTCACAGTGGTCAGAAAGCTTGAAATCTAGAGACCTTATATTTGGCATTTGGCATGCTGAGATGCAGGCCTATCAAGTATGTTCAAATGTTTGAAAAATGGCAGAGATATTGGCTCATTAAATTGACAATTTGATCATCAAAGTTAAATACGATCGCGCCCGGTCACGAAGATCATCTCAAATTGCGTCCTTTGGGCTATGAAATTAAAGATATAGAATGCATTTACAAGACTGCATAAGGACAAAAAAATTTTGAATAAAGATGTGCTTTCACGTTTTCAAAATATCAACATATATATCGTTCTTTGAATGCGTACAGTGTTATGTGTTAATGACTACATATAAAATATACAGAACTTGTTTATACAAAAGTGGTGACTCTATTTCACTTTACGCATAATACAATTAGGCAAGATTATATTCCAATTGTTTTATTACTGATACATCTATCTAATTCAAAAGTAATTAAATCCTACTATGAGGTGTACAAATAAAACCCTACAATCTAAACTATGTCTAATTAACCTAACATGTGTCTTCTTGGGAGTTACTCATATGACTACAAATATACTTGTTATATAGGAAGACTTCTACCCTTAATTTTACCAGGGATGACCCATCTGGTATCAGGTTATACTTTAGAAATATTGCAGGTAGACTTCTACCATGCATTTAAGGGTGACCTTATTTACAAGGGGCGGACCCACCGGTATCAGGTTAAAAATTTCTTCTACCAGGGACAACTTTATTTACCAGGGATAGCAACTCAGCCGGTATCCTCTGGTTTAATTGATATATCTTATAAATAGGTATAACTTTTGTTTCAGGGACAACCTTATTTACCAGGGGTACAACCTCAACCGGTATCAAGTTTAAATCATCTGAGTACCTTAATTTCTTAATGGATCTATCAATTATCTGAATTTGGGGTAAAAATTGATGTTGCAACCAGTTGTTTGTAATTTGTTGAGTAACATATTAACATATGTTGATAAGTATCTTCAGAAATCATATTACAATAAAATATAATTAAAGGTATGTTATTAACAAAACAACATAAACTTTAGGAGGATCTGGGACAATAACACCCAACTGACCCTGTTCCAATAATTATGAAATTGACCAGAGCCCAGCTACCTAGTATACCTAATATTCCTGTCACATATAAGGTTTGCCCAATCATAATTAACTCTCTAGGTCATGTGACTAATCAGCCGAAGACTAAATAAGGGAACTGTTGAAGCAAGCGTCCTCTACTGATTAGTTAAAGGCTAGATCCCCTAAACTCTAATACCATAAATTACATGTATGTACACACACCCACATCACGTGCAGGACCCCACTCCCTTTCTGACATCACTGCCCTTCTTTATCCAGACCCTAAAGCAATTAATCACAGCCCAAGGCTGAATAACATCCCTATGCATAAACACCCTCCTTTAGATGTTCAGAACAAAATAATGGCATTAGCCCTGACTGCTTGACCTCAAATGAAATGACCTGCCAAACTCCCATAAATAAACAAAGGCCTTATCTGATACCCTCATCCAACTCTATGCCCTGACCCCCCTCCTCTTCCCTATGTGTCTGCATTGATGCCATGATTACAACATAAGGTAAATTCAGTATAAAATATAAATCACAAGAGCAGAAAGCTTGTTACAGAAAAATATGAATATATTAGGTATATGTATTGTGAATAAACAAATATTAAACAAATTGACATATAAATCCCACAAAATATTGAGATTTCATTTATAGGTAAAGTATATCTAAATATCCCATCTAAGGCAGTGATCCGTTCAATACACATGTATATTTCACAAAAAGATATATAATTTGCTTCCATCTATGTTGCATTAATTTTGTTGAATGCTTTTGATATGTTTCTCCACACAGTGTATTTTGTAAAGAGACTAGTAATAAAGTTTAAAGTTTGAAAGTCCAGAAACACGACAGGTAGTGATCCATTCAATTGATTTTATTTTCAGCAGCTCTATTAAAATACAATTTAAACAACTTTTTCAATTTATAAATCTTTAAGTGACAACATCAACTGAACCATAAGTATGGGTATCGTCTAGACCCAGTAGGTAGCTAAATCGACAATTTTGTCGTTCATTTCACACCATTTTACATAAGCTCTCATCTAAACATACAAATATCATAAAGACAAGAACTAATATGGTGCATAAATGCTGTGTTATCACGAGTGTGGAAGCCTATAAAGCTTCATACATGTTTGTACGTGCCTTTGAATGATTTTCACGGGATCCCACCGAATTTACAATTTGGTGTTTAATGACCATTTTTCTTACATTCATGTAGGTATATACTATGGAACGATGTCTATACCAGCTTTGAGTTTCATGGTTATATAATACAAAATGGCAGAGATATTGGCTCATGAAATTGGGCAATTTGATCATCGATCGACCGGTCGGCGAGATCATCTCGAATTGCGTTCTTTTGACCATGATTTAACTTACTTACTAGTTAATGAAACCAGAGATATACTATAGTAGAATGCATTTACGAGACTGCAAAAGGACAAAAAATTGAATAAAGATGTGCTTTCACGTTTTCGATGGCCCGGATGTAAGCGCGCGAGGGGTCTTAGTGAGGGAGGAAACCGGAGTGCCCGGAGAAAACCCACGTGATCGGGCAGGTGACCCCCTAACCTTTTCACGTCTGTACCGGGGATCGAACCCCGGCCGACTAGGTGAAAGGCGAGCGGCTTAACCACTACACCACCCGACCACCCAAAACATATATAACAGTGTCTGTGATTAGTTGAAATATATCACATGGCTGAGAAATAAGACATTGTATTTCCCTCGAGGGAAATAATGCATCATATTTCCCTGAGGTACATGTCCCCATAGTGACCGTTCATCTTTCATACAGAGTTATCTCCCCTTCTAATTGCACAATGATGACGGACGAAGCGTATATACTTAACAAGGAAATATTTACCCGATTACCACAGATTCAAGTAATATTATAGATTAGCAGATTTTCGGTATAATAAACAATGCATGTCCCCAGGGGCCAAAAATGCATAAAAATTAATGAAAAAAATAATTTCGCAGACCAAGGCAGATTTTCACAAAGGATACACAAAATCATTAGATAGCCATTTTGGTGCTACTTTTATTAGGGAAAGTTACTTTTAAGACAAAATAATACATCTTAAAAGGTAAATACACTATTGTAAGAGTGATTTGAGTAATTCTGAACATTTCTCTATTCTTTATTTCTTTGCACTACAAACATGGATCACTCCACAGTACATGCCTGTAAGCAGATTACAGTGATACCAATTACAACTTCAACTTTCAAAAGAACTGGTTTATTCCAATATAAATTAACATTTAATGCATATTCAGAATTGTCACTTTTAAGTGATTATGAAGTCATATGTCTGGGTTAAATAAATACTATGTAATCATTGTTTTTTTTTTTTTTTTTTTTTTTGCTTTATTTCATTGGATAAGCTTAAAATATAATGTTTATATTTACAAATTGTCACATAATTTATTTAACAAAAAGGTGTGTTAAATGTATACATTCTTTACATTCTCTACATTTTTGTTAATGAATTAAAATATACTTTCCGAAGATTAGGATAAGTCATAAAGAATTGGCTTCTAGTTTTGAATTGGGAGTGCAAGTTTTATTCCAACTGCAATGAGTTATTGTCAACAGACCTGATGTTGGGCCTGTAACATGCTGAAATGGAAGGCTACCAAATTTGTTCAAATAAATACTCTAATTACCTTCATTCAAGGTCAGTGTCAAATTGGCTAAAATCTTTAAATGACTCATCTATCAATATCTGGCAGGCCTGTAGCTATGGTATTACGTTTGTAGTATCCTGAGATGACGGGCTACCAAGTTTGATCAAATGAATGACCTTGACTTTCATTCAAGGTCACAGCCACAAGGGTCAAATAGACTTAAATCGTAAAATGACTTTAAACTGTGGGACATTATTTCATGGGCTAGTGAAATCGCTCTCTTAGCTAGAGTTAAATCCCGTTTGCAATTCTCTTCATTTCATCTGCGACATTCCTTCAGGTGTCGCCCACTAGTATTACAGATGTGATTGTCACCTGAGCTGGAAAAGACCCATTACTCTAGTATTATAATTACTATCAATATATTAGATGTTTGTATATTTCATATCAAAATACTGATAATATCTTTCCCTTCTCTCTCTCTCTCTCCCTCCCTCCCTCTCTCCCTTCTCTTTCTCCTCCTCCCTCTCTCTCCCTCTCTCTCTCACTCTAATAAAGTTTATCTGCATATAACTTAGGTCATCCGTTTGCTTGTATATGAAAAATAACCGGAACGGGCTTAATATCAGTTTTTTTAACTTGTGCCCTATTCTTTTGGTATTGTAAAAATTGCAAATAAAATTTGTTTAAATAAAAAATCAGGGCTCATTTTCATGTTTCACTACTCCAGCGCATCTATAGCTACGCGCAGGAAATTAAAACGGTAAAAGGGAGGTAACTCCCACTGGAATAGGGCGGATTGAGGACTAAACAAATATGGCGGACAAGGAAAAACGAGAAACTCAGTGACACCAAAATGGCACATTTTGGGAAAGATCTGGATCATTTCAGTTCATCACGAACTGTCAGAATCAAAGGATCGGAAACAGAGGAAAGCCATACGGTAAATATTTTATATCCAATGACATGACATTAAAGTTGTTTACTTCTTAGTTTTCCTTATGACGTACATGTATGTTTGTTTACAAATTCTGACTTGGACTAAATCACAAATTGACATTTTCTGCTTTTGGGTTGAACAATTGCTACTTGTTAGTGACATTAAGTTTCTTATTGTAAACTTTTATACATAACCTTTCTGTTTTGATGCATTTGTTGTTCTTGTTGTTCTGCCTGAATCCAGCGCTTTTAGTTTTATCATTTTGACATATTTTAAATAGGGTCGAGTTTAATTGTTTACCAAACAGTCACAGTGGGGTTGGCCTACCTAATGTGTTTATACAAGTGCTTTACTAGTGTTGCTGTTGCACAACTTGATCTAAATTTAAGTAAATCATCTGCTTCAAATGGCTAAGAGTAGACTTAATTAAATATTATTCTGTAAAATTACAGAGTTATCTCCCCTCGTGAGTAGTTATTGATTGCTAAGACATGTACAATTGATTAACAATATAATTGTTGCTTACAAAATAATAACGGCTACATCCACAAAGGAGGTATTTTAGTATTTTACCTATCCATGAATCATTTTAGGTGAATTATAACAAATTATTTGTTATAGTGTGTATGTGTATTGTAATTTGTATACATATAATTTATGTACAGATATATTTTACCCAATTAACTTATTGGGCATTTTTAGCCCACCATCATCAAAATCTATAGATAAAACATTTAACAGTGAAAGGAAGGGGAGGTAAGCATTTGCTTTTATCTATTGGATCTAGAACTAGATCGTATATAATATATACAATTGCATATTGATGTTACATATACATGTATTGTATACGTTGCATGTATTTCAAATGTATGTTAGATTTCATTTTCTGTTTTTAGGTTTACACAGTGGAAGTTTCAGTTGGATCCTACACTTGGACAGTCAAACATAGATACAATGATTTCCTTATGTTGCATGAGAAGGTAATTATATAAGGCCAAATAAAAAAATATTCTTGTTTCTGGTAACACCCTTTAAAAATGAAGGGTCGGTAGGTAGGGATTTAAAAAATTTTTTTTTTAAAAGAACTATATATTTTTCTCGTCATCCCAGGCCAGTCTTGCAGCATGGATTTGATTCCCTGGAGACTATTGGTGTCTTATTATATATATACAAAAATGTGTAATGAACAATTACAAATTGCCAGTGGTCTTTCTACACAAGTAAGATTGTGTTGGCCTCTTAGAGACCCTGAAAAAGTGGCCTTGTTAAGCAGGTGGTCTTTAGATTACTTTTAGATTGTCACTTAGATACATATTTTATTGGTTTAATAATAATACTCTATTTAAGTATTATATCTTAGCCTGATAATTTTATATTGCAGTGCAATCGCCTCTGTATAGAAGATGCATTTGGAGTATATCATATATCTTGAACTCTCAATGCGACGTGTTCATTATTTATGTTTATCTTTGGGTTATTCAAAGTGTCATTTCCATTTGTTTAATTACAAGATACCAAATAAAAGCCCACCTGTAATAGAAAAAAAAATCCACCATTAGAAATTATTGAATTGTGGAAAAATATATATCTTATTATTATTTGATATGCTGAACAGTTTGTTGTAGCATACAAGACAGATTGGATGACGTCTTTTCTGTGGAAAAAATGAATAATTTATTTATGAGCAGTTTAATGTTTAGATTTTATGTCTTGTCTCCTATAGCTGGTTTCAATATGCAAGATAGACAAGACTTTATTACCACCTAAGAAGTTGTTTGGTAACCAGAGTGAGGGCTTTATAAAGAAACGTCAGGCTGAGCTAGAGGCTTACCTCCAGACTGTTACTGTACTATGTGGCACACAAAGTCCCACAGTACTGGCAGCCTTCCTGGAATTCAACAGATATGTAAGGATTTATGTCATTAATTATCTAAATTGTAATATTACCTGTTATAGCAATTTAGGTAGGTTTTTAAAGGGAGTCCAGAACACTAAATTTCAAATTTTGATGAGTCCCAGTACAAAGAAAAATTGATGAGTCCCAGTACAAGAAAAATTGAGCAAATTTTGGCAAATCCACAAGTCATGAGTCCAGGATTTGTCTATTGATTAGGTTAGATAGTCCTGTAAATAATGGCAGAGTGTTATATATATCTCCATAATATGGAGAAATTGGATATTGATGATGAGGTTCTGATCATTGATAACAAGCATAATCAGAATACATGTATATCTTTTGGTTGTAACTTGCAATTTTAGAATGTGCTCACTTGTTATCAATTGATTATTTTGTGAAGTTTTGATGGAGGAGTATTCATCAAGGGAGATAACTGTGGATAATTGTAAAAGAATAATAGTATATAAGTAGTGGGAATTTTGGAGGTACATGTATTCAAGCTTGATAACTGCTCCTGGAAATTTGTGAAATGTGTTTGTCTTATTACATTACCTTATTACCGTATGTAAAACTTGTCCGTATCTTTTGTATATAACCACTTGATTAATTCCTTCAGGAAATCCACGGAATCACACAGTGTTTGGCTGAGGATCTGTTTTCAACAGAGGTTTGTATCACATCATTTTATAGACTTACTGTGTCATAAGGGCATATGTTCTCTTTGATGAAAACAAGTTAACATTATAACTTCATAGATTAGTGATATCGCTTAATATGTAAACTAGTGAAACCCTATATAGTAACCAGGTTGTGTGTCCTTTAATTTGGGATCTCAACAGGCCAAGATCTGATAGTTTATGTCATTAGGCTTATTGATCTTAAAGAAATATTTGGGACCTATGCTTTTATTTATGGCTTGAAGTTTGAAAAATTGTGCTTTTTATTAATGATGTCTTACAGGTAAGCACTATAAGTGTGGAGGTAAATGTGTAAATCTTATCATTATATTTTGGATGCGAAATTTGTAAAAAAAGCAAAAATGTTAAAAAAGTACATTGATATTTATGAAAGCTTTTATGAATTCAGGGTAATTGTGTTTTTTTTTTAAAGAAAAGACTTTTGCATTTGAACAGCTTTGAGGTGACAAATGTATATTGCATTTTAATGGGGCATACAAATAAGAAATAAGCCTGATACATTTATTGTAATACACACACTGTTGTAGGAGATTTCCTGCTCCAGTCACGGAGATGTATGAGGTCACACCACTTGCTTTTTAATGGACTACAACTGTACTCTCACTGACAGAACGCTCAAGCTGCCAGAAAACACTTGAGTGGTAAACTATTCTAATACTTTCTCCATTATTTTCTTATTTTTCCCAGGTTTCCCTTTTTTGGTTATTAGTAGTTAATGTTTTATGTTCATTTTGGGACTGATACTGCTGTAGCTCTACACTTAATACAGAGCCATGTAGAGTGTTTTTGATATGTAATATATTATGTTACCATCTAATGGTCTCAGAAAGATTCCTAGGGATTTCTTGGTATTAATTTTTGTTACAATTCAAATCAAATATTTCATATGTAAGGTTGATTTCAAGACTTGGACAATAGTTTTCAGCCATAGGCTATTGCATTTTGCACATGGCCGCCATGAAAGTTTTGATAGTTTAAAGTTTGAAAAATAAGTCCGCAGTGAAAATATGCTGGTTTATAAGTATAATTTGAAAAAGCTTGGATTGTGAAAAATGAGTAACTTTGCCTTTGTAATGCAACATAGATTAAATAACTTTGTGGGCGCCAAGATGGTGATGTCTGACATTTATTATTGTATGAATTGTTTTGGATTAAGTGCTACTAACATTTTTTAATTTGCTTTCCTTGTAACTGTTGGCATGGGTTCTTTTTAATTAGGAGGTAGGTCAATCTCTAACCCTTTATAATTGGACCTCAGTTAGTTCAACTAGATTCGCTTTAAGTACATGTACATGTGTATTAAAGCACATGGATTTAAGTATCACATGTTACTGGGAATCTAACAAGGATGGCACATTTGTTTTCAAATGTATGTTAGATTTATTTTGCTGCCTTGATTTATCATTATCACACTCACAGTGAAAATTTGTTTTGGTCATCCATATACTTACTTGCTTTGAAATGTCAAACATATTGAATACGAATGGCTACAAGTTAAAGGAAGATTAGGAATTGAGTGCATATTTGTCTATTTGGATATGTTGCATGAACAGGTACGTATAAGGCCAAATAAAAAAGCCTATTTGCATTGTATGTTGGTACACCCTTTATGGAAGGGGTAGGTTTCTATGCAGGTAGGGATTTTGATCATTTTAAAAACATTTTAAATTTTGAAAAAGAAATCATTTATTTTGTTATTGTTTAATGTCTTTTTGTCTAAAATTTGCTTTGATATTCAAGTGGTACAAGTAAGATTACTAACATTTTTTTTATCCTTTGCAATGATTTGAAGACTGCTTGGTATTTGGTTCATATTGATTATATAGGTCAAAAATCTCTAACCCTTTATAGAGTCCAGACTGAAATATTACAATATGCTTATGACCAGTGGTATTCCCTTTCTCAGATACACAAGTCTAAGTTTAATCACATTTTGGCGTGAACTTAGAGACCCTGAAAAATTTTGATAGATCAGGTTTTTGCTTAAGAAATTTATTGAATTTTTGCTAAGATTATTTTAGAAATGGTTGATGCTTTTTTTGGCTAAGAATATGACACCTGAAATTTGAATGATGCTTTTTTGCTAAGATTATGACACAGATGTCTACTTGCATTGATATGCGGGCATGTTGTTAAATGACTGTATTTCTAATGAATAGTACAGTTGACGTACGTTTGGTAAAATACTGTTGGGATACAAGAAATAGCAGTTAAAAGAAATACCTAATAAGGTAAACCTTGATTCCAAATGTTATAATTTTAAATGCAAAGACAGCCCAGTCTGTATAGAAGATGTCATTTGGAAGTATATCATATATCTTGAACTTCCTACCTTTTGACGTTTCTTATCACTTTGTTTTCATTTCCTTTATGTTCTGCTTGGGGTTAAAAGTGTCATTTATCCATTTTTGAAGTTTAATTGCTTTTAAGGCTTACCAAATTTAAATGTAATAAAAAAAAAACATTAGCTAAGGATTTATTGAAAATTGGAATAATTCACCTTTTACATATATCTATAATTATTGTGCGGGATTTGATATGCTGAACAGTTTGTATTAACATACAAGACAGATTTGGATGACGTCTTTTCTGTGGAAAAAAATGAATAATATATTTATGAGCAAGTTTTTAATGTTTAGATTTTATGTCTTGTCTCCTAAAGCCTGGTTTCAATATGCAAGATAGACAAGACTTTATTACCACCTAAGAAGTTGTTTGGTAACCAGAGTGAGGGCTTTATAAAGAAACGTCAGGCTGAGCTAGAGGCTTACCTCCAGACTGTACTGTTACTATGTGGCACAGCAAGTGTCCCACCAGATACTGGCAGCCTTCCTGGAATTTTCAACAGATATGTAAGGATTTATGTCATTAATTATCTAAAATTGTAATATTACCTGTTATATTGCAATTATAGGTAGGTTTTTTAAAGGGAGTCCAGAACACAAATTTTCAAATTTTGATGAGTCCCAGTACAAAGAAAAATAGAGAAATTTTGGCAAATCCCACAAGTCATGAGTCCAGGATTTGTCTAGGCGAGTCCTGTAAAATAACTGCAGTGTGGTATATATATCTCCATAATATGGAGAAAATGGATATTGATGATGAGGTTCTGATCATTGATAACCATATCAGAATTACATGTATAACAATCTTTTGGTTGTAACTGTGCAAATTTTAGAAATGTGCTCCACTTGTATCAATTGATTATTTTGTGAAGTTTTGATGGAGGAGTATTCCTCAAGGGAGATAACTGTGGATAATTGTAAAATGACAATAGTATATAATGTAGTGGGAATTTTGGAGGTACATGTATTCAAAGCTTGATAACTGCTCCTGAATTTGTGAATTGTGTTTGTCTTATTACATTACCATTATTACCGTATGTAAAACTGTCCCCGTAATCTTTATGTATATAACCACTTGATTAATTCCTTCCATGAAATCCATGGAATCACGACAGTGTATGGGCTGAGGATCTGTACAACAGAGGTTTGTATCACATCATTTTATAGACTTAACAGTGTCCATAAGGGGCAATGTTCTCTTTAAAACAAGTAAACATATAACTTATATATTAGTGATATTGCTTAATATGTAACTGGTGGAAACCTCTATATTAACCAGTTTTGTGTGTCCTTTAAACATGCTCAACAGGCCAATATCTGATAGTGTTTATGTTACTGTTAGGTCTTATTGCATCTGTAAGAAATATTTCAATGCTTTTATTATGAACATTTATTGTGCATTACTTTGGTAGCACTTTATAAGTGTGGAGGTAAAATGTAGTAAATCTTATTCAGCATTATATCGTTTTGTGAAAAAAAGAAGCAAAAATGTTAAAAAAAGTACATTGATATCTTATGTAAACTTTTATTCATTCATGATGTAATTGTGTTTTAAAGAACTTGTTTGCTTTGAACAGCTTTGAGGTGACAAATGGTACATCCATTTACCCTAAAGGGGCATACAATAAGAAATAAGCCTGATACATTTATGTAATACACTACTGTTGTAGGAGATGTCCTGCTCCAGTCACGGGAGATGTATGAGGTCACACCACTACAACTGTACTCACTGACAGAACGCCTCAAGCTGCCAGAACCAACCTGTGGTAACTATTCTAATACTTTCTCCATTATTTCTTTTTTTCCCCAGTTTCCCTTTTTTGGTTATTAGTAGTTAATGTTTTATGTTCATTTTAAACTGAACCCCTTACTGCTGTAGCTCTACACTTAATACAGAGCTGTAGAGTGTTATATGAGTATGTATGTTGTAGCATCCTAACTGGTGTAATAATTCTATCTGGAGTTTCTTGGTATTAAATTTTGTTACAATACAATACAATATTGTTTCAGGCACAAGTAGTAAGATTGATTCCTAAGAGGTTAGATCATGAAATTATATCGCCATGGATAAGTCGTTTGACAGAAAAATACAAAAATAAGTCGCAGTGAAAATATGCTGGTTTATACTATTAATTTAGAAATTTAAGGCTTGGATTGTGAAAAAATGAGTAACTTTGCCATTAGTAATGCAAACAAATTAAATAACTGATAATTGTAATGGTGATGTTGACATTATTATTGTATGAATTGATTTTGGATTAAAGTGCTACTAACATTTTTTATATTTTGCTTTCCTTGTATTTGACTGTTGGCATGCGTTTTGGTTCTTTTTAATTAGGAGGTAGGTCGGAATCTCTAACCCTTTATAAAAAAGACCTCATTAGTTCAATTTTAGATTTTCTTTGCAAGTCCCCTCCACATGTACATGTGTATGAAGCACAAGGCACCTTTTATTATCACATCTTACTGGGGAACTAACAAGGATGGCACATACACATATACATGTATAGTTTGTAGATTTTGCCTGCCTGATGATTATCATTATCACACTCACAAGTTGATGCCTTTGTTTTGACTAAGGTCATACATATGCTTACTTGCTTTGAAATATTGACATGTTTCGAATGCCTATATTGTCTAATAGAAACATACCTTGAGTGCATTTGACGTATTTGGCTACAAGTTAAGGAAGAAGAAAGCCTTGAGTGCATTTGACATATTTGGATACAAGTTAAGGAAGAAGAAATTTTAGATGTAGACCTTCTTTTGCTATGCATGTTTGTTCTTATTTTAATAAATATATGTTAAATATTTGAAAAAGAAATCATTATTTTGTTATTGTCATTAATGTCTTTTTGTCTAAAATTTGCTTTGAATCAAGTAGTACAAATACTAACATTTTTTTTTCCTTTGCTTTCTTTGTATTTGACTGCTGGCTTGGTTTTGGTTCATATTGATTAGGAGGTAGGTCAGAATCTCTAACCCTTCATAGAGTCCAGATTAATATTGCTGGTTTAGATCTGCTATGACCACTGCTATCCCCTTCCACATATAGCACAAAGTGCCCCTTCTCACATCTGGTTGACGTGAACTGATCTGACTAGGCTAAGACGTCTCAATACATTTTAATAGATTCAGGTTTTTGCTTACCTGAAATTTTGGTTGATGCATTTTTGCTAAGATTATGACACAGATGTCTACTTGCATTGATATGCGGGCATGTTGTTAATGACTGTATTGTCTAATGGAAACATGAGTACGTTTGGTAAAATGGACTACAAGAAATATAAAAGATTGTAAACCTTGTTTCACTATGCATGTTAGTGCTGATTTTACACTTTTACCCACAGAAGACAGTACCAAGTAGTATAGCTAGTAACATAGTAATTCCAATGATTGTATAGCTATAGCTAGTCCACCTGTTAGCTTCCTACCTAATGATTGTTTCTATCACTTTTGTTTTCTCTGCTTTACTTTACTACTCCCACCATGCTTGCTTTAAACTGCACTGTCCTTATACGGCTAGTTTGAAGTTTTATTTAATTGCTTTTAACTTATCTTTTATTTGCTATAAAAACAGTAAACATGCAGCTAAGAATTTATATGAAAATTGGAATAATTCACCTATTACATGATACCCAATAATGTTTGTGCGGGATTATTGTTTCTATTGGTGATGGAATGACATCAAAATGTGATATCCCACGCTAACGTCATTTCAGCGGAAAGATAACAAATAGTTACGTTCCATCACCACTGGAGATACAAGTCCCACACGTTATCGGGTATCACTTGGTACGTGAATTAGTCTCATTGAAAACTTACACCTAAAGGAGAAATAATCAATACAGACATGTTAAACTTATGAGTGAAATGTTTACATTGAACATGTTTATATACAGCAGACCAAGAAATAATCATAAAAAATCAAAAGGGGAGATATATTTTATGTTTGCGAATTTGTAAAAATTATCTAAGGATATGAATGTTCTTAAGATATATATTAATTTGTCATATTTAACTTTTGATTTAATTTTCAAGCTTTGGAGAAATATACACAAATTTGTAATTGAAAATTCAATAATATTTCAGATAGTGGTGATGTAAAAAAGGACATTGGTCATATATTGGACTTCATAACCAGAGTTAAATACTTAAAGGTGAGCATGTGGTGTCAAGTAACACTGTATTTGTTATTCTAATATAGTTTTTGTAGATATCATTATTCATTTTATTTCGATGTTAAAAATCTCAGATGGAATGGGTATGTAAGTAGAAGTACTGTGTGATATATAATGTATGTTACTTTTGTAACTGTTGTTATTTACTAAAAGTAAATTGAATACTGTAACAATGCTTTTGTTGTAATCCAGGTGCATGGGAGTACAGATCCCGTGGGTACCAGTAATATAGATATGTCACAACTCAAGTTTGATCTGTCCCTGTTCAAGTCTTTACAATGTTTGGAGGTAAGTAGGCAGTGTAGACAGTAAAACCGTTCTTTCCCATTGTGGTAATGTTGTTCGTTTTCAATGATTCAACCAGAAGTTTCTGTGAAAGGTTCCATATTTGTACCTTCATGTTCACTAGACCACCAGGGCACAGTTTCATGAATATTCCTAAATTTTATATTTCTCCATAGGAAAACATTACAGATATTAAGGAAGGTTCCTTAACTTAATATTTTTGCTTTAATTTCCTTTGGGGAATCTAAGTTGAGGAATTCCTTTAAATTGAGGAATGTTCGTGAAATGGGGCCCAGACCTTTAGTTGTTGATAAGATTTTCTCATCAGAGTTCTGATATTAGAGTATCTCCCCCTAATTTGGAACTGAATAAAAACAGACCAAATTGTCCAATACTTTCATTTGTAGGTTTCCTTCAGTATTGCTCTCCAAATCTCAGGAATAGACACAATCAAACAGACTATGGACAGAATCACCCTTCACTACTGTGTCAGTAAAATTAGGGTAAGTATAATATTATAATGTCAGAGATTTAAACAAACAATGGACAGAATCACCCTTCACTACTATGTCAGTAAAATTAGGTAAGTATAATATTATAATGTCAGAGATTTAAACAAACCATTGACAGAATCATCCTTCACTGCTGTGTCAGTAAAATTAGGGTAAGTATAATATAATAATGTCAGAGATTTAAACAAACAATTGACAGAATCACCCTTCACTACTGTGTCAGTAAAATTAGAGTAAGTATAATATAATAATGTCAGAGATTTAAACAAACAATGGACAGAATCATCCTTCACTACTGTGTCAGTAAAAATAGGGTAAGTATAATATAATAATGTCAGAGATTTAAAACAAACAATGGACAGAATCATCCTTCACTACTGTGTCAGTAAAATTAGGGTAAGTATAATATAATAATGTCAGAGATTTAAACAAATCATGGACAGAATCACCCTTCACTACTGTGTCAGTAAAATTAGAGTAAGTATAATATAATAATGTCAGAGATTTAAACAAACAATGGACAGAATCATCCTTCACTACTGTGTCAGTAAAATTAGAGTAAGTATAATATAATAATGTCAGAGATTTAAACAAACCAATGGACAGAATCACCCTTCACTACTGTGTCAGTAAAATTAGGGTAAGTATAATAATATAATAATGTCAGAGATTTAAACAAACCTTGGACAGAATCACCCTTCACTACTGTGTCAGTAAAATTAGGGTAAGTATAAATATAATAATGTCAGAGATTTAAACAAACCATGGACAGAATCACCCTTCACTACTGTGTCAGTAAAATTAGGGTAAGTATAATATAATAATGTCAGAGATTTAAAACAAACCTTTGGACAGAATCATCCTTCACTACTGTGTCAGTAAAATTAGGTAAGTATAATATAATAATGTCAGAGATTTAAACAAACAATGGACAGAATCACCCTTCACTACTGTGTCAGTAAAATTAGGGTAAGTATAATATAATAATGTCAGAGATTTAAACAAACATGGACAGAATCACCCTTCACTACTGTGTCAGTAAAAATTAGGGTAAGTATAATATATATAATGTCAGAGATTTAAACAAACAATGGACAGAATCACCCTTCACTACTGTGTCAGTAAAATTAGGGTAAGTATAATATAATAATGTCAGAGATTTAAACAAACACAGACAAATGGACAGTAAAATAGTATAATATTATAATGTCAGAGATTTAAACAAACATGACAGAATCACCCTTCACTACTGTGTCAGTAAAATTAGGGTAAGTATAATATAAATAATGTCAGAGATTTAAACAAACATGGACAGAATCATCCTTCACTGCTGTGTCAGTAAAATTAGGGTAAGTAATAATATAATAATGTCAGAGATTTAAACAAACCATGGACAGAATCACCCTTCACTACTGTGTCAGTAAAATTAGGGTAAGTATATAATATAATAATGTCAGAGATTTAAACAAATCAATGGACAGAATCACCCTTCACTACTGTGTCAGTAAAATTAGGGTAAGTATAATATATATAATGTCAGAGATTTAAACAAACCATGACAGAATCACCCTTCACTACTGTGTCAGTAAAATTAGGGTAAGTATAATATAATAATGTCAGAGATTTAAACAAACCATGGACAGAATCATCCTTCACTACTGTGTCAGTAAAATTAGAGTAAGTATAATATAATAATGTCAGAGATTTAAACAGACAATGGACAGAATCATCCTTCACTACTGTGTCAGTAAAATTAGAGTAAGTATAATATAATAATGTCAGAGATTTAAACAAACCATGGACAGAATCACCCTTCACTGCTGTGTCAGTAAAATTAGAGTAAGTATAATATAATAATGTCAGAGATTTAAACAAACAATGGACAGAATCACCCTTCACTGCTGTGTCAGTAAAATTAGGTAAGTATAATATAATAATGTCAGAGATTTAAACAAACCATGGACAGAATCACCCTTCACTACTGTGTCAGTAAAATTAGGGTAAGTATAATATAATAATGTCAGAGATTTAAACAAACCATGGACAGAATCATCCTTCACTACTGTGTCAGTAAAATTAGGGTAAGTATAATATAATAATGTCAGAGATTTAAACAAACAATGGACAGAATCACCTTCACTACTGTGTCAGTAAAATTAGAGTAAGTATAATATAATAATGTCAGAGATTTAAACAAACCATGGACAGAATCAACCTTCACTACTGTGTCAGTAAAATTAGGGTAAGTGTAATATAATAATGTCAGAGATTTAAACAAACAATGGACAGAATCACCCTTCACTACTGTGTCAGTAAAATTAGGGTAAGTATAATATAATAATGTCAGAGATTTAATAAACCATTACCTTCAGAGATTTAAACAAAGAGTTAACAAACAATGGACAGAATCACCCTTCACTACTGTGTCAGTAAAATTAGAGTAAGTATAATATAATAATGTCAGAGATTTAAACAAACCATGGACAGAATCACCCTTCACTACTGTGTCAGTAAAATTAGGGTAAGTATAATATAATAATGTCAGAGATTTAAACAAATTATGGACAGAATCACCCTTCACTACTGTGTCAGTAAAATAAGGGTAAGTATAATATAATAATGTCAGAGATTTAAACAAACCATTGACAGAATCACCCTTCACTAACTGTGTCAGTAAAATTAGAGTAAGTATAATATAATAATGTCAGAGATTTAAACAAACCATGGACAGAATCACCCTTCACTACTGTGTCAGTAAAATTAGGGTAAGTATAATATAATAATGTCAGAGATTTAAACAAATTATGGACAGAATCATCCTTCACTTGCTGTGTCAGTAAAAATTAGGGTAAGTATAATATTATAATGTCAGAGATTTAAACAAACAATGGACAGAATCATCCTTTACTACTGTGTCAGTAAAATAAGGGTAAGTGTAATATTATAATGTCAGAGATTTAAACAAACCATGGACAGAATCATCCTTCACTACTGTGTCAGTAATTTAGAGTAAGTATAATATAATAATGTCAGAGATTTAAACAAACCATGGACAGAATCACCCTTCACTACTGTGTCAGTAAAATAAGGGTAAGTGTAATAAAATAATGTCAGAGATTTAAACAGACAATGGACAGAATCACCCTTCACTGCTGTGTCAGTAAAATTAGGGTAAGTATAATATAATAATGTCAGAGATTTAAACAGACAATGGACAGAATCATCCTTCACTACTGTGTCAGTAAAATTAGAGTAAGTATAATATAATAATGTCAGAGATTTAACCCCTTAACTCCCAGATACGCCAAACTACGCCAATAACGTGTCGATGTTGAACAAATCGTCATAACTCCCTTATTTTAGGAGCTATCGAGATACTGATTATATCTGCTAAAACTAGAGATAACAAGTAATATTTTGTGTTCTTAAAAAATTTTCATTTAACAATGTCTTCATGATGTTTTATTGAGTTTAAAAAAGATGCAGACTGAAAAACGGAACATTTTAAATTGATGACGTCGTCTTTCTGTCGGCGTAACATTCAGTGCACGGACCCGATATGGAATCCCTTGCTAATCAAAAAGTACTGAAAAATAATGCTTGAACTTCATACTGTTGATAACTTAGTATCCCAATTTTATATTTATCTTGCAATATCTACAAACATTTTTTTTCAAAAACAAAGATTTCATCTAAAAAGTACGTGTGATGTGTGGTTTTACGCGATACATAGCAATATGTGGTCATTTTTAACCATTTTTTCTCACCAATCTGGCATAACTTATAGATACGATGAAAGTCAGGAAAATACTGAACAATATACACAAATTTATCATTCATAACATACCATATTAACAATACAACGACTCCATAAATCAACAGATGCATCCACGGAAAATTGCTCAGTCCCACGACTTGACGTTGATCGGTTTCACAAGCACCTGTGCGAAACCGATCGGCGACTTTACCAGAACACACGGATAATGGTCCTCAATTTTGCAGTTAAAAAACTCTAAACTCTTACGCAAAAATGTCAAGAAACATGTTTACAGTGATTTCTTTGACTGTATTCAAAAAATAAATTAATTCAGCAAATAAATCTTGCCGACGACAGATAAAACTATTTATAGTAACGGGGATTTCCCGGACTTTCATTTCTAAAAGTTACATGTATTGAAGCACACGTGTCCGACGCCGATTATTTTCTATGGTGGCCCGCATGTTTATAGCTAAATTGTTAGTATTGATTGACTAGGACATCTTATGAGTGACACTGTCATAATCACTGAGGACCTAATTAACATGGTTGTGTTATCAGCCGATATACATGTAGTAGATCTACTGTACGTACGTGACACATGTACAATGTGCATGCGTGTAAGTATGCCGGACACGATGCGAAGTTTCCTGAACACAAAAATACGAAACATACATTGTACCTAATATGCCGTAACCTCATCGTAAATATTAATTTGTATCAATACCAATAGAACTAAACACATATATATTTATAATAAGCTACATGTACATGCCGTGTAAATATAAAAAAAAACATTGATACGATATATATACCCATACATATTTTGTGGATTGGAATACTAGATTAACTTCAAATACTGACTATGATATCTTATCTTTATTTTAAATATATACATTTTGTTTGATATTTAGAAAATTACTGATTACAAGTAATGGAAATAAACAATTCAAGTGTCAATGACAAAATATATTAGATAATCTATAATGATATTTAATATCCAGATCATCATTTTTTTTTTATTTATTATTTTTTTTTTAAATATGATTCTTCAAATTTTACTGTAATGAATTTGTTCTTCAAATACAAACTAGAAATGTCCTCCAGGAGGAGGTCAACTAATTAATCCAGTACAGTTTAGCAAAAATAGTCTATTGACATGTAAACAAAACATATGAAATGAAAACAAAGGAATCTATGTTTTGAAATTTTAGGGGGATCCTGACACAAACACAAAGTTCTACATTTTTTTTTACAATTCTTCAAAAAGTGTTCCAATTTGGATAGATCATGTTAACTTATGTAGTGAAAGTTGCAGAGATACAATCATTTAGAATAATGACACCTTTCATATACATACCTATACATGTACATCATGTATAGTACAGATAGATTCAGTATCAATAAAAATTCTGCTCTTAATCTCAAATCAAAGATTGACACATGCAATGTACTATTTGCACTAAAAACATTAAAAATGCAGGTTGTCTGATCATACAAATAAGTCAACTGAATCTTATACATCATCTTCTTTATACTGCATATGCATTTACATGTAATCCAAATTATGGTTTTCTGATGGGAAGTGACAGGGCAACTTGAGCAGAGATACAAAATGTATAAACATATTTTGCCTGTAAAGTTCTTCATGCTTCAATTGACACAAATGTAAAATATTATGCTCTGTGATAGAGATACTATTGATATTTGTCCAGAAAAAGATTAGGCTAAAAAATGTACATGTATGTTACACAAATGTAGGGAAGTTAATTTTAAAATTACAATTTGGAAAGGGGTCAGATGTATTTAACATAACCCTGTAATGAGACTCAGCATTTTCATCATGTCTTTCTGCTTTCTTTATTAAAATAATCATATATGATTTTTGAATTGTTTCTTGTTGAAATAATACATTTTTTTTATCTTTAGCAAATCATTTGTAAAAAGAGCATATGTCAGAAAACAATGTTCAGATACATGTTTATGGATTTATTCATAGCTATATCAAAAGTGCACATGTAGTAAAAGTGAAGTCAATTCTTTGGAATTGTTATCACACAAGTATGACTAAACAAAGACCACATACGTGTATGACAATACATAACATATATACAGGTAGACACTGCAGTGTGTCTACAATCTGAATAAGACATAGTACATGCAATGCACATGCTTATGTAGATACTGTAATATGGTCAAGACATAACATTCATATATGGCAAAGATATGAATCATATATGTAGACACTGCAGCGTATCATTCATGTGTAGACACAGCAGTTTATCTACAATATGGTCAATGCATAAAACATATACATGTATAGACACACAGTGTATCTACAATATGGTCAGTACATAACACACATATATGTGTAGACACTGCAGAGTACCTACAATATGTAGTACATAAACACATATATTGTTGACACTCAGGTACCTACATATGGTAGTACATAACACACTAGTATCTACAATATGGTAGACAACACATTCTGACATCGTGTACTACAATATGGTCAGACAAACACAATACGACATATGCAGACATATACTTGCATGCAGTGTATCTACAATATGGTCAAGACATAACACACATATATCTGTAGACACTGCAGTGTATCTACAATATGGTCAAGACATTAGACATATACAATGTGTAGTCATTGCAGTGCATCTACAATAGAATATGGTAAATACATAAAACATACACATGTATAGACACGGCAGTGTACATGTATCTACACTATGGTCAATACATAATTTAACACATATACATATGCATGTTTGTAGACATTGCACTTGTATAACCAATATGGTCAAGAGATAACACATATATATATGTAGACACCACAGTGTATCTACAATATGGTCAAGACATATCACACATATACATGTATGTACACACTGTATGCAGTGTATCTGCAATATGGTCAAGAGTCAATAACACACAAGTATGTGCATTACATGTAGTCCGCTAAACCTGCCTATATTATTAGGCTTCTTTTTTTTTATTTTGCCAAATATATAGACAAAATAATAATTAATAAAAAAGCCTAACAATATAGACAGTTTTAGCGACTACATTACATGGTATCTACAATATGGACAAGGTATATACATCACATATACACATATATGTACGATGCATTTTTTTTTGCAAATGTATATAGATGTATATCTGGGAAAAAGTGAGGGCTTCTACCATAATATATATATATATATATAAGGTTGTCTTTTTGGTAACCAAGCAATATAGAACTGGACATAGAACACACAGATAATAAATGATTAATAGAGATGGTTTGTATTTCTATCAAATATAGAATATGTATATGCGTTTTTGTCTTTAAAAAAATAACATGCAAATTATTATGAGTACATGTACATGTAGAATACACAAATTTTTGTCAAGAAAAAACAAAAGCTGTCTGCTAGTCTTTTACTCTGTATTCATTTATTATCTTGATGGATATTGATACTTTTGTGTGGATAAACTAAAGAAACTGGCATTATACAATGTTGGTAAGTTACAAATTACTGCAGTATACTATGAGAGTACCGCATTGCATTTTTTATTGTGTACAGATATATATTTAGATATATTATCTAAACATCTTGATAAATATTTGTAAGCCAGCTTGCTACAATGACATACAGGTTATGATGTTGGTTTTTGGCGTTCCAAAAAATTGAAATGATCTGAGTATGAATATAAATATTTAATATTATAAACAGTAACATGTCAAACAAACGATTTTGCAACACATTACATTTTTTTCGATATTTTAGTCAACTGGAAGCCCGTGAAAATGGTTCTATCAGTGTAAAATCGCATTTTTCCGTAGTTTATATTTTGGTTGCCATGGTAACATTTTTTACGCAAAAGATTAATGATTTGATACCAATTCTGACCACGTTCTCTTTTGAAATTAATACGAAAGGTAAAAGATCACCAAGCCTGTTAAATATAGAACAAACTTTCTCTAGATGAAGCAAGACAGGTGAAACACTAATTTAAGCATTTTCAAAAATCATCGGTTTTTAATTTTGTTGGTAACCATGGTAATATTCAAAATTAAATTGAAATTATGGCATTCGATAAAATTTTTAACCCTTCTGCAATAATATACTTGATTGTTAGGTTGATAAATTGACATCTAAATAACTTTCATTGTCTTAAGAGTTATAAATGTAAGAAACTTTAACTTTTTTGTAAAAGTCCAAAATTTCGGTTGCTATGGTAACGTAATTAATGTGAAAACACCATTTTTCTTACAAAATTTGAAAAGGTTGTGATCTGAAGTTTCTAAATATATAAGGGTTGATTACCAAAAATATTGCTGCAAAAGGGTGAAAAATCACTTTGAAAGAAAATGTCAGATTTTCGAGAACTCTGCTAAAAATTCTTGGGAGTTAAGGGGTTAAAAGGCTTTCAAGAACCAATAATTTTTGTACATGTACTCGTAGTATACATGTATTGACGATTAAGTGCAGATTACCAGCCTGAAAAACACCAAAGACATTTATAAGAAGTAAACTGAATGCCATTTCTATTTCCCCTATTATTTTAAAGTGCAACTTCCTGTGAAGTAATGTTTTGAAAACGATGGTTGTTTTGTCAAACAGCTATGGAATTACAACAAAAATCAACATGCATAGGTTTATGATCATGGGAGGCCGTCCTTAGATGACCATAGCTGTTAATGGGACGTTAATTAATCAATCAAACAAACAAATACTGAATGTTTAAGCCTGAAAAACAAAAAAAATAGTGATACGTTTTAGATAGTATTCATTTTAGCCCTGGAATTTTGACAAATTTGTTTCCACTTAAACAGATATTTTTAGGTCACCTGAGACGAAGTCTCAAGTGACCTTTTCTAATCGCCTTTTGTCCGTCGTCGTGCGGTGTGCGTCGTCCGTCGTGTGTTCGTAAACAATTTACATTTTCAACTTCTTCTCAAAAACCGCTGAAGCAATTTCAATGAAATTTTGCACAAACCTTCTAAGGCATAAGGCCAATCAAAATTGTGAATTATATGACCCCAACCCCCCAGGGGGCTGTGGGAAGGGCCAAAAGGGGTAAAATTGACTAAAATTTCAAAAATCTTCTCCTCCACTCACAGATGTGGTAGAATCAAATACTCTTCATAGATATAAAGGTCTCAAGGCCCTCTACAAAAATTATATGACCCTGGGGTCTCAGGTTTCCCCCTGGGGAGGGGGTTAAGTTTACTGTAGTTTATATAGTGAAAACACATTTTGGAGCATTACTTGGTCATTAATAATAGAAAATTAGTCAAATATTGTCAGAATTATCCCTATGGAATGGCCATTGAATTCTATTAACAAATTTTCCATGACTGACTCCCAGGGGCCTTAGGGGGCCAAAAGGAGTCAAATAGGCTAAAACTTCAAAAATCTTCTTCTAAAATTCTGGAACTGGTAGATTCAAATACTCTTCATAGATGGAAAGGTCATTTACAAAAATTGTGAATTATATGACCCTGGGGTCTCATGTTTCCCCCTGGGGATGGGGTCAAGTTAACTATAGTTTATATAGGAAAAAACACATATGAATGTTTTTTGCTCATTTTTCATAGGGAATTAGTAAAACTGGGTTAGAATGTTTAGCCTGAGATAGCATTTTATCATCATAACCATATTGGTCCTAGCTGACCTCCAGGCGCAATATACACGCAACACACTGCATACATGGGAGGCCGTCCTTACATGACCATAGCTGTTAATAGGACGTTAATTAATCAAACAAACAAACAAACAAACAAACTGACCTCCAGGGGCCTTAGGGGCGGGGCCAAAAAAGGTCAAATAGGCTAAAACTTCAAAAATCTTCTTCGGAATTCACAGATTTAATGTAACATGATACTCTTCATAGATTGGAAGGTCTTAAGGCCCTTTACAAAAATTGTGAATCTCATCGCCCTGGGATCTTAAGATTTTCCCCTGGGTAGGGCGTCAAATTTACTATAGCTTATATAGGAAAAACACATTTATGAACATTATTTGCTTTGTTTTCATTGGAAATTAGTCAAACTGGGTTATAATTATTAGCCTGAAATAGAATTTAACACCATATCCATATTTGTCCAGGCCTCAGGCCGACCCCCAGGGGCCAGAGGGGCGGGGCCAAAAGGGGTCAAATAGGCTAAACCTTCAAAAATCTTATTCTGAATTCACAGATTTGATGGAACCAAATAATCTTCATTGATTAAAAAGTGAAATTTATGAAATGACTGACATTGACTGACTTCTTATTTGGTTTTGTTGTTTAACATTGGCAAAGCAAATTGGAATTTTAAGCATAAGGTTTGGTAACATAATACACAATCAAAATGAAAAACAAAACAAAAAATAAAAACAATTCTAAAAGGTTCAACTTTAAAGTTTATTCTAATTCGTAAATACTTTTTTACAGATTTGAACTTTGCAATGCTTTTCTGTAGCAGCACACAGGCTACCGTCAAGGCCTCTTGGGCCTCTTGTTTGGACTATTTGTAGCTGAAGACGTACAAACTGTTACACACATCACACATATATTTTATCTGCGTGACATCTGTTATGTTTTTTGAATCGTGACTGGATGAAGTGTGCTTGTTTGGCGACATGTTTCAGACCGATAACACTATAAAAAGGGCACTGCTTCAATAGATACGACACAAATATACCAAAGCCTGCCAAATCAGTCAGACATTTACTCATCGCAGCACTCTACATAAGTGGTAGACTATTCGTAAATGCCCATAGGTGTTAAAAGGACGTTAAACCAATAAAACAAACAAATCATCAATACTCTAGGCAATTTTGTTTACTTTTCGCTTACATTGCAAGAGCTAAGCTTCTTAAAGGTTTTAAATACCTTATTAATAAAACTAAAGCCGTTTATTTACTTCATATGACCAGAAGGCCGTAATCCAATCGATTTTATACTAAATTTGTTCCGTTAGTAATTGTAGCTTTTTCTTTGTACATCATATATGACCTCATGAAACACATTTTCAAGTATTTGAGCAAAATAATAATAGATATTGTAGCAATGCTCACCGCTGAATTTATCTGCCAATATTTACCTCTAGAAACAATTGTTCTCTTTCTGTACCATGATATACGCATATCTAATATCACAAAACTTGTTTATGTGGTACAAATTACCTCGCAATATTTAGACAATAGTACAATTACAGGACAAACGTCCAAAGGTTTTGGTTGGGTTTGTAAGCTTTAACTTCCTTTCAACAGCCATTTAAGGACGCCCTCTCATGTGCTCATTGTGTGAACTATGTGAAACTGCGTGGTAATCGTAGGAATATTAGGTTTTGTATTCTATAACAATGTTGCATTGAATAATGCAGTCTGGTTTGCTACGTTGCTATGCGATTAGAAACAAAAAGATGACTGCATACAAATACTGCATGGTTTGTTAAATAGTTTGAGTTTTACGGCCCATCGACAACTGATGTCATTAAGGGCCAAACTAGAAGTCATGCATATCAGGATATTAACAATGATTGCATCTTAAAGATCGGGATGACAAAAAAGGCAAGCAAGAACAAGATCTTATTGTGACGAGTGCCGTCACATTAAGTTCCCTCAATCATCACAGATCCTAATATGATAATAGTGACCTCTCCTGAATGATGAATTGACATTGTTTTACCGGTAAATACATTTTATTTTGCAGAAGAGAAATGTTTTTTTTTTTTTTTTTTTTTTTTTTTTTGAAAAGTCACATTTAATTATTTAAAGTTAATATTAGGAAGAACAATATCTATAATTGTATTAGATTCTTGTTCCTTTTGTTCAATTATGGCCAATTGCATGCCGCGGCGGCCATCTTGGTCATCTGTACAAATACAAGACAAATTAATTTGACCTACAGCGGATCCCTACTGACCCCTGAATAAACGGAGATATCTAACTGGATTAAGAAAATTTGAAACAATTAAAAAAATAGATTTTTTTACTCATAATTATGGTGTTTTTCACATCAAAATTTAGATAAATAATACCAATAGGAAAAAATGAAACCTGCTGACACATCTGCACGTCACCAGATATGACTTCGCAAAATTTCATGGTGATTCGCCTTATAGTTTTCGAGAAAATGGTCGGACAATGTTGCTGCAGAAAAAGAAGAAACGGATCAAACAATAAGTTCCCTACTCCGTTGTGGGAAATTAAATAAAACACAGATTCGAAACAAAGAGGTGGAGGGCTAGTAGTGATATGTCAAAAGACCTTCACCACCCGACCAACGCGCCTCCATTACATTGTGTGATGTCAGTACATACACTAGAACTAATGCATGTGCCCTACAGCAGTAACTTATAAGGATGATAAATAACTTCTTACAGACGAAAGTATTTATTGTTTTTCTTTTCGTTATAATTATAGTATGTCTAGCATTTTTTGTCCAGACAAGGAACGACCTGGCTCATAAATCCATGTCCTCTGGTGCACTATGGACAAGAAAAAATGGGTAGCATGTGCCTGTCTAATCCTAATATATCTTTTGATATAGGTCTGGTCAATTACATGGTTCGGATTATTATTAAGAAAAATTTAATTTAAATTCAATTTTCTTTACTTTTTTAATTAGATATTTAAGGAAATAATACGACTTGATATTTGAATATTGCAACCCCCGATATATATATATAATATTTCAAATGCTAGTGATTCTATTATGATATGACACAAATTCTCAAAGATTACTAATCAGGAAGACATCTATATATATAGACGGACATTGATGAGCTTCTCACGACGTGTAATAATAATAATAAATTTTATTGATATCACTTCGATTGCAAACCAAGTTATAAAATTCTGTGGGAAATGAATGCCCGGAAAAATCAGACGATTGGCAGGCGACTCTAACCCGTTACCATCCGTATCACAGATCAAACCCCTACATCGCACTATATCTATGGAATAACATAAATAGTCTCTTATGTGAAGGATCACGGTAGCCGAGTAGTTGCGATATCCCGACGTATTGCAATGTACCACATGACCTGTACCACTGGGGTTTGAATGCAAATTCCACATGCGACAGTTGCCAGGCTATTACATAAGTTGGTATTTTTTTCTTGGCTACACCGGCTTTCAGTAGCAATTATTATTACACAACAACCATATTGCTGTATTGCTAATTTGTCAAAACGGGTAATAAAACAAAGAATGTTGATGGAACACTTCATATCTAGCAACTTTATACCTACCGAGTATCCATAATGACCTTCACCTTTCGACCTTTGCGTCCCTGCGGGCCAAATTTATATGTTTTGTGTTCCACCATTTTCAATATGTCTATTCTTCCAATCCTCTTTGTCGCTGTAATAGAATAATATATAATAGGATAAATCCGCACAACTGTCCAATACTGTATGCAAATTCCTATTGTTCTAAGTATGTTTCCTGCTGGGGAAGTAAATGGATTTCTAAGGAACATCACTCCACGGTTTCAGCTATTCTATTCCGTTTGAGATCTTAACTAATATTTATAGGAATGGAACAGTAACACACATTCTTAAATCTGAATGAAAGGTTCGATAAACATGTGTACCAAAGCATTTAATTCTTTGAATCTTACAGATATTCTTTAATTTGAATTTGATGTGAAATGTGTGTTTAGTCTTATAACTCCTATAAACGAGTCATTTAAGGACGACTTCGCATGTATGCAATGTAAAATAGCGGTGAATGTCTGTATCTTTGATAGTCTATGTATTGTGCCTCCTCTATAGTACTATCTATCAAAGGTCAAAGTCAAAGAGGAATCTATTTTAAAGATGTTCCACCGCTGACAAAAGGTATTTTTTCACTATCAAAAACAGGAGCAGACGATTTAGTATTTTTCTTCTGTTACAAACGTTACTTACTTTACACCATTACCACCATTGAAGATTTGAGCTTCTAATTTAACTTCAAGTTAAAAATATGAAAAATAATTAATTGCATCCCGGAAAAATTCCGTGGCACACTATATGCTATATGAAATGAAGTACTGATTGCGCATGCACCAAAGGTATTTTATATTATTTTTTTTGTTTTAATTAATTAGGCATATATATACACGATTAAACACAAATTATTATTTGTACATTCAAATGCTTGCGTAGGACCCCAATTGTGTATATTGGGCTATAGGACCGATTCATCCACAATATAGCCGAGAGACAGTCACCTTTAAGTTACCGCTAAGTCTCCAAAAGCTCTGAAGGAATCAAGTCTCAATTTTCATATGGGACCTTTTTGTACATACATTTGTATAACATTTTTTGTTTGATTTTAGTACTGAAGAGTTATCTCTTACAATCAACAATTATAATTCCTATATGTTATAGTTGTACATATTGCATTTTGTATCAATATTGCTCAACAAAGTACTGAAGGTATCTCTGGAATTTTAACTGAAACTCTAGAACCAGTTTAAAAATATTTTCTACCGAGGCCTGTGGCCTATCAAAAACTATGTCCTATTGTACTGGTGTCCAACATATAATCTTTGACATATGGGATTAGACTTCAAAGGAAGGCCGGGTGTCATCAACTTAGCTCAAATGTCAGCTATTGAAGATCATTTTCTGTCAAATATCTGAGAGAAAAAAAATATTTTTGAAATATTTATAGACACCCCTACCATGAACCAATGGTCACACTACGCCCTGCCCCCGGAAAAAAACATTAATGGCATTTATTGTAACAATAGTGTACTAAAGTCTTCATGCAGAATGAAACAGTACTTAAAACCCTTATCAATCGAACAAGGAAAATGTGTCAATTTATAGCTTGGAAAACAAGAAAAAAGTGTACTTTCAAATATCATTTCATTGTCTGTTATATACGTTTATTTCTTGCATATGTGTGCAGTTTTAAAACTATTTATCATGAATAGCCCTATGCCCACCATGGGTAAAGGTGCGTGCTCTCAGATAATCGTATAATTATGGCGTTTGCCTTCCTGAACATCAGCGGAAGACAACTGTAAAACCTGAGTAATAAATTTATGTCGTATACGTAAATGCTGACAGACACACCACGCGGACTGTTTGATTTTCAGATCACCAATAATGTGATCACTAATTTGATGAAATAGAACGCGATGACAATCAGCAAAGCTTCTAATATTGATTGCCAGGTAACGCTACGACTTTTATAGCGAACATTCGATGTTGCAACTCTTTTGATATTACTCTTTAATAATATAAATCTTTGTATCTTTATTTAGATAGGGGTTAAATTTTCTAATCTTTTTCTTTGATTCAATAATTGCATTCCAGATAAATAGGATTTCAGTTTTAGACTTTCCATGTGTTCTTTCCATCGGACGAATTGTTAGCCCATTGTCAGCATATGTATAATGTGACTTTGCGGATGTGCTTAATAAGCATACTTCAGCGAGATAGTTCCAATATTACAAGGCGACACTATACAGATATACCTCGGATATACATACACGCATATGCCTCAACATGTTGTATATATAAGAGGTCGTTAGGACGACAATCTAGCTAATTTAACAAAACTAATCTTAATGTTTGTCTTCTTGTGATAGAGTGATGTCGCGAAATGTGATACTATAAAATGCCATTAGAGACATGAATACATGCGTAGAACAAAGCAGGTCAAAACAAGCCATTGTCTAACCAAGTTTCCTGTTTATTCTCAATATTATGTCATATCCCTTCTAATTATATTAAATAAAACCTATTTAAATCAGAAATCTGTACATATCGACAGAATATGCTTGTCAAGATGACATCAGGAGAACGTTATTCTATAAATGAAAAGTTTGCCTGAATTAATAGTCATCTGATTTCCATTACACAATAATATTTCCTATAAAAAGGATTCTTCTTTTTTCCTTTACTCGGAAGATTCTAGTGAACAGAAAATCACTCATTACACTGGCACATCAACTACCTACTGTTATGATACATTTGTACATCAACAGTCATGGATACAATAGGGGCCGCGGTAGCCGAGTGATTAAGAGGTCTTGACATATTACCACTAGCCTTCCACCGCTGTGTCGGGAGGTCGAATGTCATGTGGGGCAATTGTTAAAAGTTATAGTCAAAAGTAAACATGAAAGCATACTGCTGCGCAACATTGATGGAAATCATGCAACCCAATGCTAGTATGGTAGTCTTTACATTGCTTTACATTGCCACATATATGAACAGGAGGAGTTTGCTGTCGAGTAGCTCTGGCAGTATGCTGCAATAAGATAGCAGAAATTTGCAGACATCCACATTAAGAAATCCATACAGGAGAGGCCGCCCGTCATAAAATGGCCTTAAAACTCTGTCCAAAAATTCATCAAAATTTGCTCATATATCGGAAACAATGATATATGTGATATGCTTGAAAACCCACCAGGTATAATCCAATCACAGTTTTGAGGTACCATAAAAAACATCTATGTTGTGTTGTCTACTCGGAACTACATTAAAATGGAATATTGAACTTTGAAGTCAATGTATGGATTAGTCTTAAAATGTTTAATATATTAATCGGAATCGGCTAATGTTTATATATATATAAAACTTAATCTCTGTAACAATAAGCCTATGTGTACTTTTTATCAAGAAACTACATAACAGAATTGCAAAATATGACCTTGTGTGAAAAACAAAGACACTATATATATAAATCTTAATCGCAACAGATATAGCACCAATTTAAAAAATGCACTGATCAGTCGTACAATTAGAACACTCCCCATGAAAGACATTTATCACAAAAGCACCGAATGATTTGCCCTACAGTGATCAGCAGCATAAATATGGGTGTTTTTCATCAGAAAAAGCCACTGATTACCGAAGAAATGATTTTGTGATATTAAATTTCGTAGTGTTACGCCAACGTATAATTCGCATTGATATCGATAGGATTCTCAATACGACAAGTGGCAGTGCTTCCGATAGAGACGACGGGATATTGAAATCGCGCATTAGAACTGTTGTAAATTCAGCAGCGGATATGAAGAACCATAGGAACGAGGTCATTTCAAAAATATATTTCCGTTTTATGCATAAAGCAATTATACGACAGGCAGTCCGAACAATGACATCGTAAATAGGACAGGATGGAATGGGCGATGTTCCAAAATGTCTAAAGCAGCCAATTATTAAACTTGTGCCGGGATATATGGTTATCTTGAAGCATCATTCGTATTTTCCAAGAAGATATCGTATTGGTAATGCAACATTTAGAATATATAATTGTCTAGACACCATACAATTAGATAAAATAACAACTATTGACAGCAAACTTCTATATAAGCTTTTGACACGCGTTTATCAACATGGCAGTTTTGTATTAAATCATACTTTCACTTTCCTAATTAGTTATTTTTTGACAACGGTAAGCACAATCACAAATACGACTGTATTGTAGACCTGATGTACGCATAACACGTTGATATTTATAACAAAAAACATTCTGATTTTAGCGTTAAGCATACCGAAATAGTGCTACAGGTCTTCCGGTGTGTTTTGCATACACCAATATAATTTCTAAGGTCGTGCAGATATTCAGTTTGGTCTTTGTGTTAATTAACAATAACATTAACAATACTGACGCTAATATTGAATAAAAAGAATATGATAATAACGCAATCATGTTGATAACCGCCATATTGAGTAAGATACGCTTATAATATAATTGCTTCGTCATATTGTGTTCCATTATAAAAAAAACAACTCCAAGTTGCCAAGAAACCAACCGCACATTCCGCTAAATGGAATACGCTGAAAGTGTTCAGCATGTTCCAAATAATTTGAAAAAATAGGACACGTAAATCTACTGCGCCGAATGCAAATGGGTTTTAGTGTTATTAATATCTTTTATTTATTGGCGATTTCTTCTTTGTGAAATACCAGCATTCGTAGTGGCATGCAATAATTTCTAGTTGCGAATACCTTTTATGCAACACCAAATTTTAAATCAGTCGTAATATGTGTATAAACATACCATACTCTATATAATACAATAAACAAATGGAAGAATATCGTGGTATGTTTTGTATTTCGTAATGCAGAATTTTTTAACATTGCAAGTAAATGAATAACGTTGTTGATTATTATCAGTCTAGTTACAGCTGAACGGATGGGTTCATCAAGAGTGTGTCACAGTATATTATAGCATATGGCTGTAGCCTAAATCCAATTCTGTTCCCAATATATATTGGGTAGTTAATGGTTGGAAACCAATAAGCCCGGCCGGTCGCCTCATATTGGATTGAATACGACTTTTAAGTTAGAATATAATATATCCACTATAATTATCTGATCCTTTGGGGAAAAACATGATTTTATTCTTCTTTTGTATCAAAAGTATTGTAGCTGCATTCAGGCATAATATGTATATCTTTCCTGAATTCGGAATTCAAGAAGTACATGTATGACAAAGATGTGATACTTATATCACTTACATGATTTAGTAACATATTTCTACATTGTAACAAAATAATAATGGATATTGATCCGAAATGTCTTCTTAAACTGCACGGTAACTTTAATAGATTGATTCAGAACTCAATGTGTATTTCGGGATAAGTAAATATCTTATTTAAGGAATGATTTGTTGTTTAAAGTTATATGTGCCGTAACTGGTCGAAAATTTGGACATGTTATTTTTTCTTCAATTATCTAATTAAAACCATAAGTTTTAATGAATAAAGCTGTGAAATTCATTCAAATGGACAGACAATCATATATAATGCCTTAAAAACGTTAGTTAGAACACATTGGTTATGCACTGTGAAATTCTTGTTTTTATGCCTTATACATGTTTAGATGGAAATATACCTTCAGAAACCACTTTACAATTACTAATAATACTGTACAAATGTGCAATGAAATTGTGGACACCAAGATTGCTTCATGGACTGACCGTATGTACTCATTACATTACACTGAAGATGTTAATATAATGATTTTTGGCAGTACTGCCAAAAATCATTTTCAGTCCTTTTTGTACTTGTAAAATTAAAACCTATGCATTGAAAGTAATGTAATTCTCAAAATGTTGGTAACTTTTGGAGTTGAATAACATATCAAAAGCTCTTCTTGATTCGTAACAATGAAAAATACGGCACATATAACTTAAATGGTGTGCAAACTGCATTTGTTCGTAGATATTTCAACATGTCGGGCGCGCTACGGTCCTTTTCGCAAACGAAGACAACGGGGGCGAACATTCACTTCGTATCAGCTTATTGTCATCTAAATAACTTTATCATTTTTCTCGGAATCACCATAACCCATTGTTTCCCTATTGAATGTGTATCAACTTTCATTCAGCAAAACCTTACGATCGCAATACTAAATAATGCATTGATATGTATTCTCAGCGCGATACCCTACCGACATTTGCTTAAGACATATATTCCTCTCTGAAAATAATGATATAATTACTGTGCCAGATTAGGAAATAATGACAATGCAAATGGTAATTGTTTATCGATCAAAAGGAAATATGAGCGCAGTTTGTCTTAAATATACATTCATAACTTTCGTTACGAATAACACGTGAACATTAATTCAAAAGGCAACGCATGTAATGATTTCCTGTTCCGCAGGATTTAGATTGTTCATTTAACGATGATAAATTCCCTGGAAAAAAATCGATATCGATAGTCTTTATCTTCGTTTATGAATATCATTTTCGGGGAAATCATTTTATGCAGACACCGTTGGTTATATACCCATAATCATATATAACGCACCTATGCGTCAGAGTAGTAGCAAAATTAATGTATCGCACGCATCATTTTATCACATGCATTCTACCCTACAGGTAAGGTATATCCGGTGTAATATATGTGTGTATAATACATTTTTAATGTACATGCATTTGGGTAAGAAAGCATTGTTTTAATGTCACAATAGGTATATGATGTTTCATGCATAATGACGTCATTAAAAATAGACAATATAATCGAAATACAGATCCTTATAACCACTCCGTTCAATAGAGGATCTGAGAACATCCCGTCAAGAGTCATGACCCCTAATACCCCTAATTGGATTTTCACGGTCCTCTTATCCAACCTAGTGGTAATAAGGATATGTATTCTAATCAGATTGTAGAATTTGCGTCCTTCAAAGCCGAGACCGAGGGTTAAAAAGTTTTACTTTCGTCAGATAAGTTATCACAAATAATGTGATGCTTTTGTATGTGTGATGGCTATAGTCCATCCGAGGTGTTACTAAATACGTTAAAACCCCAGGCTCTGAATCTATTTCAGAGAGAGAGTAGAATAGTCCTATCCTTTATCACTAAGCGATTTCCATCAATGTTCAACGTGCGCGATGTTTAGCCTTGTGGTTTTACATTTCAACGAAGTGGTATTGCAACGCGGACAACCGTTTGTTGTCAGCATAAGCATGCATGGGAGGCCGTCCTTACATGATCCTGGCTGTTAATAGGACGTTAATTAATCAAAAATTGTTCGCAGAAATACGTCGCTTATAAAGGATGGCAACCTCAATGACATTCGTTGCCATCAAGCAGAATCTAGCTTCTTATTTTGTTTCATTGGCATGTTTCGTTTCAGCATTACCAACATCATGATTGCATTTGACAATGATGTTATTCTGTTCAGGATCTGTGATCAGACTTTCACTTTTAAAACAAAGCGTTTCCTGTGCGACTCCGTTGCCGGTACATGATTCTCTTTTGTAACTTTTCCTTACCTTGATTTGACATGATGCCATATATTGAACAAATAACTAATTCGTGACGCATTCTTTCAAATATATGTCTTACAATATTTCGTAAATATAGGATCTTAAATATGTGTCTATTTCATATATTATGAAACGAATCTATGAAGGTTTTATTTTTGCGAGCCAGGCGAACAGAGATAAAAAAATCGAGACGAGTTTCATAACATTCCATATGGAATGAGCACAAATTAATCTTATAAAAACTATCACATAGCTACTAAAACAAACCACATTTCGAAGAATCGCACGTTAAAATGTATTGTGAAAATCCAACGGATGCCATTTTGTCCCACTGTTCTCGTAATCATAATAGATATTTTATTCTTTCTGCCATAACGTTACAAAGAAGCCAATGGAAATTAATCCAAGGTATGTTACACTAGTACCATATAGGGATTGGATTTCGTTTTTATGTTAACCATGCTTGTATGGATCAATTCCTCTTAAGAATATATTCTATGGGGCGCGTTAGCGCCCCATATTGAATATATTCTTAGAGGAATTGCTCCATACAAGCATGGTTAACATAAAAACGATATCCAATCCCTATATTTACACTCACACGACTTTTTATTTATATTTTATGCAATAAAATCGTCATTTGAAAGTGACGTAATTATTCAATAAAAGTCGGTCAAAAGTGGGAGGAGCTTACTCAATTGAACAGCAAATGATGACGCTTCACGTAAGGTAGAATTATTCATCCGCGACGACAAAAAAGTTCAATATTTTAGTGTAAAATAAACATGACAAACAAAGTAAATTTCAGAGATAATTTTATTTAATCAGATCAGAACTTTAATATATTCAATTTTGCTGAAAGTTAATATATAGCGTAATTACATAAAGAATTTGTACACGGACACATACATGTGTGAACTCGGTGACCGTTATTGTGCAGCGAGGCGAACCTGACGCACGCTTACACACTTTAGTTTGCCCAAGTTGTCAAAACACCGATTTTCAAGTAGCTCAATGTGTTTGAGATGTCGTCTGACTTGACGGTATTACATCATTGGGAGCCATGTGATTATATAATCTACGCTTAGATCCATATCGCCATCGATAGATGAAACAAATTCACTTGTGTTCGATGGATACAATGTATTTGTGGTGACGCGGAACTGTCAACACGTGGATTATTAGCGGTGCATGTTTTATAATACACATGATTAAATACTCAAAGAACAAAGACAAGAGGATATGTTTATAACTGACCTCTATCAGAGGGTCTCACACCCGTCCACCCCAAAGGCTCGATCGTAGGACGAACATAGGCACAGAGGTAATGTTTACATTTGACACCCATCATTTTTAACAAAAATGAAAGCACGTCGCCCCGGTCGGGATATTTTTTCCGTTTCTTTATACAATTGTTAATTTAAAAATTGTTTGAATCATATATAAATATAAAACATGTATATATTGTTTACATTTTTCCAAAATTCTATGAAAAACAACAATATACACGTAATGTTTCGTCAAAATGTAAACAAAGCCATGTGTTTCTTTAAAAAAAGTAGTCCTTTTACGTTGCACAGAACATTTCCTTACGCAAGTTCAAAGTTCAATGTTACCATGCAGTTATGGTAAACAAAATCGGCTAGTATTAGCGTATAGTGACCAAGCCTAGCAAGTGTAAATATATGGAAATATCACACGGGCGAACTCACGGGTTATTAGACAGATTGTGTGATAATATTAATTATAGAATCAAGAACTCGAAACATCAAGTGTTAAAGATGCTCCACCGCTGACAAATTGTATTGTTTCACAATTAAAAACTGGAGCAGACGATTTAGTATTTTTCTTCAGTTACAAAAGTTACCTACTTTACACCATTACCACCATTGAAATGTTTGCGCTTTTAACTTTACTGCAGGTAAAAAAAAAAAAAGAAAAAAAAAAAATTGCATCCCGAAAAAAATCCGTACCACTATATCCTATATGGAATGAATGAAGTACGGGATGTACATGCACTAAAGGCAAAATAAATTATTTTATATTATTTTCTGTGTTAATTAGACTATTATATACACGATTAAACACCAATTATTGTTCAAATGTTGAATATCATTTATGCTCTATTGGCGATGGAGCATCTTTAAATAGTCGACACTTTACATCATTCAATGATTGTCCAAAGCAAAATGTTAAAAATGTTTTTAAAAAATGGGTTTTTTTGTTTGTTTTTTTTTACTTGAAGAGAGGGGGTAGTTTTTCATTATCGAAATATATACTTTTATAAAGAACATCAGCAAACAACGATTAGGAGTTTTTAATGAATTTTAATAATTACTTTGTATAATCGGTATACAGTCGTTTATAAAGCATTCTGACCTTGGGTCTACTGGTTATAATTTTTGGATGGAAAATATTATTGAAATAATTTAATTTCTTCATCATATAAACACTAATGGCCATAGCTCTATGTATGAGAGTTATGTACAGTATACTTATAAACATTATCCCATGGCTTCCCACTCGAACATACCAATGCACTTCAATTTAAAGACTTTCATGAAAAAATACACAAAAACGTTTTTTAACTGATTAAAGGAGTGTTCACATTGATAATGCATTATGTAAAGTGTCGCAGCATATACCAAAAGGAATCAAACACCACACTACATGCTAGAAGAAAAGCTTTTATGACCGTGACAGACGACATTAAGACTGTCTTCAAACAATACGTTTTGATGCACATCAATTAAAAGTGCTCCACCGCTGACAAATAGTATTTTTTCACTTTCAAAAACAGGAGCAGACGATTTAGTATTTTTCTTCAGTTACAAAGTTACTTACTTTACACCATTACCAACATTTTCAGCTTTTTTTCAAAGTTTCAGCGAATAATTTTACTTCAAGTTAAATATATGAAAAATAATTAATTGCATCCCGAAAGAAATCAATGGCACTATATCCTATATTGAATGAAGTTGCGCCTGCACTAAAGGCAAAATAATCTTTTTTTTATTTTATTTTGTTAATTAGACATATATATACACGATTAAACACCAATTATTATTCAAATGATGAATATCATTTATGTTCTGTCGGCGGTGGAGCATCTTTAATTAATAGCATCTTTTCCTGCTTTTTCTGCTGACGTCAGAATAATATATAACGCATCATAAGGTGACAAGTCTTACGATTTCCTATGATGAGTGGTCCCTGTACTTGGACAGGCAGTAAATATTGTAGTTGCAGTTCTGTTAAACACATGTGATAATATCTGTGTAAAAATAGATGTTTAATTTGAATATATTGTCTGTTATAAAGCAATAACAAAAACCTTATTTAAGAAAAACACTCAGTTAGAATAAACTCAGATTTTGTGCTATATAATGTAGCTCCATAACATAAATAAAATTACATCTTAGTCAATCCGTTTACTTTAATCTGACTATGTTTGTGTGATTAATTACCGTCCTTTTAACAGTTATGGTCATGTAAGGACGGCCTCCCATGTATGTGGTCTGTTGCGTGTATGTTTTGCGAGGTGCGTGTTTTGGGGGGCTGCGGTATATTCATGTTGTCTCTTCTTGTGTAGTGGAATGTATATGGTTGCCCTTTTTATAGTGTTATAAAAGCATGCCGCCGAAGACACCAAGCAACACACCCCACCCGGTCACATTATACTGACAACGGGCGAACCAGTCGTCCCACTCCCTGTATGCTGATCGCTAAGTAGGAGCAGAAACTACCACTTTTATAGACTTTGGTGTGTCTCGGCCAGGGGACAGAACCCAGAGCCTTCCTCACAGGGGCGAACGCTCAACTGAAGGCCAAAAGTGAGGCGGTGCCAAGGAAGGCATGAGGAAAGATAAAGTCAAGATCCTCAATTTAGTCGCAATAGGGGCAGCAGGTACAATTCTAACGCCATACCTTCAATCTGACCATTAATTTTCCGATCAATCAGGGTCGACGTTACAATCATTTCTTTCACGTTATAGCCAGGGATGATAACATATGTTTTTTAGAAAATGGTAATGCTCGTTACTTGCGAAATAGAATCATTGAGAATTATCAAGAACACCAGACACATTTATAGTCACATATATTTCCCGAAGGAGACCTTTGTCTATGGATACGTGGGTTGTGTCTAACGATTTTCCTTAATTAAACATAGGTTGGCTAATGCTGGGTACGGACCTAGCAAAATGAAAATATATGATATAATGCTTTCATCTTTTTATCGGGTTTTATTAGACTTGGGGTTGCATGTGGAAGCAGTAAATTATGTGGAACTTCCGCAGCTATAAAAGGAGCGATATACTAGTATAGTTGGTCTCTTAATGCAATATTGTCGTTTTTCATGACTTACTATTCTGTCTTCTTATCCCTTTGCTCACTGACGATATTTATTTATTTAACCTTGGATGGAACAAAAAAACGAGATCAACCCATACAAGATACCAAGTCATTTTATGTTTTAACAATTGTTTGTTTGATTTATCATGTAAGGACGGCCTCCCATGTAGGCGGTGTGTTGCGTGTATGTTGTACGAGGTGCGTGTGTTGGGAGTCTTCGGTATATTCATGTTGTGTCTTCTTGTATAGTGGATTAACATGAGAAACTCGGAGAGCGAATGGCATATGTAAAGCTAACCTGAACTATCAGTCTCAATGAAATGGAATTAGAAATACACTAATACAGAATATTTTATAAAAATATGTGCTCTAATCGTAATACGATACCGGACATTGAAATAAATTCCATTGATTAATATTTCCCATTAAGTCAACCAATTAAAGCAGTGCGGGTTCTTAATGTTTTTCGTTGCGTAAAAGCAATAAAATGAAAAATCCCAGCTATGGATTTATTACATGACGATACAATTTATATATTGTATCAAGTTCTAACGTGTGAAACGTGTGAATTATTTTGCAACCATTTATGAGGTAACTAAATACATATTACAATATATGGAATCTATTGACACACTGTAGCTATATATGACTCAATATGACACTCTAATTAATAAAATATACTTGAGCTTTGATTGTTATAACTAAGAAGTGTGAAGACTGATTTTCAATATATGGAGCCTTAATTGTCACTTTAGATATGGTAACGAATGTTGCAATGATGTGTCAAACATTTTGACACTTTATGCAACACGCCATATTGTTTATGTGTTAGGACCGATATGTGCATATTTATGGTATAAACACATTGTCTGAATATCATCTAAGATCTATAATTTCGGTAAAATAATAAGTATAAGATATTTTATAGATATAACCTTACAATTATACGATTTTAGATTTGGGAGCTATGAGAAGACGAATTTTGAAATTCAGTTAATGTTTACCTTTTAAGCCCCACCCCCTCAGGTCACTGTGTGATAGTCAGGATCAATATAGCTATAGGGTGCTCAACTATCATCCCATACTATTAACTATAACCATATTGGACTCGTTGTCTTTGAAAATTGAACAAATACTGCTAATAAATGTTTCAAATATAAAATATGGAATTCTTTATTCCATTCTGAAAAGTCTGCGATCAAAGGCCATGACATTCACAAATGTTTAAAGAGATCGTAAAACCTTTATATCTTTGAAGAATATTTGTCTACATGTGAAAACAATTAAAATAAAAAGTCAATTTTACCACTTCTGACCCCAATCCACAGCCCCCGCTGAGGGTTGAGGCCATACTATTAGAAAGGATGTCTAAAATAATTATAAATTACTGTTTATAGATATAGGCATCGGGAAATAGATCAGATAAAAATAGGTAATATATCGTCGTTTTATGTGACCTAATCATTTACCTATCATATTTTAATATAGTTGATCATAACCACTGTTATAAATATACTATTTCATTTGTTTGTTTGATTTATTAAAGTCCTATTAACAGCTATGATCATGTAAGGAAGGCCTCCCGTGTATGTGGTGTGTTGCGTGTATGTTGTGCAAGGTGCGTGTTTTGGGAGACTGCAGTATATTCATGCTTTGTATTCTTGTATAGTGGAACTGTTGCCCTTTTTATAGTGCTATATCACTGAAGCATGCCGCCGAAGACACCAAGCAACACACCCCACCCGGTCATTTTAAACTGACAACGGGCGAACCAGTCGTCCCAGTCCCTGTATGCTAAGCGCTTAGCAGGAGCAGAGACTACCACTTTTATAGACTTTGGTGTGTCTCGGCCAGAGGACAGAACCCATAATGACACGTGATGAGTTATTATTGCGAAAACACCAAATTTATAAGTTTTCTTTGTTTGTTTTGTTTGGTAAATTAACGTCCTATTAACAGCTATGGTCATGTAAGGACGGCCTCCCATGTATGCAGTGCTTGCGTGTATGTTGTGCGAGGTGCGTGTTTTGGGAAACTGCGGTATATTCATGTTGTGTCTTCTTGTATAGTGGAACTGTTGCCCTTTTTATAGTGCTATATCACTGAAGCATGCCACCGAAGACACCAAGCAACACACCCCACCCGGTCACATTATACTGACAACGGGCGAACCTGTCGTCCCACTCCCGTTATGCTGAGCGCTAAGCAGGAGAAGAAACTACCACTTTAAATTTATAAGTACTTACTTAAGCACATATTCAGATAATGACATTGTGAATAAGACCGATGACGTTTTTATTCATGGACTGTTTAAGATATGAAAGGTATAATTAAGATGAAATATCCGTTCTCATTTATATCAATTGTTTTATGACAAGCAATCTGATTAAAATACAGATCCTTATTATCATTACGTTAGATAAGAACGGAGTGGTTATAAGGATCTGTGTTTTAATCAGATTGCATGACAAGGGATATGATTAAATTATTGCTTTTTGGAATTTGATTCTTTCAGTTTGATATGCAGCCTCTCGTACCACTACTATAAATAAATATATATATATATATACATGAAAAAAGGAAACAAATTGTATGATTTTAAAATGAATGTAGCTGTAACAAAGTGATAAAATAATGCCTACGCAAAGGAACCCCGAAAGTTGTCTTTGTTCCATTTAAGAATACTTACAACTGTCGCTAGCACAGACAAGTGTACTGTAATTGATTCCTCGCACATTAGATATATTGCGTATCTTTTATAAATACTGTTCTGACATGAAAGGTTTCATGATAAAGACGGGGAATAAAAACATATTCAGCTTTGACATTAAGCTGTATTAAATATAACAATTATGACAGTTCTGTATTTCAGTTTGCCTTATGTCAGTTTAATCTAAATAGACGGGATGTGGAGTTTGGTGTCGTTGGCACTATGCTTAAAATGTTATTAATTACGAGACTAATGGCTGTTGCCTATTCGTTGAAACAGTTGATTTGTTTGAATAATGTTTATTCCTTTTAGCTTTTTTCCAATATCGTTTAAGTTATCTGTGCCGTAATTTTCATACTCGCGTATCAAAAGTTACTAACAATTTGAGAAATACAAATCGTACAATACAAATCTATCGATACCAATGGAGCAGAAAAACTACTGCAAGACATCAAGCCCTCTAAATCTCCGCAGTCTTACAACATTCCTAATTTGTTACTCAAGGAGTGTTCACATTTGTAAGCGCCAGCAATATCAAGGATTTCCAAAATATCAATTAGACACAGGTGAGCTCCCAAATGACTGTCAATGTGTTCCTATGTTATCGGCACATGTAAGTTGTAGTGAACGAGGATAGGTCTGACAGTGTAACTGTGGATTCTGGTGTATCCCAAGGGACCGTACTCAGACCACTGTTGTTTTTATTCCATATACCCGACATCTTGTCTCTACGGAAGAAATCAGCATACCTTTACCAACCAGAAAAGCTCCTATCTATTGTTTGTTTGATTTACTAACGTCCTATCAACAGCTATGGTCATGACCCGTATTGAAGGCAGTACCTCCAAATCCTAGATATCATTTCACCCGACTGGAAATAGAAAACTCATATTGACATCTGTAAGAAAGCAAATTAAATGCTTGGCGTTAAAGGGACATGAACCTTAAATAATTTGTTCTGTAGGCTTAGATATGGTATTCAGATGTTTATTTTTACAATGATTGGTTATCTAAAACGACAGGAAAACGTGGGGAATACCTACCTCAAAATGATGAAAATAGACCGTCATATTCTATTTTTCGAACACAAAATCCTCCTTTCGGGAGTTCATCAGGACTTTCCCTGATCATGTTAAGATCTACACTGACGGCTCAAAAGATGGTGATAAAGTTGCGGCAGCATGCTGTACATCTAATCACTGTTCCTCTATCCGACTTCCAGATGTTGCCTCCATTTTCTCTGTGGAAACTTGTGCTATCGGTCTGGCTCTTGGCCACATCGAAGAACACTCCTTTGAAAAGGCAATCATCTTTTCAGACTCTCTTCCGGATTTCAGGCTTTGAAATCAAGAAACCCTTGAAATACTCTAATCCAAAATCTTTTATTCCGAACCTTTCGATTATCTTCTAAAACTCAAATTACTTATCTCTGGATTCCCAGTCATGTGGGTATAAAGGGGGATGAACAGGCTGATAAAGCAGCTAAGACTGCTCTTCGCCTAGCACAAACAGATTTGAAACTACCATACACCGACATCAAACCTTCAATTCAGTCAGCCATCAAACACCATTGGCAACAAAGGTGGTCTACCGAAACAAACAATAAACTGTTTAAAACTCAACCTACACTTAATTCTAAACTGTCCAGTCGGAGAGACCGCAGAGAGGAAGTTGTTCTCTCTCGGCTCCGAACTGGACACACATATTTTACACATTCCTATCTATTGAGAGGGGAGGATCCTCCCACATGCCATGCATGTAATTCTCCTCTCACATTGGAACATATTTTAGTGCACTGTATTGATTTTAAGCACACACGAGATAAGTACTACGATGTCTCCGACATGTACACTTTGTTTCATGCCGTGAGACATAATCGTATTTTTAATTATCTCAAAGAAATCGGTATTTTAAACAAAATATGAACGTTTTCTCATATCATCGTATCAACTGAACATTTCATCGTTTCATCAACTTTGTGCATGAGTTTTCTCATGTGTTTTAGCCAAAACTATTTTATCCCATGCAAACTTTTTTTTTATCAAATAAACGTTTACAATCTGTGTTTTAGTCCTTACCTGCCTTTTCTTACACTGATCTTTTATCCTGATATTAATGCATGACTTGTAGTTTGGCCCTAAATGACCTTAGTTGTCGATGGGCCGTAAAACTCAAACAAACATCGAACACAAAACGAAAGTTGGCCGAAAGCGAGGTTATAATGAACAACCTTTCTGACGTGACAAGGAATATTAGTTTTCGACATTTTTTAAAATTATTTTCTAATTTACGATGGTTGACAAACGAAGTTTAAGCCATATTTGTATTTAGCGTAAGGATGATATATCAAAAGTCAAACGAGACTTTTTATTCGATCATGACAGGGCACCGCGAAGGAACGTTCTTGACTTATTGCACATGTACATCACGCAAGTAAAAAGTGGGGAATTGCTCCCGTATCTTGCATTTTAGCGATCCTTTATATTTACCTACTTTCCAAATCGCGCACGTTACGGACTCTTGGCGTACACGTTTTCTATCGGAATTCGTTTGTGTTCGCTTCACCCACGTTTTTGACCCACCATTTTTGTTAACATGCATTTTATTTGTGCAGTGCATTGTGGGAGGTCACTAAAGTTCAATATTACTATACTATCGTTACAAAAATAAGACCGGGCCGGTTCAAAATACAGAAAGATGGAATTTCCATTATTATTATGTTATTTGACACATTTGCACAATAACTGATATATATTCTGACACGTCTTAAATATGTATTTTACTCAAATATACATGGTTTATTTAGGTTCAGGTCCCTTTAAGAAAATCAATTTATAACATAATCCCAGAGTCACCCGTAGACCTGCATATATAACAATGATACGTCTAACACAGGGATACAGTTCAATAAATTGGGACTCTTTTCAACAGTAAAACACCAACACAATTGAAAGTATCCAACGAAAAGCAGCCAGAGTCATCACAGGGGACAGAATTCCAGACTACATTACCAATATGTAAAAAAGACTTTAGCTTACCAGCGCTCTACATACGACTAGTTCGCCCGTTTTCAGTATAATGTGACCGGGTGAGGTGTGTTGCTTGTGTCATCGGCAGCATGCTTCAGTGATACAGTATTATAAAAAGGGCAAAAGTTCAAAGAGGCAAGAAGACACAACACAAACATACCGCAGTCTCCAAAAACACCCAACTCGCACTTCAAAAACGCTACCCACCGTACACAGGCAGTCCTTACATGATCCTGACTGTTAAAAGGACGTTAATAAATCAAACAAACAATCAATTTGTATTGCAAACAGCCACAATTCTCTAAAGTGTCGTAATTTTTAATATGGTTTAATGAACGATTTTGCTCTTCCGAAAACCTGCATTGTCATGATTGCTTCTGATTAGTCTGATAACAATGACCTTACATTGCAAACTGTTACATGTAGTTTTTCAGTGATATCGAATGCGGGATGTTTGGGGAATTTTCAATCTGATTAAAATACAGATCCTTATAACCACTTCGTTCAATATAGGATCTGACAATCAAACGTAGTGATAATAAGGATCTGTATTTTAATCAGATTGGGGAATTTTGCAATGATAATATTTTGTTGTGTTCGTTTTGATCAAAACTTACATATTATTGAGTACTGAGAGGGTCTGTGAATGATCACCTTCTTTAACGTCACCTCGGCATCAAAAATATTGTTTGTCTAGTTTGTTATTGTGTCAAGTTACTACAGACACCATATTGATCCCAGTGGCTGTACTTCCGCCGGAAAGCGTAGTTCGATGTAATTTAACCTTTACACACGATCTATGGTATGTGGTGCCATTTACCGCAAGGCAAGTATCTTCATTTACACTGATCGACATTATCCCCGCAGATATTCTGGTGTTATTTTGATATGCTAATAACGGATATGGGACGTAATGAGCGAGTCTTGGAAATCAGTTCCTGGCGTAGTTACGACCGGTATTATTTGAATTTGTTATACGGGAAGGTCATTTAATCATGAAACCCGTCATAAAAACGCAAGGCATATAACCCAGGATATGCAGATATCGGACACTTAACAGACAACAGCTTCGTTTAGAATCAATTGCAGTTTCCCCCTTACGTCAAAACTGTCGAAGACACCACATCAATTCTGATTGGTAAATATCGGATACCAGAAATAATAGAACCAGATTTGAAAGCTGGCTGATAACATACATAATGTAGTTGTGGTATTATTCGAATTTATACATGTAACATAGAAACCCAATTCAAATGCTACGGAGTGTATGTACATGTCAGAAACAGTATGTATACAATAGTTCTCTAAGATTATCATTTCTCTTTTCTCCAATATGTCACAGGGTTCTCGTGGTTAAAAATACATGTAGCATAACTCGATCTGACACAACTGCCTGTTGCAAATATCCAATATAATAATTTATTATTTACCTAGTTTTCAATTGTATTTGTTGTAATTGCAAACCGCCATATTCAACGAGTTAAGATTAATAATAATTTTGAATTGAACATACTCTTCAGACGATGTCAATTCATTGTTTGAATAACTGAAGGTTTATTAATAGGATTATATAAGGACGGCCTCCCATGTATGCAGTGCGTAGACCGTGTTTTCAAAGACTGCGGTTTAATCGGGTGGTGTCTTCTTTCATCACAAACAATATTATACATTTATTGCCCTGACGGTAGGGAGACATGACGCTTTGTTTCCCCAAGGCATGTCATATTTCCCGAGGGCGTAGCTTGGTTGCTTGTAAATCAAAAATGGACGTGTCTGCAGTATGTTCTCTCTACGATCAGCACTTCATTTCCTTCGTAAATGAATGAATTGCTCCTCATATACATATTGTCTACTAATATTGTCCTGAATTGATCTAGATAACATTTGGTCATAGGTCTGACCTAAGAATCACCAAATACAGATCACTTTGTGTCCTATTGTTATGTCGAATTTATTTGGAGTCATTTCCATTTCGCATGTCGAACAATGTTGCTTTTTTTTTCGTTGTTCATTAGTTTATTCATGTATGTTATGCGTTGTTCAGCACACAGGGCACGACTGGGTGGCCTGTTGTAAGTTGAAGTGGCCGAATGGGATACATTTCTTGGTGTCTTCGGCGGCATGCCTCGGTTATATATCATATATAGCAAATGCAACGGCTTATTCTGAGTATTTCGGCGAATCAGAGAACTGGATTACCATTTACTATTTTCCATAGTACACGGTCATCTTTGTAAGTGCACACACTGCACGGACTATTGCTGCAGACAGCTAGCCCGTCTCCGATTGGCTGAAAACCAGACGGGGAAGAGCTAGGAATGAACAAACGCAAACAAACAAAACAATTAAGTGCAAATAAAAGTTTTAATGCACTTCAAAAGAACACAGTAAATCCAAACATTAAATTCCGTGTCACTTTAAACAATTTTGATCTTTTTGCTGTTCTTTATAATTACTACACTTTCAACACATTCCGGAATTGACACTGTTAGCACATTATTTTCACCATGTTCATCATCACCGTTTTATGTTGGTCGATTTTCCTTGTTATCTGTTTTCAACTGCGTTTTCCTGTTTCATCTCTGATTTTGTTACACTGTTGTTGGACCGCGGCTGCAAAACGTTAATTATTGTTTTGATCATGTCGTCACTTTCCCTTTGATACACTTGCACGGCGTTGCTACGGTGACCACTTCGGCCCATGACGGCCTGGTCGGAGAGACCGGCATTATATAATGCCGTACAGCATGTTACTTTGCCCGAGTGATTGGAAATATTACGGTTAGTAGTGTTAATATTTGCCTCCACAAACAGTTTTTGCCAACAACCTGTGATGAAACCTTTGGTACATTATCAACATTTCCGCATGGTCGCATGTAAAATGGCCCAGTTTTTGGAATGAAATCTAAGTATGTTTCAAAAAGTGGATTACCTGAATCAGCGTACTGTTTAATAAATTTCGGTTCTACGCGACGATGATCTAGCCCGCCTTGAACGTTTTTGCTTATCCGTCCGGAGAACGACAACTATTTTCCGATTGCATCATTTGAAATAGCAAACTGTTCCCCGACAAGATTCCTGTGCTCATCCTTCCCTCTGAATCCAAACAGCTTGCAATTATAGAAAAATACAGCATAACTCAAACCTTGAGCTGTATTATTAACACGTTCCAAAGTTGTATTTCAACCTCCATAGTTACAGGGCCAGCACGATTTTTGGCACTCTGACACCTGCTGCGGTCAGTTCTTTCAGTCCGCTGTCGAGACACTGCCGGAAAGTTATAAATTCACCGTCTTCTTTTTTAAAGAAATTCATTTAACGTCTGCTTTCGCGCAAATGTCTTTGTAAGCCAGAGAGTATATTGGTGAGCGTGTTTGGAAGAAAATAATTACCATCTTTGCGTCTTACTTCCATAACGAATCTCGCTAGCCAATAATTCAACTGTGAATTTGACGCTTCACGTATGTCCATCAGGAGCAAAACATCGGCAAACAATGTGTCCAGTTGAGAGTTTTGATGGCCTGCCCATTCTTGAAAAACATGCACACTCCATGAATTCGCCTGACGGTATTCGTTCCGCCATTTTCTTTTGTAACTCTTCATCCGTTATGGGGTTAGCAAAACGCCTAGGAGGGTCCCACATGCACCCCCCCCCCCAAACCTCCGAACCAATATTTTTTCTGAACCCTTATGACCCACTGATCACAAATCAAAATGTTAACATTGCATAAGTTGGGATGAACTTCCGGTTATGACGTCATCAAGATGGCCGCCATCTCGAATTTCACTAAAAATTGAAAAATAGTCATTACATTAACATTTTTCAACCGAAGTAGACAAATGAGGTACCAAAATGACCACAATAGAACAACAAATACATATCAGGACCAAAAAATCCAATATATGTAGTTATTTCTACGCAGGAAATGAAAAAATCGGATTTAAAGCTCAAAAATGGTGATTTTTCAGCAAATTTTTCATATTTTGTTTGACGCAGCAAAAATGTTTCCCAACAGCAATCTATTATTTCTAATAAGTTTTTTGACCACTTGTCAATCAGTTTAAGCAACAAAAACAACCAAAACCAATGTTAACATCGTATAAGTTCCGGTTATGACGTCATCAAGGTGGCCACCATCTCGAATTTCACTGAAAAATGAAAAATAGTCATAACATTAGCATTTTTCAATTGAAGTAGACAAATGAGGTATCAAAATGACCACAATAGAACAACAAATACATGTCGTGACCAAATAAGCCAATATATGTAGTGATTTGAACGCAGGAAATGAAAAAATAATATTTTAAGCTCAAAAATGGTAATTTTTCAGCATTTTTTCATATTTGGCTTGACGCAGCAAAATTGTTTCCCAACAACAAATTGTTATTCACAATCAGTTATTTGACCTCTTATCAATCTGTTAAAACAACAACATCAAAAATATATAGAAATGCAAAAAACGAATTATTGTTATACCCTCAATTTTATAGATTAGCAGCGTCTCAAAAATAACACAACACCTACTGATAGCGTAACAAATGTAACCTAAGCTAAGCCTGTGTTTCCGTTAATATCATTAACAGTTCCCAAAGCGTTTGTGTCACATGTGAGCACATTCATTGTTTATTTCCTATGCATAGCATAAGCAAAATGTCATATGGTTACTACAATGTCACTAATATGTCTTTCACTGGTTCACAATGATAACCATTATCATTGTGCGTGCTTTCTCGCCTCACTGACCTATCCACTGAAGAGACTCGGCATATCTGGTAGCTGGTACATGCAGTCCGAATCAGAGTACTCGAGATATCAGTATCCAATTCGTCGAAAGCCAGATCGACGTCTTCGATGTCGATGTGCTCATGTGACACTGCATTACCAGTGTTGTTCTAGCCTTTTATGACCCATCCATGACCAGAGTTTATATCAGGAACAACAGGTTCAGGGATGTGGGATCTCTTTCAGATTCTAACTTATCGTACGTATATGCTTTTCAGACTTCTCCGGCATAATGGAAATTACACCAGATGCACATTCTTCAAATGGTGGAATTGGTTCTCTTAAGCACATAACTCCATAATTCGTATGAAGTACTATTCATCAATCTTGTGGACCCTCGTGCAACCATAAATGGCACTGGTGATATCATCGAGGTCATTAATGAGGGCATAAATGTTAAATGTTTTTCATTGGTCTGACTTTTTCCCACTCCCTTGAAGGTGCTGGCTGTGTCACATCTGGTGTATGCGCAAAGAGACCATTGAAGACTCTCTAGTTAAAATTGCTTTCCAGACTTGGCAAAGAGTGAAACTTCACTGCAGACCTCATTTATGACCTCAAAGAATCCACCTGTGCCACCTATGGTCACTGAGGTTCACAAGAATTAGGAATTGTGCTTCATACGAATTAAGGAGAACCAACTCAACCCTCCGCAGAATGTTGATCTGGTGTCTTTTCCATCATGCCGGGGAAGTCTGGAACATCATATACGATATGTGAATCTAGGTGAAACTAGGTTGGAAACAGGAAGAGCTCCCACATCCCTGAAGCCGATGTTTCTGATCTGAACTCTGACCATGGACAGTTGACAAGTTAGAACCACGATGGTAACCCGGTAATGTAATGTCACATCAGGTCACCGAGGTCGAAGACGACACTCTGGCGAGAAAGCACGCACAACGAAAATGATTAGCATTAAGAACTAGTGAAAGAAATATGTGACACTGTAGTAACCATCTTATATCTTTGCGTTATACACAGGAAATAAACAATGGATGTGCTCATTCTAAAAGACACAATATGTTTCGAAAAGTGTCATGGTATTTACGGAACTTTAATTTGATACCCTATAGCTATTAGTTAGCGTTTTGCTGTAATAATTCAGTTTGAGAGGCTACTAGTCTACAAAATGTCGAGCATGAAAATGGATTATTTTGAAGTCCCACTTAGATATTCAGCCAACTTTAAATTCAAATTTGTTAAGATATAAATCGTCAATAGCCAATGTTATATTCAGGAAATTCCAAGACACCAGGAAACTGCAATGTTAGCGGTTTGGAAAAAATAACAATCATATGCCGCATCCGGTGATGTTTTGTAAACCAAATGATGGTATAACAAAATCTCTGTTGCATTTCTATATATTTTTGTTGTTGTTGTTTTAACAGATTGATAAGAGGTCAAATAACTGATTGTGAATAACAATTTGTTGTTGGGAAACAATTTTGCTGCGTCAAGCCAAATATGAAAAAATGCTGAAAAATTACCATTTTTGAGCTTAAAATATTATTTTTTCATTTCCTGCGTTCAAATCACTACATATATTGGCTTATTTGGTCACGACATGTATTTGTTGTTCTATTGTGGTCATTTTGATACCTCATTTGTCTACTTCAGTTGAAAAATGTCAATGTTATGACTATTTTTCATTTTTCAGTGAAATTCGAGATGGTGGCCATCTTGATGACGTCATAACCGAAACTTATACGATGTTAACATTGGTTTTGGTTGTGTGTGTTGCTTAAACTGATTGACAAGTGGTCAAAAAACTTATTAGAAATAATAGATTGCTGTTGGGAAACATTTTTGCTGCGTCAAACAAAATATGAAAAATTTGCTGAAAAATCACCATTTTTGAGCTTTAAATCCGATTTTTTCATTTCCTGCGTAGAAATAACTACATATATTGGATTTTTTGGTCCTGATATGTATTTGTTGTTCTATTGTGGTCATTTTGATACCTCATTTGTCTACTTCGGTTGAAAAATGTTAATGTAATGACTATTTTTCAATTTTTAGTGAAATTCGAGATGGCGGCCATCTTGATGACGTCATAACCGGAAGTTCATCCCAACTTATGCAATGTTAACATTTTGATTTGTGATCAGTGGGTCATAAGGGTTCAGAAAAATATTGGTTCGGAGGTTTGGGGGGGGTGCATGTGGGACTCTTCATCCGTTATGGGGTTAGCAAAACGCCTTGATTCGTCCCCTTTACCAAGCAGTTGTTGTGTAGGTATTTCCAAAACATTTCCAGGTGTCAGGTCAAATTCAATGTCTAAATCATCAAACGTGCCTTGGTGAACTTCTAGGTTTGATGTAATACCTCCCGCTACGCCTACTTGCCTGCAGGGGTTTGACACTTGGCGGGAATGTTTCAATTGCTCCGCCCATTACAAATGCCTGCACTGGATTAGTCAACGATGTCGTTCCATCTCTGTTGAGTGCCATTTGCCAAGTAGGTTATTATATATTTTGTCGTGTTCTATGCGAAAGAGTTCCACTATACAAGAAGACACAACACGAATATACCAAATGCTCCAATAGATCAACTCGTTACTCAATTTAAGTATATTTGAAAGATATCAGTGTAAAGATAATTGAACGTGAATCATGAAAAATGCTGTGCATTTTCCCGAAAATGCAAATTTTTGTCAAAATTATCAAAAAGATAAATTCATGTTTCAAATTTATTTAATCACTATACAAATTTTGTGAAACATTAGCTTAACACATTTGTATAGTTAAAAAAGCACAGTATGACGACTAAAAAAATAACAGATACGTATATTCTTATTTTGTCTCTTCTTCCTAACTGACTTTATTCTTCCTAATGCCCCACTTGGCTACTTCACTTTTTGCCTTGAGTTGAGCGTTCGCCCCTGTGAGGAAGGCTCTGGGTTCTGTCCCCTGGCCGAGACACATCAAAGTCTACAAAAGTGGTAGTTTCTGCTCCTGCTTAGCGCTCAGCATACAAGGAGTGGGACGATTGGTTCGTCCGTTGTCAGTATAATGTGACCGGGTGTGGTGTGCTGCTTGGTGTCTTTGGCGGCATGCTTCAATGATATAGCACTATAAAAAGGGCAAAAGTTCCACTATTATACAAGAAGACACTAACATGAATATACCGCAGTCTCCCAAACACGCACCTCGCACAACATACACGCAACACACAGCATACACGGGAGGCCGTCCTTACATGATCCTGGCAGTTAATAGGATGGTAATTAATCAAACAAACAAACAAACACACATTCCTGCTACACAATCAATACTTTGACAGAAGTTTACACTTTCATACTTGAAATTCTGATTTTAAAATGTTTTCTTATTGTTTCAGAGGTTTCAGACATTTACATTTTTTATATTTATAATTGTTCATTGTTAAACATATTTGTGTAGATTTAGTGTTGAAGCCAGTTTAAGCTTACGAAGCGATGCCGGGCCGTCACACGTACCCGTTTTTTGTTCACACCTAGAAATCGATGTTGTGAAAAAGTTATGAATTAATTGATTTATATAACGAAATATGTACCACCTGGTCAGGCCACATCCCATAGTTGGGGATATTATATAACGAAATATGTACCACCTGGTCAGGCCACATCCCATAGTTGGGGATATTAATACGTAAATACCAACACAAGTACTTATAAGATATATAAATTTCGTTCTTTACCAGTATATCTTGGTTTAAGGAGATGCTATAAACCACTGTGTTACACATGCATGCAGATTTCATGTGTACGTATGGCTGCCGATGTCTGGAAAAATGAAATGGTGAAATTGTTCAGTTTTCAGTCGCTTTTATTCTATGGGCTCCTATGTGAAGTCTCCAATTGAAGTGAAATTACTTTTAAATAATTTAAATACATGCAAGATAGACTATTTTTTTTATAAATACAGATCGTAGTACTGTCAATGCCGACCAGTACACATAGCGCACGGCATCGAGAATCTTAAAATACTCCAAGTTCTGTTTGAAAATATGATAAAAAGTAACCATAACTGACTCATTTGTATGTCATAAACTAAATTCCAAAATTTCTGACGAAAATTTATTCCAACACACATAACTTTAAGACTCTGGAAAAGGACCACATTCGGGATCTCTACGTAATGGCTGCCGTGCGCTAGGGGTAATCTACTAAAGCAATTTTTATTTACTCATAATCACCCATTGTGTGGTGTTTTACCAAGTAAGACTTTGAAAACAGTAATCGCTTATTAAAATGTCAGTATGATGTTTCGGTGAACTTTGAATTTAATTTGTAGTCAAGCTGATATTTGCAATATTCTGTCAATGTTTGTACGTAATGACGACCGTGTTTTTTCTCGCGGTGGTCGAAAATGGAATAAAATATATAATTAGCATATGTTTATATCGATGTATTATTGTTACATATTTCTATTTACACTTTTCGAAATTAAAATAAAGCCACAGTTCTCGGATTGCCGTACTATTTATTACAAAAAATGTAAACAAACATCGCGGCTGTCAATGTGTACAGACAGATATACGGAGTTGTACCTTTGAGCGCCCGGGTGTATATTTTCTGAAATTTCCTGTTCTGGGTCTATTTACTGACCAAGTGTTAATGTAGTCGCCCGCGACCTTTAGCTGACCACGTAAGGATACGAGCACCTAGAAGAAAACGTCCCTATATAAATCGTAAGACATCCAGCAATATCAATTTGTGAAATCGGACAGAATTGTCAGTGAAAGTTACTTTAAACTTAAAAACAACATTAACTTACATGCGTTATTAAGGTATTATATATTCAACAAGAGACGATTAATTTTCATTCAACATTGAGTGACCTTCTTTCATTAGCTTTCCTATCCAGATGTTCTATAATGACCTACCTGTCGAGAGCAGACCTAAAAGCAGCGCAGCGTGTATTTCCGGCTTAATAAGAGAAGCTAGGTTTTAGCTAAAATACTTCATTTAAAGTGCCTTCACTTGAAAACGTTACTAAAGACCGCAAAATAACGTTCTATTTAGAATACTCAAAGAGTATTATCAATTTAAGAAAAAATCTCTTCGAGAGATTATGGCATCATATTAATTTTTGTCAAGTATCTTAAACTCAGCTGGACTCGGGAAGAACATTACCAATATTGATTGTGACATTGTTCAGATATCCTAATTTAAATATGATTAAAATACCGATTTGTAGAACATTTGTCAATATCCCAATAGAGGTTCTGCTGACCTTTCGAATAAACAAATAGTCAATATGCATTAGAACCAGAATGTGACCCCTTATGCGATACTGATAAAGTATATATGATTATTGTTTTTTTTTGTTTTTTTTTTCTAAAATAAGATTGTATGAGTAAGCCAGAGAGAAATGGGTTAAGACAATATTATGGCCGATATCATCCATGTTCTTTACGTTGAAATATGTGTCTGTCCATGTGCTGATAAATATCTTTTTTCAGATTGATACGTTCTTGGATTAAATTGCTGTATTTCATATTGTTCCCTTTTTGGTATGCAATAATAGTCAACTATAACTATTTGGCAATATCTTGGTCTAGGCACTATCTGCTTTATAATTTTGCAGAATCAGGATTCGTAGGCGAATCTATTTCCTCGCACAGTTACGGCAGAAACACCGTCAAGTTTAGAAATTTACTAACAATATATTCCGAAAATCATTGTCCTACCTTAACGTCTTGTTTTCCGCTTTATAAGAATATGAAAACGAAATTAATGTGATAATATGTAAACTCTGGATGATTATGAATATTATTTTTATTTTAGAATATTTCATAATTGTTATGATAAAGATTTATTTAGAACATTGAACATCGCAAAACATCGTAACTCTATGACAAACCCTGCCATCCTGACCTATCAGAAATTCTTCCCTTCGTTAAACCGCCAGAAATGACGGAGTCAAACGAATGGAAATTAACTGATATATTATAATGGTGAAAATAAAGCTGTTAATAGGACTAACAAACAAACAAACAAAAAAGATATATTTTCATGTGATATCAGGATGGATAAAATAAAACATGTCTGTTATAGGGTTTGTGTGCCAGGGCATAGGTCAGTCCGTTAATGGCCAGGGTGGTATCTCTCCCACGTCCATACAGCAGGAGAAGTATTCCCTGGAGGCACACTCCCTATAAGATTACACCTAATAACCAAGTGCTGTGTCCGCTCATGACATCCAATAGATGGTCTTCCGCAGTTGAGAACATCCTGTCTATTATCGCTTTGTAAAGTGGAATTTAAAATGTGCCGTAGCATCCCTGGTGGGCGATTATATTGTTTGTAACGTATAATGTTCGGGTGTAACTCGAGCAGTTACAAGATGATGAGATATAAACCTAGTAACAGATGTTATAAAAACGTTATACATGACACAATAAAGTCGTTTGAAAACAGTTTTATGTGTTTACCATACTCCATAAAAATACAACAATTTAATAAAGTATGTATGCTCTCTTTAGAACTTACAGTGGGTCGTACAAGACACGGAACGAACTAAATAAATTATACATAAGATGGTTTAAACTACAGTGAAACCTGTCTAAACGATCATCTCTGTATAAATATCAATTGTGATCTGGTGAGGTGCGCTGTTCAGTGTCTTTAGCGGTGTGTGTTACCACTGATGTTTTCTCTAGTATATTTTAAGCACCACGTGTCATTGTACGATAATTCAATCTGACGTTTCATGTGTTAATACCGAATGGCGGAAAGAAGTATTTTAACCACAAAGAACTTTTAAGACAACTTGGCTCGTTTGTAGTGCGTTTTGGACAGTTTCAATACATCTTTGCGGCATTCGTCTGGCAATCAATCTAGAAATAAAAGGTTGATGGATGTAAACGTGTCCATTACTTGTTGTGTTAAAGATCTAAGTAATTTGATTCTTCTATAGGTTAACCTTTTCTGGAACGCTACTACAATCCATTATATCCTAAGAAAATCAATATTCGAAATCGCTTGTCCAATGTGGCAAAATTGACAATACACATAGTATATAGCCACAACTGACAGGCATTTCATCAACATCGATATGGTGTCCGTTCTACAGTGTTGATAAATGATGATGACCTCTCCATGTGATGAGAATGTTACCAATCGGAAGCTATATCGTTTAAGGTCGTTAAGAACAGGTTGATAAATGATACTTTATGTATTTTTACCTCATCTTCTCCTGTGGTAATAATTCATAACATTTGTACACAGGCAAAAGTGTCACGCATGTAAATCATCTATATACACCGGCGTTTCTAAAGCCCTTTCGTGTGCTTGAACTTTGAGCACTAGCGTAATTTAAAATTACTATGCCAGACCTAAAACTGTATTACGAATCTATCCGTGTCTATTTTGTGTAAGAGCTTATAGAGTTATTTGTAAATCTTTCGACACACTTAAAGTTTTTCTTTAACATTCTCATTTGTTTCTGACAATTTGGCAACTGTTTGTTGGAATGTGCGATAATATCCCCTCACTGAACGATCACCTCGCCATTCGCCATGTTTCTTTGGCAACTTTTCTGACGAATAAAGCTTTTCCCATTTCACTAATAAATCTGACGTTATTTCTAATTAGAACGAAAATCCAATTTCAAATTAATTTTATCGAGGATCATTACGTTATAAAACAATTATTGAAAGAAATTGGCAATCACAAGGTGGAAGAGTTCCACTTGTACATAGAGGAAATTTATTATACATACACTCACATGTTTATATGACATGCTCTGATTTTCCTCTATTCTAATTGGCTAATGCATTGTCACACGAGGTTCGGTATAAAGCATTTACACTCGGTGTTTACTTTTTTGAAATATCGAGTCAAAATTCCTTCTGTCACGTCATTAAATGTTACATGTAGGTTCTTCATGGGGATGTCCTTAGCCACCGTTCTTCTGGAGCATGCTTTAGTGATATAACACTATAAAAAGGGGGCAACAGTTCTACTATAACCTCCCAAAACACATACCGTAAACTTCATACACGCTACACAACGCATACATGGGAGGCCGTCCTTACATGATCATGGCCGTTAAATATAATAGGATGTAAATATAATGAACCAAACCAAACCTAATCTTTTAATTAGCATAAACATCGGATTATTCATACCTAATATACAAATTAAGAAACTATGATTCGTTCCATTTGGTGTTGCTGAATATTAACACGGTTTTTCCATTTAAGGAGCACCGAGTTAATATTCCTTTGTGAGCGTCATTGCGTAAACGCTGCGTTCTTTACCAATGCTTTCTTGTAATTAATATATACAGAAATTTTGTTGACAATTTTGAAAGAAACGACTTATTTGTTATTTTAACTATCACAAATTGTCATAAAACATACAATGTGTGAATATGCATGATAATATATGATGGTTCAGATCCATAAAAGAACTTTTGACATAGTGGTAAATGTAGCATGAAATATCATACATTTTGAAAGAACCGCCACATTCAACAACATTTTTCAAACGTTTAAATAATATCGGTACACCGAATTGCATAACGTGACTGACATCGGTAATACCTGTTTAGATCGGACCTCCCGAGTCGTATCGCGAGGTCACCCCGCACAGATCGGACATTTCCGAGCTATTTTAAACGTGTACACGTTACAAATCAATATTAAAAAATCATAAAATAAGTAGAACATTTTAAATACTTTTTCTTTGCCAAAAATACAGCAAGTCACAAACCATACAATTTTCGGGACCTTTGTTTCGTTTTGTATGGTGTTATATCGTCATTTTAGAATTGAAAATAATGCCCTCCAGAACCGAACGGTTAATGTTTTAACATCTTCGAGAGTATCGAAGGCGCACGGGAACATCCATCTTCAGCATAATTGCTCTGAAACTCAAACGTCATTTTAGAAGGATTTGATGCGATTCAACGGTTATTCAACTTGCCATTATGGCGTTCATCAGCATATTTCCATTGAGATCGTGACGTTCCTTTCACACTCTGATTTAAACACAGATCCTTATTATCACCACGTTGGATAAGAGGATCTGAGAACATCCCATTAGGGGTCACGTCAGGTGACCTTTTGAAATGGCCAATCAAATTGGCACTGCCAGAATCTTGACTGGGGACGAAAGAGTTTGAAAAAGTTGTCCAAATTATTTTCGTGTATGTAGTCATCTCGCCCGAAGTGCACAACAAATCTAATTACATATGTATACTGGGGCGAAAAGACGATTTCAATTGATGTTGTAAGGTGTAGAAACTGCATTTGCTCTGAAGTACACGTGGTATAAAAGTCATCCGGACATGACTCCTTATGGGATATTGTCAGATCCTCTAATGAACGGAGTGGTTATAAGGATCTGTGTTTTAATCAGATTGTTCCTTTCAATACGATCCCCATGGGTATGTCCATACCGTCACGGATAATTCTGTCGCCAATTCCGACAATGTATTATTGAATAAATACTTTAATCATTCTACGATCGCCTCGACGTGTTTCCGTTGTGTGCTATTCCTGAATTAAACGTCAGCTTACAATCCAAAATGATTACCATGCCGTATTTAGTGATTATATGCAGAACGTCTTTTACTTTCCACTGTGTATGTTTGGCTGCCATTAAATATACTAAAATCTGAAATAGTACCAATATTGTCAGTTATTCTGTATTTGGGTAAATATCTGAGGAGCGAAAACATTTTTGTCCAAAGCTGAATACTCGTTACGTTATTTGCCTATCTTCGTTTGCCGATGGGTAATTCTACACCCAATTACATTTGTAATCTAATCTTGCACTTAAGGTTAAAAGTCTAGAACATTCGTCTTACAGGGGTCACTGAGCAATTGGTGCCAATTTTCCGCCCATCTGCATTAAATTGTGGAAACAAAAAGCATTTTGCGGTATCTCTGATAATTAATGTATAAGTAATGGAACTTTTGGACGATGTTCATGTTTATTATAAACTATACAAGCATCTTCGACAATATTAATAATCACATACATGTCTTATACCGTGTCCGTTTCATCTCTTGTCATTTTGTTTTACAATACGGCAAGACCCATATGACGCCATGGGTAACGCAAAAAAGGTATTTTTTTATATATATTATAGATAATCACCCGGCCGTGTTTTAATTTAGGTAATACAAAGATAAATGTCTTATTTTTTCTCTAGAATAATACATGTCATAATACTCCCTTAGTGCATCAGATACTATCAATCGTAGTTCGGTAATCAAAGTTTACGAATACAATACAAAACAAACAAAAAAACAACGCGTTGCAAATGTCAGTGAATAACAGGAAATATAAAATGGGTTAAAAATAACTACCACCTCACCACTCCCTCCTTCAAGGAGCAATCGGAGATTATTTCCAATTCTATCTAATTAATTGGATTGGTTCGCTGATTACTAGTTAAGTAGATTAACATGTTATTAACACCCAGGGTCATTTAATGACGGTCTTTCGTGTATACGATCGGTGGCGTGCGTGCGTGTTTTGGGATACTGCAATAATTCCTTGTAGAATGTTTTGCGATTGACCAACTGACATTTTAAAACAATAGTAATAAAATGTATTATTAGATTAAAATCCAATACCATCAGTAAAAGGTGTACAAACGATTATACCGACAATTTCCACGATGCATTATTGTAATTAGAGTTTTGCATTTTTTTGTTTTTTTTTTCATTTTCATATATATCATTCAATTCAGCTTATACAAAGCATTTTTTTCAGCTTACAAATTTACTTTATTAGCCCATACAGGAAAAAATGGCGGCACCGTTTTTAACGTCGCTTCTGATTGACCGTGATAAAACGGCGAAATGACGTCATAGATAAAAGTCCAAGAATGGATTTGAAATTTTGTAGAGAATGTCTTTATACAAATTCGATTATAAGATTTGGTATGAATATTTTTTTTGTTATAGAAATGTTACAGAAATATCTGAGTGCAGTCTCATAATAAACCACTTCCAATTTATCATTAAGAAATGTGTTCATATCTTATAAAATAACTTTATTCAAGAATGCATTTTATAGTCGGCTAGATAATTTATCCACTCAAAGTAAAATACCATACCGATGAAAATGAAGTCGCCAATATTACAATTATTTATTGTACGATTCCTATAACAAGTAGTTCACACATGTTTGATATGCACTTGTTATGATAACAACACTGTATGTATTTTGCGCCGGTGTCCGTATGTTTGGATCGTCTTCCGTTTTCATTTCGAAGCGAGAAAGAGAATGGGGTATGATCAGTTAAGTGTTTTTTAATGGATTTCAATATTAGTAAGAATATGTAAAGGAATAGTTGACGCAATAATGATTGTAAAGCAAAGTAAAATGACCAACTGTCGTATAAACATGTTCATTTTCCACATTTGTAGCACAATTTGTTTGTTTGTTTGATTTATTAACGTCCTATTAACAGCTATGGTCACAAACACAAATTAACGTGCCTTATAATTGTATAAGTGGTACTTCTTGATGTTTCATATTTACCCTGAGTGGTATCGTGACTCTTCAAATGATGGTTGTGAAACTAAAGACTATCAATATCCTTTTCCGACCATTGTGGTGTGTTTATGATGTGCTATATAGATAAGTAATATTTCTTTTTTATATTGCTGTTTTGTTGGTTTTTTTTTTTTTTTACATGATGCTTCCGTTTGGATACAGTACCTGAACCGTTTAACGTTCCCAAATTTGCGTTTCGTTTGCGTTATTTCCGTTAGCAATCGTTAGCGTTAGCAATCGTTTATCGTTATCGTTTGCGTTAGCAATCGTTAATCGTTAGTTGCGTTTACAATCGTTTGCGTTAGAAATCGTTTGCGTTAATCGTTAGCAGGACCCACTTCCGCTAACGTTAACCACTAAAAATAGAACCAAATGCCGGTGAGATGCTTTGACGATCCGGATATAATGTTCGTTTTTATCTACTAAGATATTACGTTTACCGCTTCGTGTAGAAGAGATTATCATAACGTCTATGAAATAAAAAATGAATAAAGTGTATTGTATTGCATTTCATACCACTTTTGGATGTAAATAAGTTTGTTAGAAGTGGTTGAAATAAAAATATGTACAGTAACAATATCGCATACATGACGCTCCTATCCGTGAAAACGTTCTGAAATACTCGTATTTAAATGACATTTCAACTTAATGTGATTTTCACTTTTTTTATTATTCTTATCAGAAACATATATCTTATATATGTTTGTTGTTACTATGATTTCTGCGAAAGCAATTCAAATATTAACGAAACTGTCTTACAGAATATGAATGTCAAAAGCATTATTTTAGAAAGAATCCACGACAACTGAAAGATTACACAAGAAAATAGCTAAAACAGATAATAAAAATATAAAAATGTTATTACAGACACGCTGCATAATATTGTTCTTGTTATGTTAAATATTTTCGATGTACGAAGAACGCAAAAAAAGACTCGGGAGATTTGTAAATAAATTCGTGAAATTTAAAAATCATTAATATGACGAGTTTGAACACGGGGAATAGGTGAGATTTGGCATTTACATGTACATATTTTTAAACGCAATTAATTAGTACTTGTATATATATGAAAATTGAATAAAATGATGTAAATGTTTGCAATGTACGAGTATACCTACAACTACATGTAGAACACGTGTAGAGAATTCGAACTGTACAGGGGTACGTTAATTACATTGTAAACCTTAAGCTTCACACGTACTAGTAATGTACGCGTGTCAAATCAGACACGGATATACGTTTAAGTTCATATCAATAAAATCTGAACAGTCACGGGCACCTTCTCGCATGTGCTCGTTGTTATTTGTACCTGGAATCCCTTCAATTCCCAGCGTGACGCGCACGGGTATTTTACCTGCACAGGTATATAGGTCACGACTGGTGTTACCTTGTGTCGACCCCCTGTGGCTGGCCACGGGCGGAGTTCACCTGTAATTAACACCTTCTTGGGAGGGAGATTAACTTTATACTCAACTTACCTGTGCACCATACACTGTGACAGTACATTTCACGTACACATATATATATGTACTGTCGTATTTCAAAGTTTTGATGTGTGCAATATGCTTTCCTATATATTACGTTGGAATGAATTAGCTTACACTTGTATGAATAATTAATTTGTTTAAGCTGTAAATTGAAGAGTTGCTTGATGTGAAATGTGATCAAATAGCTATATTTCTTACACCAGTTACAAATATACGTAGAAAATTGTTGCAATGCAATTTTACAGTAACATAACTGGATATGAAATATTTTCATTCTTTATATCTTTATTATATGCATGAACTAAAATGTATAAAATGAGAGAACTGCAAATGGCGAAACACGAATTCAAATGTTCAATCTTTATTACAGTAGCTGTGGCGTTTGAATGTGCATATGTAAATGTACATGTACGACCCTAAAATCGATGCCTAGTCAATTGTAAACAATGAGCTTTTATGAATGCACACCCTAGTAATATACAGCGTGTAATCCGTTATGAAATAAATATTCCGAGAATTCAATTTTCCATGGTAAGCGAAAGAGCCTTTCGACAATCTGAAAAAAACCTGAAACTAGTGATTGATGCGGGAAACACTGTAAGATGTTAATTATTGCAATTATTGAGTAATGAAACATCGATAATAGAAATCAAACATATAGATGGAAATTTGATTTACTGCATTTTAAATGTGTTTGTGTGAAAATGTTTTATTCGTCATTTCAATACCATGATACTATTTAAGTACCAGTATACGCCTGATCGCTTCACTAAAGTTATGACATTGTGACGGTAATATTATCAATAAAGTGCTGTTGTAACAATTTGTTTGTTATTTCTTAAAATGTCAAACAAATATGACACTTAGAATAATACAATTCTCTCGTAATACATACGGTTGCATACACGTAATTTGTAAACGTACATTTTGTACGTGTGAAGTGGAAACTTCGTACGAGTACAGTCGTGTTTGATGTCATTGTGTTATTATCAGTAAAGAGATGTTGTAACAATTTGTTATTTCTTAAAATATCGGGTATATGAGACACTTTAGAATAATACCATTCTTTCTCCATATAATACAGTTGCACATGTAATTTATTTTGTAAACGTACATTTTGTACATGTAAAGTGGAAACTTTGCATTGAGTACTGTCGTCTTTGACTTCATCGTGCCCCTATAGTTTCATAGGCAAATGTTTATATGATATACAGAAACTTAAATCCCGAACATACTCCAGTTTTTCTTGTACTTTCGTTTGTATTTCAGAACGTCAAGATCCGTAATTTATTCACCGCCAAGCCGTGTCCGTGATTATAACAATGGTGTTTCCGGTTTATCATAGCCGATCGTTTTGCGTTAATCGTTAATCGTTAGCGTTAGCTAACGGACGATTTTTTTGCGTTGCATTTGCGTTAGGCTGGGAACGTTAAACGGTTCAGGTACTGTATGTGAAGAAATCCGTTTTGAATAAAAAGTTGCTCAATATATGAACCGGTTTGGATTTCTTCTAGTTCAGGTCCACTAAAATGATTTATCGTTGTCACAAATAAAGACACCGAAACTATATACTTCTGCGAAAACGTTGGAACACAGTGCGTTAAGTGAAAGACTACCAATCGAAGTCATAATTTCAGTGTATTCCTTTGACTCTTTAGAGAATAAGATAAGAAAGTATTGCCTACTGGCGGAGAACTAGAAAATTTAATTATTTGCATATATAACCAGGCTCCATGCTCATAAAAACTATCTAAGAACTAAGTTTAGAGTAAGCTAGTCATTATATATATATGTCAAAGCACATTGACTCGTTCCTGATTATGATATATAAATATTGTGTAATCGGTAATGTATGTAAATAGACGTAACCCATCTTACATCTATAAATCTCTCACCACTAGGAAAGAGTCCAGAGAGACTGTTTTGGATCTTAGGGCCGGGCGTCTGTTTTACTAAGCTTGAACATCACCTTTTAAACTAATCACACGTAGTATTTTCTTCTCTCAAGTCTTTGTATCAAGTTACGCAAAAAGCTATTGTTTCTTGCGCTTATCTCTGTAGTCTCCTATTTATGATTTTCATATTTGTTCTTTACCGTTAAGGTGGTCATTTACTGGTATCAAAATTTTCGCGAGTTAAACTGAACCTTGGAAAATTTGGGATCTGGCCTTGACGATTCTCAATCTTTTTCTTTAGAGTCCGTATCAATTTTTCGTTATCGAATCGATGTCCCTTGAAATCACGAAAATAGACCTACTCCCGAAAACACGATCTACAAATATGATGCTGATAGTGTAAAGTTTGACGGTATGCTGACATATGATTTTACCCCGAAATTAACAAAAACCGGGGAATGGCAGTGTTATGACTTACTGTGTTCTGTTTACGACGAACTGAAATAACATTTTTGTTAACCAGCATCCATCGCATGCATTGCAAAATTATTCAAATCAAATGTAATAAATGCATGCAAGATAACCATGACAAATATTGCGTTGCGTCGAGAAAGTGTATGACAATGTATAAAATGTTGTATCATGACATTTACACTGTCAATATAGGCCAAACAAATGTATGTTTAAGAAAAAAATCAACTCTGTTCAAAACATATTTCTATCACCAAACTACCATGCATTTATGTTTACTCAGCATGCAGGTACAACAAACGTTCATGAAATACAAATACCTTAAATAAGTGCACACTATACATGTAGTTGCCATTCTTGGATTCGATCGAGGGACACCTCGATAATTACTGGATGATCGCTACAAGTTACTGATGATTTATTAAAAAATATGTAGATAATCATTCCTGCTACAGATACACAAAACATACTACTGAAAAAACCACAAGCTGTCTATGAAAAGCACGTTCAATAACCCAATTAAAACTATACTAAGGAGCAAACTGGTACAGTATCATGAAATACAGCGAAACCGCTTATCATTCAGCAAAACTTGTAACGGTAAATAGTTTGGATCCCCTTGATCTTCCACACAGATCGGCGACGATCGGTTTACAAAAAGTTTCTGATCGACCAATAGTTTTGCTAATAGGCGGGACCAACGTTTGACGGTAACAGTCATGTCTCTTTTTGCTTTACAATCGTTCGGATAATATTCAAACGTCTTCATTCGCTAAACGCAACATGCAGTTTGTCACCAATTTCTTTGTTATGTGTAACATAAGTAGGGAAATACTATTTTAATACCAAACACATGTATCAATATTTGAGAAAAAAAAATGCATTTGAAAAAAATAATTCACCAGGCAAAAATGATTTATGGAAGAAAATAACATTTCTAACAGTTTATTAAAAATAGTTCAACCTATTTTGTTTCTACTGTATTTGATCTGATAATTTGCAAATGTGGAACTTTCGGAATTTTCAAAACATGATTGAATTGCAACAATTTCTAAAAGATTACATTCAAATATTCCATATTTCGACAGTAATGTTGCGTCTGCCAAGGATATTTCATTAGGAGCTTCAGCACTTCCTACTTTAAGTGTTAACATGCATGTATATTCATATTGTTCCTGTTTGGTTACAGATTTTAGTTTGCAAAACGCATTTTAAACTGGATTAAAATCTATGCTATATATAATATGTAGGCAAAACGAAGAGAGAAAACAATCAGCAAATCATTCATTTTCCGGTATCGCGCAATTATGTGTATCTTTGGTACAATTAAGGACGTAGCTAACTTATAAAGATGTGACACAAGCTGTTAAATTGAAAAAAGAATTATGCGACGAACAGTTGCCCCGCCTTCTTCACAAACTATAAGTAAATCAAAGTGTTACACTGCCGCCGATACCGTTCAATGATTGGTCGGCCATTCAGAAACGTTTTGCAAACTGATTGTCGCCGAGCTGTGTGGGAGATCAAATGGATCCAAACTATTTACCATTAAAATGTTTTCTAAGTAATAAGCGGTATCGCTGTATGAAGATATTTTGGTGGTACTGCTGCTACTACCCAACGGCATTATCTCGGCAATCAAATAGAAATCTGCTGAAGGTGAAATGGCTCTCAAAACATTTAAAATATCGATATAGAATAAGTCTTATAAAAAACAAGAATATCCATCCAAACTGGAATTTTAAACAAGAGGCCCATGGGCCTTAACGGTCATCTGACTATTAGTACAATACAACATAGTCGTTTAAAGATTTTAGTCTATTTGACCTCTGTGACCTTGATTGAAGGTCAAGGTAATTCATTTGAACAAACTTGGTAGCCCTTCATCCCAGCATGCTACCAGCATGCCACATGCTCAATATCAGTACCCTAGGCCTTCTGGTTCTTGAGAAGACGTCATTTAAAGATTTTAGTCTATTTGCCGCCCGTGACCTTAAATGAAGATCAAGGTCATTCATTTGAATAAACTTGATAGCCCTTCATCCAAGCATGCTACATGCCCAATATCAGTACCCTGGGCCTTCTGGTTCTTAAGAAGAAGTCATTTAAAGATTTTAGCCTATTTGACCCCTGTGACCTTGAATGAAGATCAAGGTCATTCATTTGAACAAACTTGGTAGCCCTTTATCCCAGCATGCCACAGGCCTAATATCAGGTCTCTAGGCCTCTTCGTTATTCACAAGAATTTGTTTAAATGATTTTAGCCTATTTGACCCCTGTGACCTTGAATGAAGGTCAAGGTCATTTATTTGAAAAAACTTGGTAGCCCTTCATCCCAGCATCCTACAGGCCAAATATCAGTACCCTGGGCCTTCTGGTTCTTGAGAAGAAGTCATTTAAAAATTTTAGCCTTTTTGACCCCCATGACCTTGAATGAAGGTTAAGGTCATTCATTTGAACAAACTTGGTAGCCCTTCATCCAAGCATGTCACAGGCCCAATATCAGTACCCTGGGCCTTCTGGTTCTTGAGAAGAAGTCGTTTAAAGATTTTAGCCTATTTGACCCTCGTGACCTTGAATGAAGGTCAAGGTCATTTATTTGAACAAACTTGGTAGCCCTTCATCCCAGCATGCCACAGGCCTAATATCAGGTCTCTAGGCCTCTTAGTTATTCACAAGAAGTTGTTTAAAGGATTTTAGCCTATTTGACCCCTGTGACCTTGAATGAAGGTCAAGGTCATTTATTTGAACAAACTTGGTAGCCCTTCATCCCAGCATCCTACAGGCCAAATATCAGTACCCTGGGCCTTCTGCTTCTTGAGAAGAAGTTGTTTAAATATTTTAGCCTTTTTGACCCTCGTGACCTTGAATGAAGGTCAAGGTCATTTATTTGAACAAACTTGGTAGCCCTTCATCCCAGCATGCCACAGGCCTAATATCAGGTCTCTAGGCCTCTTAGTTATTCACAAGAAGTTGTTTAAAGGGTTTTAGCCTATTTGACCCCTGTGACCTTGAATGAAGGTCAAGGTCATTTATTTGAACAAACTTGGCAGCCCTTCATCCCAGCATCCTACAGGCCAAATATCAGTACCCTGGGCCTTCTGGTTCTTGAGAAGAAGTTGTTTAAAGATTTTAGCCTTTTTGACCCTCGTGACCTTGAATGAAGGTCAAGGTCATTTATTTGAACAAACTTGGTAGCCCTTCATCCCAGCATCCTACAGGCCAAATATCAGTACCCTGGGCCTTCTGGTTCTTGAGAAGAAGTTGTTTAAAGATTTTAGCCTTTTTGACCCTCGTGACCTTGAATGAAGGTCAAGGTCATTTATTTGAACAAACTTGGTAGCCCTTCATCCCAGCATGCCACAGGCCTAATATCAGGTCTCTAGGCTTCTTAGTTATTCACAAGAAGTTGTTTAAAGGATTTTAGCCTATTTGACCCCTGTGACCTTGAATGAAGGTCAAGGTCATTTATTTGAACAAACTTGGTAGCCCTTCATCCCAGCATCCTACAGGCCAAATATCAGTACCCTGGGCCTTCTGGTTCTTGAGAAGAAGTTGTTTAAAGATTTTAGCCTTTTTGACCCCTGTGACCTTGAATGAAGGTCAAGGTCATTCATTTGAACAAACTTGGTAGCCCTCCATCCCAGCAACCTACAGGCCAAATATGAGTACCCTGGGCCTTCCGATTATTGAGAAGAAGTCGTTTGTAAAAAAGTTTACGCACGGCGGACGGCGCACGGCGCACGACGACGGACGGTGCATGATGACAATAGGTCATCCTGACCCTTCGGGTCAGATGACCTAAAAATCCGGACCGTGGCTCTCCATTTCAAAGTATGGATCCAAACGCGTACATTTCTACGACAATGCATCATAATTTTGGGTAAGAATTAACATGTAACGTGGTCTGATAGCGGAATGTTTATACTTGTAAACTGTCGCTTCATATTTTCCTTTAAAGGTCGTTTTCAAATGTTATTGAACAAATCTGACGACATCCCATGTTTATCGGTGTGGATTGAGTATTCATTAACCGATTTCGCCACTTAATTTAAAGGACGTATACATCATTATGCTATTTATATAAATTGAGCACCGATGAAAACGGAACACTGTTATAATATGCAAAATTTAATGGTAACAAAAACTTTACAGAAAAAATCTTTTTTACGTCGACGTTGTGTCAACATGTTCACACGGAAGGGTCTACAGGCTTTCAAACCGGCACTACGCAAACGTCGGCGGACAGTAGAGACCAAAATTCGTCTTCCATTGATACCTATCGTTGTTCTGGCCGTAAAGAAGCAGTTTGGAAGTGGTCACGGAGATGGGTGACCTGGATGTAACGGTCCTGTCGATCGGACGTCACTCGTTGCCTTCTAGGGCGCGGTCTATCATTCAGAGAACCTGTTTGAAAGTACCGCTAATGTAGTCCAACAGTAGTAGAAGGCAAACATCCCATTCTACGCCCAATTTCACGCCTCGTAAGTCCGCCTGCCAACATACCCCTAAATTCGTGACGCTGGGTATCTGTAAGTCGTGGCATCGTTTTCCAAACTAAACGGCGTTTTCATAATCTGAATGTGGAGAACAGACAAGCACAAGGACAGCAAGGAGTGTACAAGTGTAATGGGTAGACAAAGCGCATTGATACCGAGTGCACGTGCAGTTTACATTATTAATTTGTTTGATATGAACAAAAAATTTAATTGAAAAATATTCAATTAAAAAGTGTTGCGTTTTCATCGGCGCTCAGTTTATGTATGTATGCAGATTGTTCAAACTATTATCATCTGTAATATATGGAAATACATGAAATACAGTTACCGTGTTGACTTAAACGACCAAACATACGGATACCGGCGCGAATTTCCTACAGTGAACAGCACGAATAATATTATATCACAGTCGGCCAAAACACCAATCTGATTAAGATACAGAATCTTATAACCACTTCTTTCAATAGAGGATCTGACAACATCTCTTAAGAGGTCATGTTAGGATGACTTTTTACAACAGATGAATGTTCTGCATATTGCCTGTCAGTTGATAACTTCATTCCGTCCAAGTATACATAAACATTTAGCTTTGTTGTGCTCTTTGGGCAAGATAACTATACACACGAAAATAATTCTTACAGCATTTTTTCAATCGATTACGTCCCCATTCAAATTTGTGGCAGCAGCAATCTGATTTTTTCCAGAACGTGACCCCAAATGAGAATCTGTCTCAAACGTAGTGCTAACAAGGATATGTATTTTAATCAGATTGCCCAAAACATACACCGCAAACGCGGATGGTCGTCCTTATATGACGTTGGCTTTTAAAACAAACCCGTTGTGCACAAATCATTTCATTTCTGTTTTGATATGTTGTGGTAATTGAAACCATGATACTATAACGTTTCGAAAACACATTTTGTAATTAATCCCGTCTGATGTTTGTACGACGGTCGAACAAATTCTTAATAACATTTCTCGGGAAACATTTACTATTAAATTCCCATTTAGACGCCAGTTAATTAACGACTTAGTGATATAAACTTGGTTTTGTAGATTAATGAAGCCAACAGTAGCATAGTTACCTCCCTGTTGGCATAAAAAGACTCAGTATGAAACCTTTTAAATGTAGGCGTTCGTGTTCTTTTCTAATACTGTATCCATGCACTGTTCAAAAACCGGTTGACAATTTCTTACGTCAGGAAAAACACTTTAACAAGTTAATGGCAAAAGCATCTTCAATTGATCTTTCTTGAAATACGATTAAACAATGTATTATGTTCTGTACAAACTCGAGGCAAGTCTTATAGCTACTTTAGATAGAAGCTACAGATTATCCATGCATAGTCATCATCAGGTTTTATATAAAATAAGGAAGAACAAGTTATGTTATTGTTAAATGGGTTGTTTAGATTCAAGAAGAAATTTTTATGAAGAAAAACGTGGATTTAAAGGCAAGGAATAACTACCCACAACTGGTAATGAGTCCAAATTGCACTGTTCCTTGTAAAATCCATAGCTCATGTCATATCTGCCCGAAAGCCATCAGTAGTCTGATGTTGGTCAAGGGATGATTACATGACAAGCGATATGGGGATCTCTGTGTTTTATTCTGTTTTTCAATATTGAATGCTAAATTCAACACAATTCTTATCAAAGTGTCTTAACGAGAAACTAAGCCGCAATTAAATCGATGAAACTGATGTAACTAAATGTATTTTGTTAGTGTATGACCGCTCGGCATCCACGCTATCGCAAGGCTTGTTAGTTTTTGCTCTTGCTGAGCGCTCAGTATAAAGGGGATGGAAAAACTGGTTCGCCCGTATATCACTATAAAAAGGCAAAGAGTTCCACTACACCAGAAGACACAACACAAATATATTGTAGTCTCCAAAACACGCAACATACACGCTACACAGCGCATTTATGGTAGTCCGTCCCTACATGAATCTGGCTGTTAATACGACGTTAATTAATCAACCAAAAACAAACATAGCGCGTTAGAATAGCAAAAGTCTAAATCTTGGTTTAATCTCTTCCTAACACATTTATTTCTCCCTAACTATGTCTTCCGTCACATCGCTTAAAGATTGGCCTTCCGTTGAGCCTTGTCGCCTCTATTCCGTGGTTGGGAACACCATAGTTGATAAATGTTGTAGTTCCTGCTCCTGCTTAGTGCTCATCAATGTTTTCTTTACACAATGGCCTTACTATCGGGAAAAAATCAACCTTCGCTTAAAGTTAGTGTCTATTATGTGAACAGAGCGACAGCCAATTTACTCGTCGCACTGCGGAAAAGGCTTTCGAAACTTCACAATAGCGAGAAACATGATACGCATTTTCGGGCAAGTGTTTTAATAAGTATCGTTAGCAACAATTCAGATGATGAATTATGTAATATTCAGTACGAAGTAGATAGATAAATATTCTTAATTTCATCTTTTTAGAAATTATAGTTACTATTTTAATTTCAATTAAATTAAATCGTTATTCAGTTCAGAATTCCGAAATCACGTTTTCAATGTAATATGTTAATATGTAAAGTCAGTGATGGAATTGAATCACCAATGTTTATTATCATCATCTACCATGAATATCCATCTGACTTCCAAGTAGAAACTGGCATTGCTTGTTATCTCGTAGGTGGTCGATTTTATATATTCTGTTACTTCTAAGTTTACAACAAAGTCTAATACTTAATCAATGCCGGGCACTGCATAAGTAATGCGTAGTAATATTATCCGAACGTTTCCAAAATAGTCTATATACTACAATGTTCCGTTCATATCGATATGAGGGTTTGGGTTCTATCCCCTGGCCGAGACATACCATAGTCTATAAATATGGCAGTTTCTGCTGAAGCTTGACGCTCAGCATACAGGGAGTTGGTTGACTGGTTGTCAATATAACGTGACCGGTTCGGATATGTTGTTTGGTGTCTTCGACGGCATGTTTCGTTGGTATAACACTTTAAAAAGGCAATAGTTCCACTATACAAGAACACAACACGGACCTTCCGCAGTCTCCAAAAACATGCATCTTGCACTTCGCATATGATTAGGTTTTGAGCATTAACGAAGTATCCATAGCGTCTATTCAATAATTGAAGTAAAATTCTGCCACTGTTCTAGCAAGGTTTCGCCATGAGTTGCGAGTGGGTAAAAGTCCATTTTATACAAAGTCAAATAGAACTGATGCTACATTTAGCCTGTGTGCGCTTGCGAATATGTCATGAATAAAGCTTTCCGCGTGGAGTACCTTATTCCAAATAAGAAAGCACACACCAGTAATGAAGAGTACGCAGTATATAATAATATTCCGGACATGTAAGTTACCGAAATCGGATTATATTGTGAATGGATCACAGTAACGTTACAGAATGTCTGTCAGAAATATTTAAGGGACAAATCTAATCATAAGTAATTATGAATACTATTCTCAAGTGTATCGCAGGGAGGCCACGTTGTCACTTGTGTAATTTACTTGATGGTGGCGTTTTTGACCTGGTAGGTTATACGTCTGGACGTGTAATTGTAGTGACCCAGAGATCAAGATTTCCATTATCGACGGAAATGTATCGATGGGCAATCTTACAATATCCTATAGACACCTGTTATACACCGATTTTTTGCGAACATAAATTTATGCATCGCCCAGTAAGTTTGTCAACCCTAAATACTCGGTGAATTATTGCAACATATGGATATCTAAAAGTTGACTTATCATATGCTTCTTTTATAGTTACCATTGAAAAGAAATGGGGGAACATTTGAATTCCATGGTTTCAAATAAGAGACAGCTGTAGCATTAGTTAACCTTGGCATAAATTTCCATTTTTGCGAATTATTCCTTATTCGAAATATCCGCAGTTAGTCTTTGTAATAATTGAAAAAGATAAGCATACAATTAGTTTGCACTTATCCACATACAAAACTATTTAATGTTATAGACACCAACTAAATAATGTTAAATAGACCACAGTGTTAATGTTTGTTAAAGCTGTGTAAATAGTGGTTACACAACGAGTGGTTGTACGATATGGAATTAATTCCACACAGGTGACTTATTTTTTAAAAGTTACAAAAGACACGAATAAATTCCATATCAAACAACAAGTCATGTGCCCTGTTTCTACTACAATTATGTCACCCATTAGCCGATAGAAATACGTTGAAGATAAGATAACATGTGTTTCCCGAGATGTAGTAATATTTTCATCAGCAAAAGGCATTAATCAATATTCAAAAAGTCATATTTCAATGAAGATTTCATTTATATAAAAATCCACCAATCGGGAACAATTTTAGAATAAAACATTTCTCATTTAACATATTATTTTTTTTCTAAGTTATTCCAAAAATATAATACTCATTGTGGGCTATATAAAAGCATGCACATGACAGAGTCGTGCCGTTAAATGTCTGCCAAATAATAATAAATTCATTGTTATCAAGTTCAAGTCCGTTACAGACTCCTCGTTTAATCTCCTATACGCAACAGTAAATTGAACTGGCAAGTCGGACTTTCTCTTGTAGGGCAACGGAAACCCCACAATTAAGTATATCTTCCTCTACCTGTTCAGCAACTTCAAACTGGGTTGCAGCATAACAACACATTTTCTATCAATGATCCCTTTTTAGGACGATTTTCAACCGATAATGGAACATATCAGCAATTTTAGTGAATCACGTCAACCGAAAGTGCCAAAGACAATGGCGGAGCGGCCTTAGTTACAGCAAAGAAATCAGCTTCCAGGAGCGGATCCAAGACGAAAGTCGATCAGTATGTCACTCCATCAAATAGCGGTGAAGATGCAGAAAGAACATTGACGTGCAATACTTGCAACTTCCAACTATCTTAAGCGACGCTACTGAAATATAGGAGATGTAAACTCGAACATTGCATAAAATGCCTTCATAAAAAGAAGGCATAATACGTTCTGTTCGGACTGCAGAGACTATGGAAAGAATAGTGAATGCTGATATGGAGATAGAAATGAGATGTAAAGAGTTAATGTCCGTTTACTAAGATAGAATAGCCGATCTCGAGGCAAAGATGGCAAAATGCGATGAAAGTCGGGTGAAGCAGCCTTTTGACGAGAGAGATAAAGCAAGGAAGGAAGAGTCGAGGACGTACAGTCAAGTTGTCAGCAAGCCGAAGGAGGTCTTGACTGAAATCAACAAGAGAAAGTCACGAGAGAATAATATTATGTTCAACATCAAAGAGGTAGAATCAGAAAATGCGGAAACAAGAAAACATGATGATGAATCATTTGTGAATCGCCTCTGTGATATCATGAGAACTACGAAAGATAACGTTAGATAAATCACGAGACTTGGCAAATGAGAACAAAAGGAAAACGGAATAGGAAATACGAGGTCAGTTAAAGTAATTTTTAAGAATCATCAAGCAAAGAATTTGTTCACGAGCAACTTAAAAAATCTCGCCGAGGTAATTAAGGGAGTATTAAGAATATCAGTGGCACATGATATATGACATGACACGACACACGAAGAAAGAAAGTTATTAAAGGAAAAAATTACGGAGGCAAAATCGCGCAGTGAAAAGTCGGGGGAATGGAAATGCGTAGTCCGCTGCCCACCGTGGGGTATGCGGACGATAAAAAATGCGGAAAGATTAGACTCGCTGTATACACAAATATACGCAACCATTTATACATTCTTTTTACAAATGCAGATACTTTGACTCAACATAAATTACATGAGTTAAGGAAATTAATGATTAGAGAAAACCCAGATATAATACAATTTGATTAAAACACAGATCCTTATAACCACTCCGTTCAATAGAGGATCTGACAATATTCCATAAGGGGTCACGTCCACATGACCTTTATACCACGTGTACTTCAGAGCAAATGCAGTTTCTACACCTTACAACATCAATTGAAAATGTCTTTTCGCCCCAGTATACAGTATACAATTAGCTTTGTTGTGAGCTTCGGGCGAGATGACTTCATACACGAAAAATATTTGGACAGCTTTTTCAAACTTTTTCGTCCCCAGTAAAGATTCTGGCAGTGCCAATTTGATTGGCCATTTCAAAAGGTCATCTTGACGTGACCCCTGATAGGATGTTCTCAGATTCTCTTATCCAGCGTAGTGATAATTAGGATCTGCATTTTAATCAGATTGGATATAATAGCTATTTCTGAAGTTAAACCAAAGAATTGTAAAAGAGATATTGAACTTATTGTTCAATAAAAAGAACATATAAATAGATATTGAAAAGGGATATGGAATGTTATCACTAAATGTGACAAATAAATCGCCCGGAAAAGGAATGGTCATATATATAAAAAATAGTCTTTAATATTCCCAGATCACCAGCATTGAATTTTATGAACATATTTGTGTGAAGTGGATATCAACGTCAAGGAAAAAGTACTAGTTGGTTCCTTGTACAGAGGTACAAATGCGATTGAAGAAAATTTCAAAAACATGTGTGCATCACTGTTAAAACAACAGAAATGAAGTACAGCTTCAAAATGTTATTTGGAGAATTGAACTTACCAGGAACAGATTGGTCAGTCTGTAATACTTAGTGTGGTGAAGCTTCAAAACATTCAAATTCGTTGAAACCGTACGCGACTGTTACATTTATCAGCGTATACGGCAGCCCACCTGTGGACGTGGAACGGATAACCCTAGCGTTATAGCTTTAATTTTTACTGATAAGGAAGATTGTATAGAACAGATTCAACTCGATCCTCCTTTAAGGAAAAGTGATCACTCAGTCATCGGAGTACGTTGTAATTCCAGCATGGAAATATTCAAGAACTGTCTCAAGAACTTGACATAGACTGGAAAAATAGTTTTTTGGATTGTAAAGATGATTTGGAACAACTGTGGTCAAAATTTAAAGAGATACTTGAAAACTCAATCAGAGACACAGTTCCAGTACAACAAATAAAACCATCGTGCAAATTTAAGTTTAGCCTAGATAAAAAAGACATTGTCTCAAATCAACAATAAGGCCAGATTATGGAACAGATATATGTCCACTCGGGATCAAGAAGTCTACGCAGAATATTGTAAAGTAAGGAATTAACTAAGGTCACTCACAAGGAGGGCAGTGAAATTACGTGAGAAACAAATATAACAGCAAGTTAAAGATATTCCTAAAAAGTTCTGGAGATACGCGAAATATAAGACAAAACTTAATCCAATATTTCAAATCTTTACAAAAATAATAACAAAGATGATATCCCTACAACAGATGGTGAAAGAGCAAATGTACTAGCCATGTTTTTCCAAACAGTGTTTACCCAAGATAATGATAAATTACTACCTGTTATTGAAAAGATTGATGTGGAGCCGATCACTCAATTAAATATTTCGCCAGAAGCCGTGCATAAGAAGCTAATGAAGTTGAACATTTCAAAATCACCTTGACCGGATATGATCCATCCTGAAGTTCTTACAGAGACACGCGATATTATATGCCATCCTCTTTCATTCATATTTCAAACATCAATCGACACTTGAAAATTACCTGCGGACTGGAAATGTGCTAATATAACGACAATATTTAAGAAAGGAGATCGGAAGGAGGCTTCAAACTACAGACCAGTAAGCCTGACCAGTGTTGTTTGCAAATTATTAGAATCGATCATAAGGGATAAAATGAAATAAAGTCACATGAAAAGAAATAAGCTATTTAGTAACGCTCAGTTTTGTTTTATAGACAGTAGATCTATGGTTCTTCAACTTGTCAATGTCATGGATAGGTGGACAGATATTTTGGATAAAGGAGTCTGCGTGGATATTATATACTGGGACTTTATGAAGGCTTTCGATAAAGTACCTCATGGCCGACAAGTGCATACACTCGCAAAATATGGCATCAGTGGTCAGTTTTCAACCTGGATCCAAGCCATTCTGTTTGGAAGAAAATAAAGAGTTGTAGAGAATGGGAAAACGTCGGAGTTGAATCCAGTTTTAAGCGGGATACCATAAGGATCTGTGTTGGGACCACTTCTCTTTGTTCTCTATATTAATGATATGCCCGATCTGTATGCGGATGATATGCCCGATCTGTATGCGGATGATACGAAAGTTTTTAGATCAATAAAAAATGAAGAGATTTTAAAATATTACAACATGATAGATATTCATTAAGCCGATGGTCAGATATTTGGAAACTCTGCTTCTTCCATCAAGACAAATGTAAAATGATGCGACTGGTTGGTATATTCAAATACAACTAAATATGGATACAGACTGAAGGAAAATGCCCGATTTTAAAAAATTGTTGACTCGGAGAAGATATTGGTGTCGCCATAGATGATAAGCTTACCTTTGACGAACATATATGCGAAAAGGTCAACAAAGCAAATTCAATCAAGGGAGTATTGCGGAGGACAATGGAATATATGGACCAGAACAGTTACTTTTATTTACGGCATTAGTTACGCCTCATATTGAATATGCTGTTCAAGCCTGGTGTCCGTATTTGGAAAAGCATTTGACAACAATAGAAAAAGTTCAACGTCAAGCAACAAAGCAAGTGCCAGGTCCCTCAACTTTGTCATATACAGAACGTTTGCTTAAACTCCGACTTCCAACGTTAGCATACATACGGTCACGTTGGGACATGATTGAGATGTACAACATACTTTCTGGAAAATACGATAAAAAAATCGCAGATTTGTTTTCAATCAACCAGGGATCAAGAACTCATGGACATGATTTGAATGTGTACAAAGAACATTCAAGGCTGTGCGTGAGAAAACACTTGTTTACCCAGAGAAACGTGAATACTTGGAACAGTCTCCCATTAAAGGTTTTCACTTTAGGACAGTTAAGCAATTTAATATGAACTCGATTCATATTGGAAAAATCAGCCACAAAAGCATTCATACACTGAAAAAATAAATCCGTTAATTTCTAAGAGCTGACTATTTTAAGATTATAAAAAATCCTGTACATGTATGTTGTCAGAATAAATCTATGTATCTATTTAAGATCCTTCACAGATCATTATACTACACATAAAATCGTCATGTTTTTCACGCAAGAACCATGTCACATATGGTACTCTTTTCAACAGCAGTTTTGACGTAAAGAAGCGATCACAACATATATAGCATGACGTCACTCGCTTATTCATGCCATTGACAAATGAAGACGTGGCACTTAGAAATAAGTTGTGCGGTCAGAATTTATACCCCGTATGGTATAAACAAATTGTCAGTCAAAAGCTGCGTCATTTGTTTGAGTTGAATAACACTGACTATTGTGGTAGAATGTATTATTAAAGCAGCTGATAATTCGTTAGCTATTGTGTGTTAAAATTAAAGTCTAGGTTCTCATATAACACTGAACAGAAAAAAAGTTTTGGTCCTTCAGCTGAAACTCCAACCAGGGAAGCATTTTGAAATAAGGTACATGTTGCACTAAAACAAACTGAAATTCTTATGTTTTTCTCTCTTCATTATCAAAATTTATATTTTATACCTAAATTTCAATCTGAATTCATGTCATTTTTATGTAGGAATACTTATCTTATAGAAAACATTTTTGAAAATCTGAAATTCTGGGCTCAATTTCGAAGGTCTTTTTTTCAATAAATTGAATTATTTTCCAACTTTCCCCATTGTATTTCTGAAGTAGATTCTAAAAAGTATTGATTTGTATTGTATACCGCGTTTATTCATGTATCTAATTGTATTTCCACGTTATATGTTTCAGGGTGTCATATTCCATGTGGAGAACCATCCCGTGTTCCAGTGGTACACACAGTGTGTCACGTTTAACTTTTTTCCCACCCCTAAACATGAATTAGCCTATAACCTGTTTAACGTCATAACAGTCTACGCTCTGCCATTACTCATCATAACAACATCATACTCATTGATTCTCTACAAAATATCAAAAAAGGCAAAACAGGCGAAAGGTAAGTATCAATATATTTACATTAATCATTAACGTAATGTGTGCCGTTGTTGTTATTACATCAAAAACATACTATTTACGTATACTGTGCAGTGAAATGAGTACATACGGCCAGACCATATTAAATTCAAATTGGCCAAAATTGAATTCTGACATCATCATAATTCTGAGATATGTGTTCATAAACTTATTCCTTTGAAATCAAAATCTTAAGGCGAAGTACATTTCATTTCAGGTTAAACGTGAAACGGAACAACTCATCCTCCATGAGCATTTCAGACATAGATCGATAAGGAAATATTGAAACATTTTTACATACCGTTTTGTTAATTTATGTTTATAAATTTGACATTTCAAATTTTCAGTTAAGTTTTACCCAATCAATATAATTTCATACTATTCATTTCAATAAATTTTGATAAACTTTAATTTTGATAAGATGCTTTTAAACTGCGGTGCCCTGAACTCAATTACCATTTGCAACATTTTACAGACATGTGCATAACTGTCTGTTTTCGATACTAAACAATCTGATTAAAACACAGATCCTTATTATCACTACGTTGGATAAGAACGGAGTGGTTATAAGGATTTGTGTTTTAATCAGATTGCGATACTCAAGTATCTGTCACCTTAGACAAAAGAAAGCGCTAAAGGCTTCAACGTCATTAAGAGATAACACGTTATGCCTGGGAGGTTGAAAACCTAGACACAATACTCCTATGAAGCCTTATTTTGATGATTTTTTTTCTCTGACTTAGCTTAATTAGCTGGATAAACCTTGCATATGCTACTTCCTGCAAATATTTCTTCTCATCACGCCCTAGTAGCAATAAAAATGTTTAATACAAGAACATCTTTGACGGATGTCGAAATATATTTCGGATTTAACAGTCTCATGTTAGCAGTGGATTTGTTATCGAACGCAATTTTGTTTAACATTTTTTATGCTTAAGGGTTTAATAGCATTCACAAAGTTTTACATCACAGGAAATTATCTAAAAGAAAATAGAAATATCGCTTGATAATGAACGAGGGAACACTACAACACCGAGGCGTTAGTGATGAAAATACACTATCAAGAAGTTTTTTTTTTCCATGTGAAATCCTTATGATTCAATCTTATCCCAAAACATTAACAAGAGGCCCCTGGACCTTAACGGTAACCTGAGTTTAGATAAAGAGTGAAACAGAGAAATGTAAATTCTCTATTAGTGCCCATCAGACTCTTGAAATCAGTTAATGATTATATCAATTTGACCCTTTAGTATTTAAAGAGTACTTGATCCCATTACATCTGTTACATTTCTTATGAAAATTGAGCAAATAATACTCATAAATGTGTTTTCTGAGACAAAAGGCCACAAATATTGTAGAGGGCCTTAAGACCTTTTAATATATGAAGAGTATTTGATTCCATCATATCTTTTTGAATTTAAAAAAAATTAATAATTTTTAGCAATTTTGACCAATTTTGATCCCGCCCCTCTGGCCCCTGGGAGTCAGCCAGGGACTTATATGGATGTGATGTTAAAATACTAAGGTTAATCAATCTAACCAAGTTTGAGTCATTTCCTATGAAGTTTGAGCAAATAATGCTGTATTTCCTATATAAACTATAGATTGACCCCCCCTCCTAAGGGAAAAATCTGAGATACGATGGTCATGAAATTCACAATATTTGTAGAGTGCCTTGGGACCTTTCAATCTAAAAAGAGTGTTTGATTATACCACAACTGGGAGTGTAGAAGAAGCTTTTTTTTAATTTTAGCCATTTGACTCTTTTTGGCCCCGCCCCTCTGGCCCAAAGGGGATGAGGACTATATAATTCACAGTATTGATTGGCCTTATGCCTTACAAGGTTTGTACAAAATTTTATTGATTTTGCTTCCGCATGTTAGGAGAAGAAGTCGAACAAGTTAATTGTTTACAAACATACGAAGACAAAAGGCAATTAGAATGGGTCACTCGAGACTTTATCTTAGGTGACCTAAAAAATCTTTCCATGAAATCATTGCGCCAATCAGAGACGGCGTAACAAACAGAGACGTCATATTTTACGTTTTGATGCTTGTTATCATGTCAACATCATTGACTACGTTATTGTAATATTTTCCATTATATAATTTTTTCGTATTATTGATAGTTGGTTAATATAAGTACCTCGTATACCTATGATTTACACTCTAGTTTTCATTGCAGTTTTATTTCTTTTTTTTAAGAGATGTTTCAATTTTAATCAAATTTTTATTGACTAAATTTAGGATCTTATCTTTTCTATTCTTCCTAACTGACTTTATTCTTCCTAATGCCTCCCTTGGCACCGCCTCATTTTTGGCCTTGAGTTGAGCGTTCGCCCCTGTGAGGAAGGCTCTGGGTTCTGTCACCTGGCTGAGACACACCAAAGTCTATAAAAGTGGTAGTTTCTGCTCCTGCTTAGCGCTCAGCAAAAAGGGAGTGGGACGACTGGTTCGCCCGTTGTCAGTATAATGTGACCGGGTGGGGTGTATTGCTTGGTGTCCTCGACGGCATGCTCCAGTGATATAGCACTATAAAAAGGGCAAAAGTTCCACTATACAAGAAGACACAACATGAATATACCGCAGTTTCCCGAAACACGCACCTCGCACAACATACACACAACACACCGCATACATAGGAGGCCGTCCTTACATGACCATAGTTGTTAATAGGACGTTAATTAATCAAACAAACAAACAACAATTTCATTTGAATGGAAAAGGGATTGAACAACAGGCAATGCCTATAATGGTTCTCTCCCTCAGAGATGTACATTTATGTACTAAATGACGAAATCGACCACACCTATCACATTAACGACCAAGAGGCCCAGAGGGCCTGCATCGCTCACCTGGTTTGTAATACCAAGTAATGTTCTAAATACAGGTTCATTGTTTCTTTTCTAAAGGAATTCGAATATTTACCTCTAATTCTCCTATTGGGCGGCCACCCCTCCTGCCCCCGGGGAACCAGAGCCAACATTTATACAAGTTCTGTTCCCCTTCCCCCTAGATGTTTGCGGCCAAATTTGGTCACAATCCATGCAGAACTCTAGGACAATTTGCGATTTATAGGATTTACCTGGGCCGCGGTGGCCGAGTGGTTAAGATGTACCGACATATTACCACATGCCCTCCACCTCTGGGTCGCGAGTTCGAATCCCATGTGGGACAGTTGCCAGGTACTGGCCTTTGGTCGGTTGTTTTTCTCCGGGTACTCCGGCTTTCCTCCACCAACAAACCTGGCACGTCCTTAAATGACCATGGCTGTTAATAGGACGTTAAACTAATCAAACCAAATCTATTTCCCCTATTGGGCCCCAAATCTCCTGCCCCAGGGGGTCAGAGCCAAATTTTATACAAGTTCTGTTCCCTTTCCCCAAGGATGTTTGTGGCCAAATATGGTTACAATCCATGCATAACACTATTATGACTAGTAGCGATTTTAAAGAAATGTTGACGGACGGACGAACGGACGGACGACGGACGCCGTGCCATAACATAAGCTCACCCGCCCTTCGGGCCAGGTGAGTTAATAATGAGTCTTTGTGTCATAGTATGTTTACTTCGTTATTGATATTTTTCGTATAAAAAACAATTGATATAAATGTCACATATATAAGATAAAATAATTGAGTTGTTTTCTAAGGATCCATCTGACCCAATATCTTATTTCTTCAACTGATTGGTCAATTCCACCTCAATAGACTCATTATGTTGTTTGTTCCTAGTTTTTTAGAGCGCCTATAATATGCTGTAGCATCTCGCTGTAGATTAATTAGCCCGAGATGAATTGGTTATAGATACCATTCTACATTTTCTTTTATCCACAGGGGAACTGGATAATAAAGTGTTGTGTTGCTAGGTAATGAGAGGCGTTTTACGTCCCATATGTCAATGAAGTGGAAATGTTCATTAAGATGTTTCCGATGACTGATGTCCCGGTGTAGAAACGCCGCATGACGTATCTACAACATGATGAGTATATTCCATATATGAATACCAAACGTTATTGTTACCATCAGAAGTTTCGACTTGATGCTTTATTGTTCAGTATCGATGGCAGAAGAAGCTGGAATAAGTACGTATACGCGCATGAAGTAAAGCGTCACAAATAACATATACGTCTGTCCATAGCATTAAACCCTTTACACAGACAACTTAACTAGGTCAATAAGTGTCCAGGATCTCTATGTTATCAACCTTTCCGAAATTTCTATTATCGTTTTGGGTCTTAAGGGATATAGTCAATGAGCCTGGTGTGTCACGATCAATCAGAGATAGACTAACATTACACATTTATACGATTCTGTTGACAAGTCATTCCGTGTTCTAATTCTTATCAAACGACAAGAAAGGAAAGAGGTATTGTTTAGAAATTGACTCGGAGTACATGTCAGAAACAAGTTTTTTGCTGTGTTTTGTTGGTAGTTTAGCTCTCTGTCATAGAATATATTGGTGTGAAGACGATGGTTGAAACAATTCAGTTTGTACAAAGTAAATAAAACAAGTAACACAAAAAAGGGTTGATTTTTGGGTCAAAAGATCCATGTTGCTAAATATGAAAATCTCGATAAAGAGATTGATTTGAATAAAGAATGGACTTTGATAAAGAAAGGTAGCCAATGACCCATAGTGGGACTTAATCTAGGAGTCGTTGTTGATTGAAGTTTGAGGCATTTGTTAATAACATCATGTACATCTCGTTCTAGTTTAAGGTTTGGGTTAACAGCCAGAATCTGTCATTTAAGTACGGCCTCCGTTAAATGCGGTGTGTTGTGTGTGTGTAAATTGCCTGGTCCGTGTTTTGAGAGATTGTGGTATATTCGGGTTGTGTTTTCTTGTAATAGAGGAACATTTGTCCTTCTTATAGCACTATCCCCTGAATCATGCCGCCGAAGACACTAAACAATAATTTCAGTAAAATCTAAAGTCGTCTTTAGTGATCATACAATAGAGGCAGCAAAAGTAAATGTATTTTGAGCTTTGGCTCAAGCTTACGGAGATCGAAAGTGGAGATGTGATATCATCCTTTATGTGACAACACTTGCTTTATTGTATCTATCATAGTGCTTATTTGTTGCATCTTTAATTATCAATAGGCAACAACCAAACGTTTGTAAAAGTGCGCCGACTGAATGTGGCGGATAAACATTGTTTACTTAATGTCATATAATCAGTTACTATACAGAGAGAAAATCTCCGTGTCTCAAACCAAATTGTTGATGTACAATGATGCAAGTAATTTCCGACAATGTCTTATTTTTCATTAAGAGATAATGTTTCTACAGAAACAGGAAGTAACGGATTAATGGGATTCTTTGTTACATCGGTATGGAATCAAAACTGCAATACTGTCGACTGTAAAAATGTCTATGGAGCCGCACCTCCCAAGTAATATGCGTGCTTATCTGAAACGAACACGTAACTGTAAAAGCTATGTCAAAATAAAATCGTCCCTTATCTTATACAAATCACATTAGCCTATATTATCACACTACATATAACAACATGTTTATAACCATGTTATCCTAAAACAGGGTTAACCTGTATGATTTATTAAAATCGTTGGAGTGTGACGGGATGAGCATATTGTTCGACTGGTGGACGCGTAGAACACAACACAATGTATTTACATTATTATCAATATTTATTACACTATATGCTATGAACAACACAACCACTCTCACACCAACCGCTCTATATACATGTACATGTATGTATATTAACTGACATCATATATATATATAATTACACAGCTAGAAAGCATCGAGTTAGACGGGCAAATTCCGTTAATGTCCAGAGGATGGCACACAGCAGTCTATAGTGGTAGCAGTAATCCACCACCAATTGCTTCATACAGATGGGAAGTTCCCACCATTGGAAAGTCATTTCCAGATATCTCCATATCTCTGATATATCCACGACAAAGCCCCGACACAAGACCCGTCAAATCAGAATCACTCCACGGAGTAAAGAAGGACACTTAGGCAATGATCCAACACCTTGACCACGTTACTGGCATACCCAGGCCGGGTAACTACAAGAAAACATAAATATACTCATAAATTCCTAATATTACATCGGCCTAAGTATTTCGACAATCATACAACTTCATGTAATTCATGTATATATATATATCCATTTACTTAACCTTAATTCATGTCTCAAAATACGGTGCTCAACGCCTGAATAAACACTAAATACCAACACGCACTCGCATGTACACGTGTGTTATATCGCAATTGATAGCCTTCTGTAAAAATATAAAATACACTATATACAACATTTATAATATGGAATTTGTACTACGGTACTCGCCGCAAGCTGAGGTTTGAGTCATTATGTTCCAGTTAACGATTAATGTCTCGAGATCCTTATGCTGACCTGTTTACATATCGCAAGTTCCGTCCCATCTACCCCGATCACGCCTCCGGTTCATACACGAGTACTTAGGCGCAAAATATGAATATATTCATATATTACAATATGTTACATTGCGTTTGTGAGGATAGTTCCGGGTTCTGTCCTTTAGCCGAGAAACACCAAAGTCTATTCAAGTGGTCGTTTCCGCTCCTGCTATGTCCTTTTCATACTTGGGAGTTAGACAACTGAATCGCCAGTTGTCGGTATAATGTGACCGGGTGGGTGTATTGCTTCATTGATACAGCACTATAAAAAGGACAAGAGTTTAAATATACAAGAAGACAAAACACGAATATACCGCATACACGGGAAGCTCTACTTGTATGACCCGGGCTGTTAATAGGACGTTAATTAATCAAACAAAACTCCGCTACATACGCTATAGTATAAACGCAATATTTTCTACACCCATCACTCGATTATAATTACTTCCTCTGCAGCAAGCGTTACCAACAATGGTAACCGTTTTGATTTACATGAAATATATAAAGAAATAAAAAGAGCCCGTTGAATAATAAGGACAAAAATAGTAAAAACAAATCGTGGAATTCGCGAACTGACTGCCCTTCTCGGTTTCGCCACTTTCAGGCTCTTCAAGCTTTATCTAAATAATATCACTTTGCATAAGAATAAAGTGAACGGCGGTGTGATCTGTTTGACAAGTTAATGGCATCACAAGAATAAGATATAAATTCCTTGCACTTTAAAAGAACATTTGTGGAATAAGTAAGAATTCTAAGATGTTCTATAGGGTATTGAGATTAATGAGCGGACTGTGCTAAAAAGTACATTCAAGTGATACGAGCCAAATTAACCTTTCATGTTTTTTCAAGCATTTATATCTTAGTAAAAGATTTTTGTAATAGCCCTGCAAGTAGGGCGTTAGACTCCACTGCCCTGTAGGTAGGACTTAAGCATGGTACTTGCTGGCCCCTATTGCATGATCGTAAAAGGCCACTCAATTTAGGATCTAATTTTTTCTCTTTTTCCTAACTGACTTTATCTTTCCTATTGTTTCCCTTGGCACGCGTTCGCCTCTGTGAGTAAGGCTCTGGGTTCTGTCCCCTGGCCGAGCCACACCAAAGTCTATAACAGTGTTGTTTTCTGTTACTAAAGATCAGATTAGAGAAAACAAAAGGAATTATGATTAGAGCAAAAGCCTTATGGTTAGTTGAAGGGGAAAAACCAACAATTTTTTCTCAATCTAGAAAACAAAAAAAATTACATCGAAAATAATTCCTAAAACATAGAAAAACAATGTGGAATTTATTACAAATCAATCTGAAACTTTGCATGAAGATGAATCATTTTACAAAGAATTATACTCTGAGAAAAAGATATAGAAGATGTTAATTTAAAAGTTTTTTTGAAAGATTTCGATGTTCACGTTCCGATGTTTCGAATTAAATAATACAGAATCTTAAAGTCTAGAAGGATTAATAACTTTAAATGAAGCAGCCGCAATACTAAAATAATGAAAAATGGCAAAAGCCCTAGCTCTGAATGTTACACATGTACACCTGGTTTAATGTTTTTAAAAACAGTATTTATGTGGTAAGGTCATTTTTGTGGTAAGGTCAATTAATTATAGATTTTTACATGGATAACTTTCAGTCACTCAATGACAGGGCTTCAATCATCAATCAAAATACTTTCTTCAAAACTGGCGGCCTATTTCTCTACTAAATACTGTATATAAAATACTACTTCTGGGTGGTCAATTGCAAATAGAATGAAGGCAATTCTGAGTAAAATTATCAATTCTGATTAAACGGGTTTTATATCAGGGCGATATGTAGGTGAAAATACTAGGCTTTTATATGATATAATGCATTATGCAGAAGAAAACGACATACCTGGAATGTTACTAACTATAGACTTAGAAAAAGCTTTTGATTCTGTTTCATGGAAATTTATTGATGAATCACATAAATATTTTAACTTTGGAACAGATTTGGGACAATGGATATTTTTTTTTACATTGTAATGCTTCTTCAGCTGTCAATCAAGGGGGGAACTTATAATCTTTTTTCAAGTTAATGTGTGGTTGTCGCCAAGGTAATACGGTCGCACCCTATTTATTCATTATTTGTGCAAAGGTTTTAGCTATTCGTAAAAGAAATTACAAATATATTTTTGGTATTAACATAGACAATTGTCAAATTTTAAACTCACAATATGCTGATGATAAGTCGTTATCATTAGATGGTTCTGAAGGTTCTTTGAAGGCTGCAGTTGATGAACTAAATATCTATGCAAAAGTTTCGGGATTAAAAGTTAATACTGGTAATTTGGATTGGAAGTAAAAAATATAGTAAAGATACACTTTTACCGGACCTAATTATAAAATGGGGAGACAATAAATTTCTTGGTATAGACTTTCATGTTGACCTACACAGAATTCCGAAATTGAACTATGATAAAAAATTATTAAAAATTAAAAGTATAATAAAGGTATGCGATAAAAGAATTCTCACACGCCTTGGTAGAATCACGTTTAATTTCTCAGTTAAATCACCTTTTCATTTCTTTACCCAATCCTGATGATAGCTTTATCAAACAGCTGAACTCAATTATTTTCAATTATTGTAGAATAGTAACATGGATAAAATTAAGAGAGACGTAGTTTCCAGAGGATATTTGGATGGTGGCCTAAAAATGGTTAACTTAGTGGCATATATCAATGCTTTAAAATTAGTTGGATAATGAGACTTTATATGACAGAAAGTAAATGGCGTTTGATTCTGAAAACAAAGATAAATTTTCTTTTTTGGCCAATTGTGGCAGTGACTACTTACAGCTTGTAATGAAAAGGATAAAAAATGCTTTCTTGGTAAATCATAGTATAATTTAAGGTTGAAATCTTTCAAAAATAATAATAACATCACTGTGTTAAAATCACCAATATGATATAATGAAAACATAAGAATTGGGATAATTATGTTTTTTACTCAAAGTTTTTTAATAAAGTTATACATGTAATATGTATACAAGACTTAATGAAAGATATCACTAGTGGATTTTTTTTGTCTTTTATTGAAATGTGTGATATTCATTACAGAATTTGTAATTTTCACGAATATCATAGATTAATTGTGGGTATTAAAAGTTATCTCAATACATCGCTTATCCCAATTATAAGAGTTGAATTCCAACAATACCTTTAAATTTAGAAATTTTAATGAAAAAGACACCTCGAGCTCAAGATTTCTATAAAATCCTTTATCAAAATGAAACTAGCATTGCTGGCCAAATTAAGTGGTGGGAAATGTTTAACCATAACCAATATTTATGGGAATATCTGTTCCCCTTCCCCCAAGTATGTTTGTGACCCCGCCCCTCCTGCCCCCGCAGAACTCTAGGACAAGTAGCGATTTATAGGATTTACCTCTATTTCCCCTATAGGGCCCCGCCCCTCCTGCCCCAGGGGGGGGGGTTCAGAGCCAAAATTTATACAAGTTCTGTTCCCCTTCCCCCAAGGATGTTTGTGGCCAAATATGGTTACAATTTATGCAGAACTCTAGGACAAGTAGCGATTTATAGGATTTACCTCTATTTCCCCTATTGGGCCCCGCCCCTCCTGCCCCTGGGGATTCAGAGCCAAAATGTATACAAGTTCTGTTCCCCTTCACCCAAGGATGTTTGTGGCCAAATTTGGTCACAATCAATGCAGAACTCTAGGACAAGTAGCGATTTATAGGATTTACCTCTATTTCCCCTATTGGGCCCCGCCCCTCCTGCCCCTGGGGATTCAGAGCCAAAATGTATACAAGTTCTGTTCCCCTTCACCCAAGGATGTTTGTGGCCAAATTTGGTCACAATCAATGCGGAACTCTATGACTAGTAGCGATTTAAATTAAATGTTGACGGATGGACGGACGTCGCGACATGACATAAGCTCACCGGCCCTTTGGGCCAGGTGAGCTAAAAACTACTTGATATTCTTTTTATAACTGTTGCCATCAATAAAGAAACAATGATTTTTGGAGTAGTCGGAAGATATAACGTAATCGATAATGAAATTTTAATCTTTATTAAATACTACATTTTTAAAACTAGATGTTTACAAAAATCACTTAATGTTATGAGATAAGTCAATTCAATTAAAGATTACTATACGGTGGAGAAATATATAGCATTTGGAAAAGGTGAATTTTATTTAGAAAATTTTGGTAATGATTGGAAAAGATGGATAAAACTTGTAAATCTTTTCTAAACCTGACTGTTTAATACTGTTTATTTTATGTGCTACTTAATGTGTATATATGTTTCACTACGTTATCTTTTCCCTTTTTGTATATAGTATTGAATATTATACTTCATTAATTCATTTCTTGCAGTTTAGCAAGTTACTATATATAAAATCAGTTATAGAAGTTAAAAGTGCATTCTGTCCTTTTGCTGAGCCCTGCCTCTCAATATATATATATCTTTCTCATCAAACTTCTTCCACCATCTTCTTCTCCTTCTCTCATCTGCATTTTCCCCCTTTCTTTTATAAAAAAATAGGCAATGCTTTCATTAAAAAAATGTAAGAATGAATGTGTGGATAAATATTTATGAACACTGACTGTATTGTATATGTTTAGTATAATGTCATAGTGTTGCTATAATTTGCTTTTTGAAAAATGAAAGAAATATAAAAAAAAATATGTTCCTGCTAAGCGCTCAGCATACATGGATTGGGACGACTGGTTCGTCCGTTGTCAGTATAATGTGACCGGGTGGGGCGTTTTCGGCGGCATACTTCAGTGATATAGACTATTAAAAAAGGCAACAGTTCCACTATACCAGAAGAGCCAACATGAATATACCGCAGTCTCACGAAGGCCGAAACACGCACCTCGCACAGCATACACGCAACACATCGCATGCATTGGAGGCCATCCTTACATGACCATAGCTGTTAACAGGACGTTAATTAATCAAACAAACAAACAAAGTTAGACTCCTCACAAACGGCCGCCCATATAGTTAGATAATTTTATCTTTTTCATCTTCATACATCCCTTGATACCACCCGCATGTTTTGTTTAAAGTTGAGCGTTTATTTCTTTGATGAAGACTCTGGGTAATATAGAAGTGGTCCAAACATTGCAAGAAGTCACACAACGAACATACCGCGGCCTCCAAAATCATGCAGACATACACACACAGTAATTCTAAAAGGAGTTTTCAAATGATCCTAATCAACAAACCAAAAACAAGCAAAACAAAAATCCGCGTCATTCAAATGCTATTCACTGTTTATGGGGTTTTGTTGTTTTTCTGCAGGGTTCAAACGTAATGTGTTGCTGAACATAATAGCCTGATTGAGCAAATTGATGCGTTTAATGATGACGGTATCGGATGAAAGTCGCTAAATTTAAGCATTAATTAATTTTTTTGGCGATAAGTCGTCCAAATCCGGATCGACGTTCTTTTTTTTTCCAATTACGTGATCGATTATTTTAAATTGGAAATTATTTATTTATGATTAAGTATAAATCCGACCTATCAAACAAACGTTGATGTTATTAAACTATTTAATATGTGTATATGGATATGAAAAAGAATAGGGATATTTAACCTGTAAGTCAGAAAATGCTGTAATCCTCATGATGTACATATCTTTACATGAAAAAGTATGTTTTTTCTCATATCCCGGCATTGTTATTAGAATTTTACATTTATAATATCCGGTCATTTTGAAATAAGTTGAAAGAAAACAACAATTGTAAGTTACTTCTTCATACGTACAATCAGCAAAGTTTCTGAATTTCACCGAAAAAAATGCGGATGCATTGAGGTCACCGACGAAGTTGTAGTCATGTTGTACATCCTCAGACGACATGGGTGTATTGCATGAGATAAACCAGTATAAGATTATAAGTATCAATGAAGTCAAGGTCGAATTCACATAAATATGTATGGCATTGGATCGGACGAGAGCTTTAAGACACCCTTGTAATTATACCAAGAACTTTGAATCTTGATGAGACGACAAAGCACCTAAGACAAATACACTATCCCTGTTATAATTCAATTGATCCAACAAAGGCATATGACGTCATTCGTTCAAAGTTCGTTTTAATGATATAGCGACATCACCCGGGAATATATACTATATATATCCTTTTGGTCATTATATTTTGTTATGCTCACTAAGGATAAAATGGGTCGTTTCGTTTTTTATTGTGTCTATAAATTTCACAATCTGTTCAATAGAGGATCTGACAATATCCCATAAGGGGTCACGTCCAGGTGACCTTTATACCACGTGTACTTCAGAGCAAATGCAGTTTCTACACCTTACAACATCACTTAAAAACGTCGTTTCGCCCAAGTATACATATACAATTAGCTTTGTTGTGCACTTCGGGTGAGATGACTACGTACACGAAACTAATTTGGACAGCTTTTCATACTTGTTCGTCCCAGTCAAGATTCTGACAGTGCTAATTTCATTGGCCATTTCAAAAGGTCATCTTGACGTGACCCCTAATGGGATGTTCTCAGATCCTCTTATCCAACGTAGTGATAATAAGGATCTGTGTTTTAATCAGATAAGATTGTAAATTTCAGTATAGTGAATAAGAAAGGTCACTGATTGTATTTGTGTTATACTGATGCGTTACATATATAATAGGTGACAAAACGTGTGTAATGTGTCCGGGTGAGGTGTATTGTTCAGTATCTGACGACATCCGTCACTGATATAGCGCTATAAAAAAGGCAAGAGTCCCACTTTATTAAGGGCACAACATGTATCTACCGCAGCCTTCCAAAACAAACAGCTACTAGCACATGAAACGTAATACATGTAAATAGACCGACATCAAATGACGTTAAAAGATGTTAATGGGATGAACGTAATTAACCAAACAAACAATAACAGTCATAGTGTAAAATCGAACAAAGATAGGGAAAACTGATGATAAAGGCTTTCGAGCTTGATGAATAACAATGAGGGAGTGGTCAAATGTCAAACATTACATATATCACCTGGATATTTTGGCTTGTCAACATCTCTTGTTTTGCATACATCAATCCATTGAGGGTTTTTTTTAGTTTTTTATTTATTTTCAAATTGCTTGATTTTTTGGCAACTGATCAACCTGAAACATTGTTTAATTGGGATTAATCTTTGATATATTCGGAATGGCAAATATAGCTACAGAACATTAAATTCCTCCCAGAGTTCTATTGGGTTTTTTTTGTGTTTTTTTTTCTTCTAGCATTCTAGCTAAGAATTGGTTTAGGTTGTATATTGGCTTTACTAAACGTTAATGTCATTTATGGACGACATCCCCTTTTTTATTTATTTTATTAGTGTGTGATATATGTTTACAATGTGAGAAGGAAACTTTTAATCATAATCTGCAACATAGAGGAGGTAATGGGAATGGCATCGGCAGCACCGTACGATATCAGTAGGAAATAAAATTAAGAGGTGGCATGATACAGCAGCCACATATGTTGCGGGGCTTGTCGGGGTTCTGTTTAATTTTATTTTGTTAATACGGCATTGTGTTGGGGAAAATACCTAAGTGTTCAATGTAAAACTTGAATTTGGTCTATTTTTAGAGGTGTATTTTCATAGTAAAGCTGGTTAACTGACTATTGATATTGTTAACTGCATGCATTGAAAATGGTCTGGAGATGTTATCTATGTATAGGGTAAATTTTAATTCTGTTGTCATTATATTTCATGGGGCTAAATTAATTTTAACTCAAACACACTTTATTTGACATCGGACAACAGCCAGTCTGGTCAAATTATAATGAAAACGAATTCCGCGACCTCTTTTGTTTTATATGTATTTTTTGTTTATTGTCGAAGAAATTACATGACATACAAATGCAACAAATAATTTCGGAAAAAAGACTATTGCAAGATACAAAACAACGAAACTGAAACCATACTATGTCTGTAGACGACTCTCTATGTATTCGTAAAAAGAATAGATTCAGTCTTATAAAACAAGAAAAGAAAAAAAAAACTTTCAGTAGAAAACTACTGTATATGAAGACTCGAATAATGTAGATAGAAAGTTGTTACTTGTTTACACATAATTGATATGTATGTATAATTGTGTGGAGTCAACGACAATCTATTCAAGTACAGTACATATATCTATGATAAACAGTTCAAACTACAAAATACACAAGAAAAAAAACCCACAGCAAACGAATATTAAGAGTGCAGAAACAAAACAAATTGATGTTGATTATTGGACAAAAGACAGTAATGTCTGTTAGATATACGACAATAGCTCTGCTCTTTAATTATTCTAACAAAAAGAGGAAAATAGGAAATTGTTTTATAAGAACTCGGACCATTTTAGGCTTAACCTTTTTAATACAAGAGATGCGTGTCGGCCATTTGACGGGCCCCAGAACCTTCTTCGTATTTGCGTGTGCTGGTTGGCAAAACATCGTATTAGTTTTTTATTCATTTTAAATAAGTTTTATTAACATTACAAAATAACTGCGAAAGAAAAGCAAATTTCTCTTGCGTGCAATCTAAGCTTTTCATTGATATTTGACATATTCACTTTCCGAGAGGTTTATTTACGAATAACGTTGGCAATCGCAACGTCATTTTCGGCACTTCCAAAGGTTTGATGTATATTGACGGAAATCTAGAGCTAGCAAACCAAATTGTGAAAATTATAATACCATTACAACAGAGAAGTCACTGGTTCTGTTGGTATAATATTTCGTTTCTACGAGAACTAAAACGATTAATTTGATGCCTTCGAATTCGGTCGATAACGTTATCAAAGACGAGAACGGGTATGTGTTAAACAGTTTTTTTATGTATTTTCGATAAAAGACGGCTGTTCATTTAGATTTATTTACGTTAAATATACATTCATATGTGTCGATATCAGCAATACCTTTGTAAGGTTTGTGCGATAATTACACGACGTAACTTAATTTAGCAAATGTCGACCACATACCGATAGAGATCTTTCCCCGGCTGCGTTCTCAGAATGTCGGTTTACTTCCATATTATGACTTATTTGGCGTAGCAGTGGAAAAACTCCTAATTGACAAGAAAGTGCGATGTTTTCATCATTATACTGTGTTTCCTGTTTTTGTTTTCGTATTTGGTCTTATTAGATGATGCAGCAATGATTATATAATATCAACCAGTTGATATAATATGCCATGTGAGGACGATGGTACCTGTAACATATATGCCATGTGCAGACGATGGTACATGTAACATATAGACAACTAATGAGAGAAACGCCTAGGTATAACACGAGGGTCGAACTACACGGTATGATATTTCAGAAATAGCGATTTCCAAACCGAGAGATGTTGTTGAAGATAGTGATCTAGTTGTAATAAAAGGGTAGTTTGCGGTAGATTAGAATATCAAGAAGGTGGATGTAAAATAATAATCCATCCTCAGATCATTCTAAGATAAAATCTGAAAATATTCCAGAGCAACACTTATTAACACATGCCTTGTATTAGGTAAACTCACGAATTAATTACGATCATTTATCCGTAAATCACAATCCATAGACAATGTATTTCCCCTTAATTGGACAATGTATTCATTCAAAACAAATATCTAGATAACAGTAAAAGTGATAAGAAAGATTAGCCATGATTTAAATAACACCATTTGATATGTTGCTGTATGAATTCTAGTACATTCACTGTGTGTAGGTAGCGATGTTTACAATAAACCATACTGTATACTGTAGCCTGCAATTTAAAGTCACAAATGTACACAATTAACATCACCAAATAACCCTTGATTGTTCATTCTTCATACTTCATACGTTTGAATTTTATTCATAAATACAAATCCATTCATAGGTTATCGGATTTATTATCAGAAATGCTTATTGAGTAAACTTGAATGAAAGTGTGTTGGTGAATAGGGGCGGGTTATAAGTTTAAGGTCATTATACCAGTATCCATCATATTATATTGATTGCAAATATATATAACGAAAAACCCACGAATCTGTTTCGATTAATTATACAATAATTTATATAGGATATTACAGGAGAGATTTGATGAAACGAGTCTAAGAGGTTTTTATTTTTGCGAGCCTAGGTGAGGTCACAAAGAATTTCCATCTAATGAAAATCGCTCCAGGTTATAGTACACTTGTGACATATACAAACATATTACCCGGGCGAAATCACTAGGTATTAGGCGGATTATGTGATAAAAGTGGTTATCATCATCAAAAGTAACAAAATGCAGTGCTTCACTATTTCGGGATAGCATACAGTCGCATCTCGACCCTGTAAATACGAACGACATCTTAACACCGACGAACAGCATTTGCTCACCCCCTTTTAAGAATGTCCCCCACTAGAAAGGTCTTCATTCACTACAAAAAAAATATACAATCTATGAAAAAATATTATAAAAGGTATCAATTGCAGTTTTGCAGGTAATCAAACGCAGTGTATACTGGAATAAATATATCGACAAGATCTGTAGTTGACGATCTAGTATTCTGAAATTATTGATTTTGCATAAGTAATGTTACTGGCATTAATGCTTCAGTAAAAAGAAACGCATTATCTGATATAAATCTTTACGACCGTAGAATCGACTGATATAGTGTTTTCTGCTCCAGCAGAATTTACAAAAATGACGTCAGGCTAGCAGGACGGTCTTACTCAATATTTACCTAAATATCCAAAACAATAACGTATGAAATATTATAACCTGATCATCTGTCATCCGCTATAGAGAGCAACCAACTAAATAATTTTACATAGACCACAGTGTTAAACTATGTTAAAGTTTTGTACTTTATTATTAAAACAAAGGAATATTAGTTAGCTATTGTGTTCTATTACTAAAGTCTAGGTTCTCATATAACACTAGATAGAAAAAAAGTTTGGGTCTTTCTGCTCAAACTCCAACCATGGTAGCTTTATTGAAATCAGGCGCATTTGCACTAAAAAATCCTGAAATTTTTACCTATTCATATCATGGTTATCCAAGAATAATTACCTGTCAGAAAACGTTTTTACTTTTGAAATTATAATTAGCCAGCCAATCAGCGGCCGGGTTAAAATTATATCATGGGCTCAATCTTGTATACACAGGGGCCATTTCGAAGGTCTTTTTTATTTAGTTGGTTCTTCCCTATATTTTACTTCAGGCTTCACAATGTATGCCTATCTGCCACGAGGTACCGTATTACACAATTATATAATTAAGTATTTAATGCAAATAATAAATAACGTGAAATATGAGCCCTTTAATAGTAAATTATGTAGTTATTTTCAGCTTTAATATTTTATCTTCATGATATGCCATTGCATGATTTTGTTTTGTTTGTTTGATTAATTAACGTCCTATTAACAGCTATGGTCATGTAAGGACGGCCTCCCATGTATGCGGTGTGTTGCGTGTATGTTGTGCGAGGTGCGTGTTTTTGGAGACTGCGGTATATTCATGTTGTGTCTTCTTGTATAGTGGAACTGTTGCCCTTTTTATAGTGCTATATCACTGAAGCATGCCGCCGAAGACACCAAGCAACATACCCCACCGGTCACATTATACTGACAACGGGCGAACCAGTCGTCCCACTCCCTGTATGCTGAGCGCTAAGCAGGAGCAGAAACTACCACTTTTATAGACTTTGGTGTGTCTCGACTAGGGGACAGAACCCAGAGCCTTCCTCACAGGGGCGAACGCTCAACTCAAGGCCAAAAGTGAGGCGGTGCCAAGGGAGGCATTAGGAAAGATAAAGTCAGTTAGGAAGAAGAGAAAAGATAAGATCCTAAATTTAGTCGCCTTTTACGATCATGCAATAGGGGCAGCAGGTACAATTCTAACGCCCTACCTGCAGGGCCAGCCATTGCATGATTGTAAAGACATAACTAAAAGGCTAGATAGAAAGGTTATCTTATAGATAGCTGAAACAGTTTGTTTATAAGCAAAAAAGAAGAACAATTGGATCATAATATTCCTGTAACATTTTTAGCTCACCTGGCCCTAAGGGCCGGTGAGCTTATGTCATGGCGCGGCGTCCGTCGTCCGTCCGTCCGTCAACATTTCCTTTAAATCGCTACTAGTCATAGAGTTCTGCATGGATTGTAACCAAATTTGGCCACGAACATCCTTGGGGGAGGGGGAACAGAACTTGTATAAATTTTGGCTCTGGCCCCCAAGGGGCAAGAGGGGCGGGGCCCAATAGGGGAAATAGAGGTAAATCCTTTAAATCACCACTTGTCCTAGAGTTCTGCATGAATTGTAACCAAATTTGGCCAAAAATATTCTTGGGGGAAGGGGAACAGAACTTGTGTAAATTTTTGTTCTGATCCCCCAGGGGCAGGAGATGCGGGGCCCAAAGCGGAAATAGAAGTAAATCCTTTAAATCGCTACTAGTCATAGAGTTCTACATGGATTGTAACCAAATTTGGCCACAAATATCCTTTGTGGAAGGGGAATAGAACTTGTATAAATTTTGGCTCTGTCCCCTGGGGGCAGAAGGGGTGGGGCCCAATAGGGGAAATAGGGGTAAATCATTTAAATCGCTAATTGTCCTAGAGTTCTGCATGGATTGTAACCAAATTTGCCCACAGACATTCTTGGGGGAAGGGGAACAGAACTTGTGTAAATTTTTGTTCTTATCCCCCAGGGGCAGGAGGGGCGGGGCCCAATAGGGAAAATAGAGGTAAATCCTTTAAATCGCTACTAGTCATAGAGTTATACATGGATTTTAATTAAATTTGGTCACAAACATCCTTGGGGGAAGAGGAACAGAACTTGTATAAATTTTGGTTCTGGCCCCCTGGGGGCAGTAGGGGTGGGGCCCAATAGGGGAAATAGAGGTAAATCATTTAAATCGCTACTAGTCATAGAGTTCTGAATGGAATGTAACCAAATTTGGCCACAAACATCCTTGGGGGAAGTGGAACAGAAATGCATAAATTTTGGCACTGGCCCTCTGGGGGCAGGAGGGGTGGGACCCAATAGGGGAAATAGAGGTAAGTCATTTAAATCACTAATAGTCAGAGTTCTGAATAGAATGTAACCAAATTTGGCCACAAGATCCTTGGAGGAAGGGGACAAAACTTGTATAAATTTTGGCTTTGACATCCCAAGGGCAGGTGGGGCCCAATAGGGGAAATAGAGGTAAATCCTTTAAATCGCTACTAGTCATAGAGTTCTGCATGGAATGTAACCAAATTTGGCCAAACATTCTTTGTGGAAGGGGAACAGAACTTGTATAAATTTTGGCTCTGCTTCACACACCCCACACCCCACCCCCGGGGGCAGGACGAGTGGGGCCCAATAGGGGAAATAGAGGTAAGTCTTATAAATCGCTACTTGTCCTAGAGTTTTGCTTGGATTGTGACCAAATTTGGCCATAAACATCCTTGGGGGAAGGGGAACAGAACTTGTATAAATTTTGGCTCTGACCCCCTGGGGAGCCCAATAGGGGATTTAGAGGTTAATATTAAAATTCCTTCAGAAAAGAAACAATGAACCTTTATTCAGAATATTACTTGGCATTACAAACCAGGTGAGCGATACAGGCCCTCTGGGCCTCTTGTTTTGGATGTGAGCTCTGGTTCTCGTTTTCCTCTAACGATTCACGCCGTTTAGAGACTACCCACCATCTTTGTGCTTAACTTATGCAAAACCTCCCAATTCTTTCTAGATCTGATATCTTTTTGGATATTTTAGGTCTGTAAGCCTGTCTTCGAATTCTTGAGCGTTCGCCCCTGTGAGGAAGGCTCTGGGTTCTGTCCACAGTGGTAGTTTCTGCTCCTGCTTAGCGCTCAGCATATAGGGATTGGGAGGACTGGTTCGCCCCGTTGTCGGTATAATATGACCGGGTGGGGTGTGTTGCTTGGTGTCTTCGGCGGCATGTTTCAGTGATATAGCACTATAAAAACGGCAACAGTTCCATTATACAAGACACAACATGAATATACCGCAGTCTCCCTAAACATGCACCCAGCACAGCATACACGCAACACACTGCATACATGGGAGGCCGTCCTTACATGACCATAGCTGTTAATAGGACGTTAATTAATCAAACAAACAAACGAAGTCTTCAAATTCAATGTATGTTGAACAATGCAAATTACGCTTTTTGCTGCCTTATGTAACGTAGTCTCAATGTACTGTAAAGCAGTTGCTTTAATACGTTTTTAGTGTGAGTTTACTCGTACTAATATTTTCCTTGTCGGGTGTAGAGTCTGTGTACATCCGCTATGCGCATATTCCAATTGTGCACGTGACACCGGAAATCAGTGTCTTCTAGCGTTTAATATATTTCGCCATGCTTTAGTGACACCAAACTTTCAAAAACATATATTAAGATATACTTTTCAGCGATAATCTACTATAAATTAACAACACTGACATTACACAGTGCTAAACGCATTTGTTTTGTGTAAACTTCAAGCGGCGTATCATACAAATTCTTGCATCAGTCGCAATATTCTAAGCATCTGACCAACTTTGTAAACTTCCGGAACAATACAATGCAATTCATGTTAATTTTGTCAGCAAAAGAAATTAACGAAACGGATAACTTTTAGTACCGGCCACATATTTAATTAATTTCACATCATTCTAGGTCCAAAGTGTACATTGCACTATCGCTTACTAAACCCTGTGACCATAGACCGCATTTGCTTCAGTTCTATTTAATATTTTAGCATACAGGGAGTGGGACGACTGGTTCGCTCGTTGTCAGTATAATGTGACCGGATGGGGTGTGTTGCTTGGTGTCTTCGGCAGTGATATAGCACTATAAAAAGGGCAACAGTTCCACTATACAAGAAGACACTACATGAACATACCGCAGTCTCCCAAAACACGCACCTCGCACAACATACACGCAACACACAGCAAACATGGGAGGCCGTCCTTACATGACCCTGGCTGTTAATAGGACGTTAATTAATCAAACAAACAAACATATCTATAAAATTACTCAACTTTGCGTAAAAGAACAGAATAAAATAACACATTATAAAATACAAGTCTGAGTGTCTGAGCTTCTGAGCTCTAGATCTAATGTACCCCAGAAAGGCGTTCAAGCATAACAAAGGTAAGTCACCACATGCACAGAGACTGGATGGTGTTCTAGCGGACAACTATCTTGAATAGCGAAACAAGTGTATCGTATCACTATCAATATGATAATAAACACTTTAATGTAACAAAGAACTTCAATGTAAATTCACATTTATAGTTCTGATGAAATAAAGGAAAGTATTTGTTACAGTTCGCCAAGGGCGTTAACCATTTCCTTGCAATAGTCACAAGGATATTGAGCGAAAGTGCTACGTACACCTGTTGCATAGGATGATTCATAGCGGAAATTCAGATTAGGAAGTATTTAGCGAGCACTTAATGTCTAACAGACATATTTCTAGTTATATGTATTTCAATATTTACTGGTCCAAAAGAGGGTATAAACCCGAGATATGATATTTAATCCATAAATACGATCTACAGTCATACTTGTATGATTACTTACAATATACCAAGTAAATTAATTTGGAAGCGTATTATAAAATATGTTTGCAAAAGGAAGTGAACAATGGGAACAGCGTCTAAATAATGACCTGTGTAAATATAAGTTAATTCACAGACAATTGTCAATTTCTATTCTTTGGTGCCTGTCACAAGCATCTCCAAATTTAGCTGAAAATTGTAAACAAGTCTCTAAGCTATGGATTATTCCACCTGACTGCGAATTACACTGTTCTAGTTGCAGCTTATTTGCCTCAGATGCTGTCGCCCATGCAATGTCTTTTAGACTACCATAGGCCTGACGTAATCTCACACAAAGAAAGTTTCTATACAAAAAAAAGTAAATACCTACCTAGTTCATGTATATGTAACTTCAGACCAAACTGAAAGAGAAGATCAAATTACTACCATACTAGGTCGTTCTTCAGACGTCATTGCTCTCGCTCTTGGTGTTAACAATATAATTCTGTCTTTCATACATGGCTGTCTGTTTTTTTTGATGACAAGGCCTCGGCTTTAACATTTTAATAACAACTATTTGTTGTAATCTGATATTATATGTAGCTTTATTTTTTATATTATGTTATGGTATTCTACCGTAGAAGTCTCTTATCAAACTTTGGGTAAATTTTCTGTAAGGTTTACGTTATATTTTATCACTTAAAGTTGAGTTTTTGTCCATCGTTAATTCGACCTTTTGTTACGCTTACAGGGTTATATCCATTCCACTTTTTGTGAATGTGAACTAATGCTTATACATGCATATATATTTGTATCCCCCGCTTTCTCCGACACGGGGGATATTTATTTGGGTTTGTCCGTCCGTCTGTCTGTAACACTTCGTTTCCGTGCAAAAACTGAAACAAATGTTAACCGATTTTCTTCAAACTTGGTGAAAATGTTAAATGCCTTAAGGGCTCGGCCAAGTTTGATCGCGACCGTCGACGGGCCTTGTTTAGCGGAGTTATAGCCCTCTGAATTACTAAAAACGTCGTTTTCTGTTATTTTCGTGCATAAACTAACAAGTGTAAACCGATTTTCTTCAAACTTGGTGACAAGGTCAAAATCCTCCTTCGAATTATTAAAAACGTATTTTTCTGCCATTTCCATGCAATAAGTGTAACGAATGTAAAACGATTTTCTTCAAACTAAGTAATAAGGTTAAATGCCTTAAGGACTCGGCCAAGTTTGATTGCGACTTTCAACGGACCTTATTTAGCGGAGTTATGGCCCTTTGCATAAATTTAAAAAAGTCAGTTTCTGCCACTACCGTACAATAACTATAATAAATATTTACCGATTTTCTTCAAACTTGGTAACAAGGTTGGATGCCTTAAGTGCCTGGCAAGGTTCGATCAACTCTTTCAGCGGATGTTATGGCCCTTTTATTTACTACAAATGTAATTTGTCTGCAGTTGCTGTGTAATAACTAACAAATGTTAAAACTAATATTATTAATACTTGGTAATAAAGTCAAATCCCTTAAGGGCTTAGCCAAGGTCGATCGCGACTTTTGGCAGATCTTAATTAGCAATTTTTGTTTGTTTGTTTGATTTATTAACGTCCTATTAACAGCTATGGTCATTTAAGGACGGCCTCCCATGTATACGGTGTGTTGCGTGTATGTTGTGCGAGGTGAGTGTACTGGGAGACTGCGGTATGTTCGTGTTGTGTCTTCTTGTATAGTGGAACTGTTGCCCTTTTTATAGTGCTATATCACTGAAGCATGCCGCCGAAGACACAAAGCAAAACACCCCACCCGGTCACATTATACTGACAACGGGCAAACCAGTCGTCCCACTCCGTGTATGCTGAACGCTAAGCAGGAGCAGAAACTACCACTTTTATAGACTTTGCAAAGTTATGGCCCTTTGATTTATTAAAAAGGTCATTTTCTGCCACTTCCGTACAATAACTTTAATAAATATTAACCGATTTTCTTTAAACTTGGGAACAAAGTTAAATGTCTTACTTCTGAATAAAACTTCAGTTATTTTTTCATGTTTCAACCAAGACTAAACCTAACCTCAATAATGATTTTTTCCTGAAAGCGTGGACGGAAATTCCACGAAATTGCTTGTTTGTTTTGTTTTTTGTTCATTTTTCTTGTATATAACCTTTCGCATTTGTTTGTTTGTTTGATTAATTTACGTCCTATTAACAGCCAGGGTCATGCAAGGACGGCTTTCCATGTATGCAGTGTTGCGCGTATGTTGTGCGAGGTGCGTGTTTTGTGAGTCATCATATTACTGTTCAATTAATGTAACTCTTCAGACTGGAGGAATAAAGAAATGAATTAATTCAAATGATTATCATGGCTGATAATACATCAATCAGCCAACTAACATACAACAATTATATATATCGAAAAAAACTTATTTATTGTCAGACAATTGCAAAATGCAACTTTGTTTAGCAATTAACAAGGATGTAGTTTTAGTGCGCACTTTGTTTGTTTGTGCGAGGTGCGTGTTTTGTGAGTCATCATTACTGTTCAATTTATGTAACTCTTCAGACTGGAGGAATAAAGAAATGAAAGAATTCAAATGATTATCATGGCTGATAATACATCAATCAGCCAACTAACATACAACAATTATATATATCGAAAAAAAACTTATTTATTGTCAGACAATTGCAAAATGCAACTTTGTTTAGTAATTAACAAGGATGTAGTTTTAGTGCGCACTTTGTTTGTTTGTTTGATTTATTAACGTCCTTTTAACAGCTATGGTCATGTAAGGACGGCCTCCCATGTATGCGGTGTGTTGCGTGTATGTTGTGCAAGGTAATTAAGGTTTCCCTGTTGAATTCTCAGAATGTCAGCATTGCATTAGTAAGCTTGATAAAAACAAAACGCAGCTCTCAAACAATTATGTCATTGACACTGGGAAAACTCTTAATCGTAAATAAAATTTGACTCTTTCTTAATTACGTGTTATTTCCTGTTTTAGTTTTCATATTCGAGTTTTGGAAGATATTTAAAATGTATGGAATATCAACCCCTTTATATTTTTTTTATTTCCCGTCGAATTAATTGGGGTATAAAGTGTAACAATATCCGCTCCATCGCGTACAATTCATAATTGAATGATTCATGTGCATGCTAAGGTACGTATTATATTCAGACATATTTAGTTTAAACTGTATTTTATTCATATATTGAAACATATACATACAATAAATACATTTTGGAATTGGACAACAAGCTTAGAGCTTTTATGAATTCCTTTTCCATGAATATCAAGCCAAATTAAAACTTTAGCATTTGAAAAAACCCTTTTACAAGATATGAACACAGAATGTTTAACACAGAAAAATAATGAATCCTTTAGACAAATGTATGTGTATAGTAACATATGGTGATTACAATATACGAGAATTGATGCATAATTATTTAAAATTTGGTATAATGCTATTGATAAACAGCCAGATTAACAACACTGATGAAATTACGCTTAAACAGACCCATTTGGTGTATTATTTAATGGACGGATGATGCCAAACATTAGGAAAGACAAGTCTTAACACAAACACAACATTTTGTCATTCCTTCAAAGTGTTAGGAAGGTCGTTTTTCATTTATCGCAATAGACCGTAAAACTATAAAATATATTAGAAAACTTTACCGGTAAGCTAACCAAGTTGTAGTTCATACTCGAGTAAAACTGTCGCCAAAGACCTGGTGTTGATTGTTTGTTTCTTTGATTAATTAACGTCCTATTAACAGCCATGGTCATGTCAGGACGGCCTCCCGTGTATGCAGTGCGATGCGTGTATGTTGTGCGAGGTGTTCTGTAGCCATTGTTCTAACATTAAATAATGATATTGACATTAATATTCGATCATACTTAAAAGAAAAATATAATCTGATAATGAATAACAACGACAGTTAAATCGATTAAAATAGTGTTTTATTGCTCTAGCAGAAATTAAGAAATGACGTCAAGCTATCAGGACGGTATTACACAATATTAACCTAAACAAAAAAACTTAAAATTTGATAACTTGATCATCGGTCAGTCGTCATTACTTCAGGCTTCACAATTAATGTTTATCTGAAGCGAGGTACCGGATTACACAGTTACATAATTAAGTATTTAATGCAACATCACTTATAAATAATGTGAATGAAAAGCCTTTAAATAGTTGATTATGAAATCAGTCGGAACGAAAGGTGACATTTGCTTGTTATGACCATGATTATGTTACTGGAGGTAAGACCGAAGGGTGAAAATTAACTTTTAGATACATGCATTTAGATAATAGATTTAGATAATAGATTTTTTAATAAGAACAATTGGATCATCATTTTTATATAATCATTTTACCAGACTGCTATTGTCAGGGAAAATCATTGGTACAATACTAAACTAAATTGTAAGACACCGAACAAATCATCGTTGAGGGTGTAGATAAATAGGTGTTTAATTATCTTTATTTACATTGATTTTAAAACGCCGGTATTAAAACTCTCGCCAAGATGATCCGTTCTAGTATTTATCCCTAGATATGAATCATGATATTGAATACTAAATGTGATTGTACCTGAAACAAATACGCCTACTGCATTAATTAGGTATATTTTCAAGGGAGGTTATTCCTAAATTGCAATATGGTCGTAGCCGACCCTGTGTTGTTGTGTACAGAGATTTTATTTGTTTGTTTGATTTATCAACGTCCTCTTAACAGCTGTGGTCATGTAAAGACGGCCTCCCATGTATGCGTTGTGTTGCGTGTATATTGTGCGAGGTGTGTTTTGGGAGACTGCGGTATATTCGTGTTGCCCTTTTTAAAGTGTTATATTCGTGTTGCCCTTTTTATAGTGTTATATCACTGAAGCGTGCCGCTGAAGACACCAAGCAACACACCCCACCTGGTCAAATTATACTGACAACGCGAATCAGTCGTCCAATACTTCTTGTATGCTAAGCGCTAAGCGATAGCAGAAACTGCCACTTTTATAGACTTTGTACCGAGATATAAGTTATTATGACACGACAAGAAATTAATAATACAGTAGACATTTAAACAATGAAACCTATTTACAATACTCAAAAACATAATTATGTGTCTAGGTAGTGGTCAGATAAATGCGGGATAATCGAGTACCATTTGGATCGGTCATGCTTATATTATGCAATAGGCGTAAAAGCATTAGACCCCATGACGTACAACCAATTAAATGGGACAGTATACTATAAATTATATGTGATGTCTTATTAGCGACATGTTACCATTTTTTGTGAAATATTAAAATCCTGCATAAATGATGGGTGTTATTCCACTATTATCATAACAGTATAACAGCAAACAATTTGAACATTTTGTGTTTATTCCACACGTTATAGACTTTACATATCCTTCAATCAAGGTCGACTTATTTAATAAAATGTCGAGTGGTTGGCTTGTTAGCACTAGCATTTCGCCTCGGGGATCTGAATTCGAATCCTATTTGGGGATGTACCATAAGTCAGTTGATCTCCAAGGAGTCCGTCTTACCGTCACCCTCCTTACCCTGGCAAGTTATGAAATGTCTTCGACTGTTAATATGACGTGAATAAAAACCCCACTCCATTTAATAGAGGATATGACAACATCCTATAAGTGATCATGTTCGGATGACCGTTTTACCACGTGTACTTTGAATCAAATGAAATTTCTACATACTGCTATGTCAATTGATAACTCCATATTGTCCCAGTGCACATCTACATTTAGCTTTGTTGTGCTTTTTTGGCGAGATGACTATATACAAGAATATAATTCTGACAGCTTTTTCAAATTATTTCGTCCCTTATCCAGATTTCTGGCAGCAGCAATTCGATTGGTCATCTCTAAAGGTTACCAGAACGTGACCCCTAATGCGATGTTTTCAGATCCTCTTAACAAACATAGTGATAATGAGGATATGCATTTTAATCAGAATAACAACAGGTTCGTCCGTTGTCAGTATAATGTGACCGGGTGATATGTGTTGCTTTGTGTTCTTCGGCGGCATCCTTCAGTAATACAGCACCACAAAAAGGGCATTAGTTCCACTATACAAGACACAACACAAACATAACACAGTCTCCCAAAACACTTTGTTTGTTTGTTTGATAAATTAACGTCCTATTAACAGCTATGGTCATGTAAGGACGGTCTCCCATGTATGCGGGGTGTTGCGTCACAACTCGCACTTCACACAAGCTACACACTGAATAAGGATACATGGGAGGCCGTCTTTACATGACCCTGGCTGTTAATAAGACGTTAAAAACAATTGACTGTGTTGCACTAAATGTATATTAAAAAAAGCTTTACAGATATATGATTTTTTTGTCTAGCCGTCTTTCAACTTCGCATTGTCATCACAAAGTGTTTTATGTGTTTTTCCTGTCACCAACACTATTTCCGTTTGATACATGTGAAGACTAGGCAGTACAATATGAAATAAACTTAGGACGTATTTTCTTCAGACAATGACATATGAAACGGAACTAATGTGTCTGTTTCGAGAAGTAACGCTATTTTATGAAAAAAATGATTTCATTTTCCTCCAGGGTTTATAAAAATAAAAATTTATATTTGTTTTCTTTCGTCAGATGACTGTTTAGAGTTTGGATCACATAAATATCGTTGTCACACCTATCCACCGACGAAAGGAATCGTGTCGTGTGCCAGGGCAGGCAAAATAGGCAAGGCCAGAATTCGGACATTGAAAATGACATTGGTTATCGGTATGTATTAAAAGTAATTTTATTGTTCTGAAAGTGTCAAACATGACGCCAGCAGTAATAATCTCAAGACTACCACTATCATAAGACTATCATAAAATATAAATTTTACTTATAACTTTATTACTTAACATTGGATAGTATATATTTTATTTTAGTACTGATGCTTTCTTTCTTTTTGTTTTTTTACTAGTGACAGTTTTCGTCCTTTGTTGGACGCCTTACTTTTTCATGGCTGCATGGTGGTGGATTGACAAGTAAGTCATATATTTCATAGCAAATAGTTTGTTTGTTTTGTTTGTTTGTTTGATTGTATTTACGTCCTATTTACAGCCAGGGGCATGTTAAGACGGCCTCCCATGTATGCAGTGTGTAGCGTGTATACATTATACACTATATGAATATACCGCAGTCTCCCAAAACACGCATCCTCGCACAACATACACACAACCGACAGCATACATGGGAGGCCATCCTTACATGACCATAACTGTTAAAAGGACATTAATTAATCATAGAAACACACAAGTGAACGCGATAACTTTAGTAACAAGAGGCCCATGGGCCTTAACGGTCACCTGAGTTAGAATATATAATGAAACAAATTAAAGACATATAAACACTATATGCTGGGCCTTGAAGTTGGTCAGTGATTTATTTTGACCTTTTTAGACTATGAAGAGTATTTGCTTCCATCAAACCTGTGAACTTAGAGGTATTTTTTGAAATTTTAATCAATTTGACCCTGTTTGGTCCTGCCCCTCTGGTCCCCCAGGGGGTCATCGAGGACGGATATGGATGTTAAAATGCTATATCTTAGGCTAATAATTCTAATCAAGTTTGACTAATTTCCTACGAAAATTGGGCAAATAATGTTCACAAATATGTTTTTCCTATATAAACTAAAGTAAACTTGACCCCTCCCCAGGGGGTAACGTGAGACCCCAAGGTCATATAATTCACAGTTTTTATAAAACACCTGAAGACCTTTCCATCTATAATTATTTGATTCTACTATATCCAGAATTTTAGAAGATTTTTTAAGTTTTAGCCTATTTGACCCTTTTTTAGCCCCCCCCTCTGCCCCCAGGGGGTCGGCCAGGACCAATGTGGATATGATATTAAAATGCTATCTCAGGCTAATAATTCTAACCAAGTTTGACTCATTTCCTATGAAAATTGAGCAAAAAATGCTCATTAATGTGTTTTTCCTATATAAACTATAGTAAACTTGACCCCCTCCCCAAGGGGAAACAGGAGACCCCAGGGTCATAAAATTTACAATTTTATAAACAAACTTTAAGACCTTTTCATATCTATAAAGTGTATTTGATTATACCATTTCCAGAATTTTAAAAGAATATTTTTGAAGTTTTAGCCTATTTGACCTTTTTTGGCCCCGCCCCTCTGCCCCCAGGGGGTCGGCCTGGACCAATATGGATATGATATTAAAATGCTATCTCAGGCTAATAATTCTAACCAAGTTTGACTCGTTTCCAATGAAAATTGAGCAAAAAATGCTCATAAATGTGTTTTCCCTATATAAACTATAGTAAACTTGACCCCCTCCCCAGGGGGAAACGTGAGACCCCAGGGTCATATAATTCACAATTTTTGTAAAGGACCTTAAGACCTTTCTATCTATGAAAAGTATTTGTTTCTACCATTTCAAGAATTTCAGAAGAAGATTTTTGAAGTTTTAGCCTATTTGACCCTTTTTTAGCCCCGCCCCTCTGCCCCCTGGGGGTCGGCCAGAACCAATGTGGATATGATATTAAAATGCTATCTCAGGCTTATAATTCTAACCAAGTTTGACTCGTTTCCAATGAAAATTGAGCAAAAAATGCTCATAAATGTGTTTTCCCTATATAAACTATAGTAAACTTGACCCCCTCCCCAGGGGGAAACGTGAGACCCCAGGGTCATATAATTCACAATTTTTGTAAAGGACCTTAAGACCTTTCTATTTATGAAAAGTATTTAATTCTACCATATCCAGAATTTCAGAAGAAGATTTTTGAAGTTTTAGCCTATTTGACCCCTTTTGACCCCGCCCCTAAGACCCCGGGGGGTCAGTTATAGAAAATTTGTTAATATGATTAAATGGCTATCTCATACTGATAATTCTGACAACATTTGATCCATTTCCTATTACAAATGACCAAATAATGCGCAAAAATGTGTTTTCTCAATATAAAGTATAGTAAACTTAACCCCCTCCCCAGGGGGAAACTAGAGACCCCAGGGTCATATAATTCACAATTTTTGTAAAGGACCTTAAGACCTTTCTATCTATGAAGAGTATTTGATTCTACCACATCTGTGAGTAGAGAAGAAGATTTTTGAAATTTTACTAAATTTTACGCCTTTTGGGCCCTCCCACAGCCCCCTGGGGGGTGGGGACCATATAATTCACAATTTTGATTGGCCTAATGCCTTAGATGGTTTGTGCAAAATTTCATTGAAATTGCTTCAGCAGTTTTGGAGAAGAAGTCGAAAATGTAAATTGTTTACGGACATACGACGGACGACGCACGACGGACGACGCACGACGACGGACAAAAGGCGATTAGAATAGGTCACATGAGACTTCGTCTCAGGTGACCTAAATATGCACTCAGCGGTATGAAACTTTGTAATTAGACTAAAATCTCTGACAAGTTCGAAAATCGACCTGATTGGATCGTAACTTACGAATTTATTTACCTTTGCAATTATAGTTATTGTTTGTTTGTTAATTAATCAAAGAAACAAACAAGTGAACGCGATAACTTTAGTAAATATGCACTCAGCTTTATGAAACTTTGTAATTAGACTAAAATCTCTGACAAGTTCGAAAATCGACCTGATTGGATCGTAACTTACGAATCTAATTACCTTTGCAATTATAGTTATTGTTTGTTTGTTTGATTAGTGGGTGGTGTGTGTTTTGGGATACTGCGGTATGTTCATTGTTGCCCTTTCTATAGTGCTATATCACTGAAGCATGACGCCTATGACACTAAGCAACACAGCCCTATCCGGTCACATCATAATGACAGATGGACAGAATCCAGAGCCTTCCTTACGTCGAACATTCATCTCAAGGCCAAAAGTGAAGCGGTGCCAAGAGCATTAGGAAACAAAGTCAGGGTGGGAAGAAGAGAAAAAATAATATCCTAAATTTAGTCGCCTTTTACGATCATGCAATAAGAGCAGCAGGTACTATTCTATCGCCCTACCTGCAGGGTCAATATCGCGTTCATTTACGCTCTGTCGGCGGTGGAGCATCTTTAATAAAGTTATCGCATTCACAAGGGCCAATAATAATTATTAGTGCAAAGGGCAACAATCAGTAAATTACAGTCGAATCAAGCTGATTTTCAAACTCCTCCGAGGTTGTTTCAATGTTAGTCTATACACAAAGTTGGGTTCATATTTACTTAAGTTATCGCGTTCACAAGGTCCAATAATGATTATTAGAACAAAGGGCAATAACTCTGTTAATTAATGTCACATCAAAGTGATTTTCAAACTCGTCCGATATTATTCCAATGGTAGTCTATATATCAAGTTATCGCGTTCACAAGGAAATGTTTACGGACTTCGCACGACGACGGACATAAGACTATCGCAATAGGTCACCATGACCTATGGTCCAGTGACCTAAAACCTTGGTATATTGCAAGGTTCGTGATTGTTATATTACACGATTTTAGGAACACTTCGCCGATACTGTCTAGTATCTTAGAAAACGACGAAGACTTCCGAGTAAATAGTAAGTAAAGTAATAATGACTTCACAGTGGATTCACGCTAACGGATCTCGTGCAATATACTACAAATAATTACCACCACTTTGTGTTAAATATCATAAACTAGAGTTAGTAACCCATGAAATATCTTTTTTATAATATATAGAATAAATATCTGTTGTTTCTATCAAAATCAACGGCTTATTTTGCTTTTATATTCTTGAGAAACGCTTTATTCTCTTCGCTGGATATAGTACCCTTTAATTGTCGTTTCATTCATTACTTCAGCTGACAGGATTTATAAGGATACCAATAGACGACAAGCGAGATATAATCCAAATTATCCAAGAAATTACATTAAATCGCACCGAGACACATCCGGGACTGATCAATTTTTTATTCTCGACTATAAAACGGGACTTATCTCAGAATAACTGACTGATAATGCAATTCGTGCCTTGCGTTTAGCAAATATATTGGAGATGACTTCATTGCTATGCGAGTTTTACAAAATAAACAGTGATCAGATTGTGTAATACATATGGGGATTTCACATTTCCCGCTTTAATACATTTTTTAAAAGATGATACAGATTTGATAAATGCAATGCATTCGTGTACAACGATACTTGTCTTTTGTGTAATTGTTGGTTTTAGAAACCAACCTATCATAAATGTAAAGAATGTAACCAACAGTCTTTGCGTTTTAAACTATCTCATAATGTCAATGAATGTAAGATAGAAAATTTTAGAAATTTAAAAGGTGTATACCATGCAATCAGAATGACGAAATGGTGTAAACCCTCAGGAAGCTTCGGTTACTTTGTGTTACAATCTGATTATAATACAGATCCCTATTATCACAAGAGAAACGGAGTGGTTATAAGGATCTGTATTATAATCACATTGTGTGCATTACAACATATTCAGACCACCAGTTAGTGTATATATATGGTAACCCCATATGGACAAGAATCTTTTAATTAGTAATTATAATATTTTTGTGCCTTTGTTTGATTAATTAACGTCATATTTAACAGCCTGGGTCTTATAAGGACAACCTTGCATGTATGTATGTAATACCACAATGTACAAATGTCATTGGCATTGACACATAACCTTTATTTATTTTGTCAACAATTCATTTGTCTCTTAAATGAATATTTCATTGCATCACGTATCACACACTTTTTGCATCTTTTTTACAGACAGTCGGCCGTTAATATTGACCCAAAAGTTCAAAGAGGTCTATTCATCTTTGCCGTCTCCAATGCCTGTATTGATCCGATTGTTTATGGTAAGTGTGGCCCACTAAACTTATATATCTGTACATGTAGCTGAAAATAAAGGTAAAGCGCCGCTTATTTCGTCATCTGGTAAAGTTTTTGTGTGTTCATTTAACCCACTTCTACAAATTCAATGCCATTAAAGGATGTAGATGTTTCGAAAGGTTTATGAACAAATAAGCTGCTCGTACAGCATACTCCACGCGTGATTTGAAGAACTAGTACTGTCAAACACTGTCTTAAAGGCGGATGTCACTCAATGTTTATGTGACACGAAAGGATGTTTTCTTGTACATGTTTGTCATACAATTTATTTTTAGGAATGTTTACGACAGCATTCAGACGCGAGGCCAGGAAATGGAGAGGGTGGTTTAAACAGAGACTAAACAAAATGGGTCTCTACACAATGACACCGAACACAGCGATAGAGCAGGAAAACTTCAAGTAGCGACCATGACCATCAATCTCAGTGGTATTGTCTGTAAATATTGTTGGATAAACATTAGTTTCTCCTATTGTGAGTAACAAATTATTGAATAATTGGCTAAGTTAGAGTTACATTGCGACAATGTGCCGGTTGTGAATGTGTCAATGTTCCGAATGAAAATGGTATACAATAAGCAGTTAATGGATAAGGAGAGAGGAATTAAAATATATTTGATATATTTTCTTAAATAAGCACTAGCTGTAAACGTTATATATGGCGAGGTGCTCGCAGTGTATTTAATATTAAAAATGAAAGCTGTGATAAAAACTAGTATGTTGTAGAATCTATTTTGAAATCAATTTGATTAACATACCTGCATTTTACTTAGTTTATTTCAATGTATTTTCAAAAAGAGACCATTCTCTGTAAACCGGTTCACTTTCGTGGTATTTGTTTATATAGGGTTCGAAAAATATTCTAAACAAAATGTGGTATTAATTTAAGCATATGGTAATGTAGTTTCGAGTTTTGATTGATGTACACGTTTAAAGCAACTTGTTAGTATATGGAACATTGAATTGAGATCACCTTAATGCAGCATTTCTGTGTTTCGGACGCAAACTGGTTGCTTTTAACGCTTATGAAAAAATGGGCGTCCAATGAACTAAAGCTGAAAGGTATTTAGTTAAATAAATGAGAAGGAAGAACGGATAATTTGATTAATTGATAAATATTTGTAATCTGATTAAAACACAGGTCATTATAACCACTCCGTTCATTAGAGGATCTGACAATATCCCATAAGGGGTCATGTCCAGATGACCTTTTTACCACGTGTACTTCAGAGCAAATGCAGTTTCTACACCTTACAACATCAATTGAAATCGTCTTTTCGCCCCAGTATACATATGTAATTAGATTTGTTGTTCACTTCGGGCGAGATGACTACTTACACGAAAATAATTTGGAGGGCTTTTTCAAACTCTTTCGTCCCCAGGCAAGATTCTGGCAGTGCCAATTTCATTGGCCATTTCAAGAGGTTACCTGACGTGACCCCTAATGGGATGTTCTCAGATTCTCTTATCCAACGTAGTGATAATAAGGATCTGTATTTAAATCAAATTGACATATTTGAAAATGATGGGAGATCATTTAAGCATTAAAGGGCATGCAATTAGCAATTATTGCCAATAGAGTTTAATGTTAATATTTATATTTGACAACAATTTTACGGAAGTCAATTCCACAGCAGTCTTTGGTGATTGTGGAGTGGCAATTGCGACACCACAATGATAATGTCGGCAAAACCAGGCGGGCGGAGGGCGGTTCATGTGTTAAAACAATGTTAACAACATTTCGTAAGGTTAGGTAGTGGATAGTGGGGTTGTAATGAACATGTAAATATTGTCGTACAATATATGATATACATGTACCTGCACGTGCAAATATGAGACAGTATATATATTGAGTCCAAACCTTGGAGGGAGTACCAGGGATCCTAAAAATAATTGGAAACAAAGCTCTACTTGAAGTTATGCTTTACTGGTCTGTTTGTACCTTGTGGTTGGAGTTTGGTTTGGTACGTTACACATTCTATCATTGAGTGATGGAAATATATTTGTTTTCAATCCAAATATACAGAGCAAATCGGCTGCATTTTGAAGCAGGTACAAATCTATAATTTGATAAGACACATACCCATGAAGAAGTCATTTCTATTTCTGTTGATGTCTTCAATATATGTCCATAATCCATTTGCTCAATTTCGTTTTACCAATTTAATAATAGAAAATGTGTCCATTTCACTCCGAATAATAACGTTTAATTGTTCATTTGAATTATGTTTCAATATTGTTAGTATTTAAACTGAAAATCATGTCAATTCAAAATGTGCAAAACGACAGTATTTGTTTAAAATCCCTCTTATCTTTTAACGTTTTAAAGATGCGCACTCTACCGAATCTTATTTAGATCACTTTTATTTTTAAGACCAATATTTATTGTCAGTTTGTTTTATCTTGTGGATTAAGAAAGACTGTTCCATGTACGTCAGGTTTGCCTGTTCGTAGTTGTAAGTTCAAATTATGTATACAGAAATATATATAATAAACAGTTATCGGAGGAAAATTACATGTTAAAATCATATCGATGTACTGCAAAATACGAGAATGGCCATCTATATTATAATGTTAAAATGACAGTATTTGTCTACCGGTGCATTATAAATCTATCAGATTATGTTATTTACCACCCATATGCCAACATTAAACATTGCTCGTAATGAAATCAAATTATGAAAACGAAGAAGGAACTTGTCCAAAGGACTAATATTAATTACAAAACAGTTGAAGAAAATAACAATTTTTCGAAAACTTCATTTACATTTTCAATGAAATTTATTGTTTTAGTTACAGTAATGATATTTGCTGTAGATTATCAGAATAATCCAATGATTTATTTTTTAATGCGAAAACGAATTAAAATTGGTGATATTCATAAAAAAGTTACACATGTTTTGTTGTTTTTGATAGAATGTTTTCTACAGACAATTACCTCATCATAAACATGGAGAATTCATCGGTTCATCCTCTTGATGTAAAAGATAACGTTATCTAATCATAGCAATATGTATAAGGTTCCCCAACAAGTGATTGTTGTCTATCATGTTTACATGTATAAACCTCGAGTTAGTTTATTTTCAAGTTAAAAAAAACAACTTTGGGGAACTCATTTATCCATTAACTTTAACTCTGTATTTATACCGTGGTGACCATTTCACGTCTTCATTCAGAGAAACTTATCACTATACAATGAGTAGTGATATCTTTCCGCCAAAAATATAGTGCCTAAATAGAGAGCAAATATTCTACTGATCAATATTTTGAATAAGCAATTAAACAATAAACAGTGCTATTAAATATAACATGCGCTATAAAAAGTAGCCCGATATCGAGAGTCAATCGGAATCAAGATTATCTTTGAGTTGACCAATCAGAGGCGTCGTATGTGTTTACACACTTAACCAACTTGTTTGTTTGTTACTTTGGTTAATTAACGACCTATTAACAGCTATGGTCATGTAAGGAAGACCTCCCATGTATGCGGTATGATGTGCGAGGTGTGTGTTTTGGGAGGCTGCGGTAGCGGTATATTCATGTTTTGTCTTCTTGTATGGTGGAACTGTTGTCCTTTTTATAGTGCTTTATCACTGAAGCATGCCGCCGAAGACACCGAGCAACACACCCCACCCGATCACATTATACTGACAACGGGCAAACCAGTCGTCCCACTCCCTGTAACATGTATCATTTTTTTCGGCCAGGGGACAGAACCCAGAGACTTCCTCACAGGGGCGAACGCTCAATTCAAGGCCAAAAGAGGCATTAGGAAAGATTAATTCATTAAGGAAGAAGAGAAAAGATAAAATCCTAAAATTAGTCGCCTTCTACGATCATACAATAGGGGCAGCAGGTACAATTCTAACGCCCTACCTGCAGGGCCAACTTAACCAACTGCTATAGAATTTATCACATGGGTTGTCCATTATGAAACATGTATAGTTATGGGATAAATACTTTTTATTGCTTGTGATGTGTTTTCGACCAATGATAGGTGAGGGAAAATAAGACAAAAACAATGATAATAATTATATATTATATATCATGAATTATAACGTAAATAAGTTAATTTCCGTTTTATTACATCAATGCATAATGACGTCAAAATATTATCACACTAATCTACCTATGTAATAATAATCTAATGTGATACGAGGAAACACATAATCTTTTGATTGTTTCGGTTTTATGTTCCTTAATAGCTAGAGGTCACTGAGGAGTTCGTGCGTCATGAAGTAAATACTTGTTAGGTTGGACAAACAGCAGTCGCATTGTGTTTTATACCAGCTTAAAATTTTGTCTACGCTGCCGATCTATAACAATTACAAACACACCAAGCAGCTAACCCGACCCGACAGCGTAAACAGTGACACATGCTTAAGAGCAAAAACAACCATCGCTACATATATATACCGTCTTTGATGTGTATTGTCTTGTGAATATATCAGGTAATTATCATCATAGGGCGAAATGAGCACCTCGGCAGAAACGCTGTGGCTTTAACGAAAATGATATAATGATGGTATAGACTTTCTGGAAGCAATCTTTTAAATCATTTTCATACTCTGGTGTGCGGATGAGTCGATCACAAAGTAATGTAGAAAAGCTGAGGATATATCAGAAAACATTTGAATGCATATGCTTTGTGGAAGCAATTTTGTTTGAATCCTTTATCTATATAACACAAATATCATTCAAATTTAATTGGTTCATACAAGTTCATCAAATGATAACGATACAGCAAGAATATTCATAGGGACTCGTCATGATGTAATTTGAAAATATGTAATTTCCTTACACGACATGCGGTGTTTATTAATATTGCATATTTGGTTGCCGTATATCATCAGGATAAATATGATATCGTTCTATAAGTCATATAAGATAACACATCAACACATGTAGTACATATGCGTGGGAAATGCACAACCGACCAGAAACCTTCCATTAAAAGATGACAAACTTGTTCAAGGTAGTGGTTGTGTAACATGGACAATTCCATAATTCGTGTGATAATATGGAACCCGAAGGAAATGATGATAATTAAAAGTAGACAACTATTTGGCAAAACGGATGTACTATTCCTCTTATAGCCGGTAACAAATGACCTTTCACTGTGTTTCCGTCTGGATGTTTAAAAGGACTAATTGATGAATTATTTCGTTAGTCGAAGCACAATACTAGGCGTGGTTTTCTAGTCCGGGAACCAGATATGGTCTACGTGCACCGCCTCTCTTGTGATTCATTTATTCCAAAATCAACAGGTGCCATTGCATAAACTGGGATGGACCTACGATTTTGACGTTACAAATATGGCGTATGTAGAATTTTGACCAGAAACGAAACAATGAGTTCAAAATGACGGCAATGGCGTTTATAACGGAGACACAGTTGCAACAAAGCAATTAAATACACAATAACGGCCAAAATGACAATGATAAAAGGGACTGGCTACGGCGGCGAATAATTTCTATTCTAATTTGTTTTATTTCTTGACAATGGGAACATCTCTGTAGGTTATCACATAGACCGAGGTGCAAGGGATATCATAAATCATATTCTAGAGATGCATTTGCATTATGGAAATTTCAATTCTTCTGTTTAATTATTTAAAAATACATATTAAGATCGCAAAATGTTTACATATACAAATCGCAAAATTACATGCTCGCGAATATATTCACGTTTACAGTATACCGTACAACAAGTCAATGTGACTTGTTGCTGTGTGTCATCAGATGAATGCTTCAGTAATAAAGTACTATACAAAGGTGAAGAGTCCCACTATAAACGACACAACACGAGCATAACGCAGTCTCCCAAAACCCGCACCACGCACTTCATACACGTAACAGACCACATACATGGATGGCCGTCCTTACATGACCATGGCTGTTAATAGGACGTTAATTTAATAAAATAAGCAAACAAAATGGTTTATCGTAGTACCTTCTTTTTCATATATTTGAACGCATTACTAACGATGGAACATATGAATGAAGTACAGCAAAATGGTTAAAATGTGACTGAGAAGATTCGGTCCCAAAAGCAGTGCAGTATAGACTTTTCAAAATTATAGAGCAGCTTAGACATTAAAGGGACTACATCATTAGATTGACATAGATTTCTTAGGGGTTTTGGCTTCCTACAAATGTTCTTATACCTGAAATTAGAAAGTTTTCAAAATTACAACATCTTATTTGAAATATTGGCAATGTTTATCAACGTTAAAATATCGCCAAACACAACAAGAAACTGTATCTGCCGGCATTGGCTGTTAATGACGGAAAGAACCGAGTGCAGCTTTGAGTTCAAAATCGGGTTCTGAAAATCTCATCCAGCTAATGGATATAGATGAAATAACACCACTATAAGAGGCCACTTATATTTTATCGGTTATATTGGCCTGATTCAGTGAAACAGCCGATACATACATTGACAAGTAAATCAGCATACGTTCTATGAAGCTTTAGAGTATGTGATGACAATATGACAAGAAGTGAGAGGTATTTTCATCCGTTAATTATGTACATGTATATATTATACAGGTGTACATGTGCCTTATTAAGCAAACATATACATTTCACATAGGTCTACAATGTATATGTAAGGTATATTTTTGCTTTGAATACATTAAATACCCATACAATTTATATTTATAGTTCGGTTGATTTTTAGCTCATCTGGTCCGGACAGCCAGTGAGCTTATGTCATGGCGCGGCATCCGTCGTCCGTCCGTCAACATTTCCTTTAAATCGCTACTAGTCATAGAGTTCTGCATGGATTGTAACCAAATTCGGCAAGAAAAATCCCTGGGGGAAGGGGAATAGAACTTTTATAAATTTTGGCTCTGACTCCCCGGGGGCAGGAGGGCGGGGCCCAATAGGGGAAATAAAGGTAAATTCTATAAATCGCTACTTGTCCTGGAGTTCTGCATAGATTGTAACCAAATTTGGCCAGAAACATCCTTTGAGGAAGGGGAACAGAACCCCAGGGGGCAGGAGGGCGGGACCCAATAGTGGAAATAGAGGTAAATCCTATAAATCGTTACTTGTTCTAGACAATCTGATTAAAACACAGATCCTTATTACCACTCCGTATCCAACGTAGTAATAATAAGATCTGTATTTCAATCAGATTGTGTACGAGAGTTCTGCATAGATTGTAACCAAATTTGGCCAGAAAAATCCTTGGGGAAGAGGAACAGAACTTGTGTTTATTTTTGGCTCTGATCTCCCGGGGAAAGGAGGGGTGGGGCCAACTAGGGGAAATAAAGGTAAATCCTATAAATCGCTACTTGTCCTAGGGTTCTTCATGGATTGTAACTAAATTTGGCCAGACACATCCTTGGGGGAAGGGGAACAGAACTTTTATATATTTTGGCTTTGACCCCCTAGAGCAGAAAGAGTGGGACCCAATGGGGGAATCAGAGGTAAATATTCAAATTCCTTTTGTTTGTTTGTTTGATTAATTTACGTCCTATTGACAGCTATGGTCATGTAAGGACGGCCTCCCATGCATGCGGTGTGTTGCGTGTATGTTGTGCCAGGTGCATGTTTTGGGAGACTGTGGTATATTCATGTTGTGTCTTCTTGTATAGTGAAACTATTGTCCTTTTTATAGTGCTATATCACTGAAGCATGCCGCCGAAGACACCAAGCAACACACCCCACCCGGTCACATTATACTGACAACGGGCAAACCAGTCGTCCCACTCCCTGTTTGCTAAGCGCTAAGCAGGAGTAGAAACTACCACTTTTATAGACTTTGGTGTGTCTCGGCCAGGGGACAGAACCCAGAGCCTTCCTCACAAGGGCGAACGCTTAACTCAAGGCCAAAAGTGAGGCGGTGCCAAGGGAGGCATTAGGAAACAAAATCAAGTAGGAAGAAGAGAAAAGATAAGATCCTAAATTTAGTCGCCTTTTACGATCATGCAATAGGGGCAGCAGAGAAACAATGAACCTGTATTCAGAACATTACTAGGTATTACAAACCAGGTGAGAGATACAGGCCCTCTGGGCCTCTTGTTTAAAGAAGCTCCATCGCTGACAAATGGTATTTTTTCATTATCAAAAACAGGAGTAGACGATTTAGAGGTTTTTTTCAGTTACAAAAGTTACTTACTTTACACAATTACCACCATTGAAAAGTTTAAAATATGAAAAATAACTAATTGCATCCCGGAAAAAATCTGTGGCACTATATCTTATATGGAATTAAGTACTGATTGCGCATACACCAAAGATTTAGACATATGTACACGATTGAACACCAATTGTTGTTCAAATGATAAATATCATCTTAAGGAAATCAGATGGAAAAATGTTATATAACTAGTGACATATAGCTATAAAGAGGAATGTCCATTAGACGGATAGACATTATAACTAGAGATATATATAGGGAATGTCCATTAATTAGACGGATAGACATCATAACTAGGTATATTTATTACATAATTTGTTTACACCAATTTATATTTGAGGAAATATAATATTTTCAACTAATCACGCGTAACATTGAGTTACGTTATTATGACGTCACAAAGGTTCACGCTCAATTTGGCGCTACCTTTATAGATCTCGAATCAAGCACGTCATGTAGACGTTTGTTGAGTAGAGGACGGACACGGCGAATGTATTAGATTAAAATGTTTGGGTTTGATAAGTTTAACGTCCTATTAACAGCCAGGGTCATTTAAGGACATGCCAGGTTTGTTGGTGGAGGAAAGCCGGAGTACCCGGAGAAAAACCACCGATCAGCGGCCAGTACCTGGCAACTGCCCCACATGGGATTCGAACTCGCGACCCAGAGGTGGAGGGCATGTGGTAATATGTCGGTACATCTTAACCACTCGGCCACCGCGGCCCCTATTAGATTAAAAGGCTTCATGCAGGTTTAATGATGTTAAAGACAATAAGACATTCAAACCCGAGTAACGTGCGTGTGTAATACGTCATTCTTCAATAGGACTTGAAGCTTCTCCGTACGGTACGGTGCTGGTGATTTTGTTACGTGTTTGTCGTATTCGTTTTATAAAATATTCCAACTTAAAATAGTGATTGTGTAATAAAAAAATATTTCATGGGCTTCTGTGCTCTAGTTCATAATGTTTACCCCTCGGTGGTGGTAATCAACAAATAATATATTGCACTTAGCCTTCGGCCTCGTGTAATATAACATTTGTTGATTACCACCACATCGGGTTAAAATATTATGAGCTAGAGCACAGTAACCCATGAAATATTTGTATATTAGGGAATTTCCATTTGACGGATAGACTATAACTACGTATTTATAGGGAATATCCATTAGACGGATACATATTATAATTAGGGCTATATAAGGAATAATGTCTATAAAACGGATAGAGACTATAACTAGAGATATATAGGGAATGTCCATTAGACGGATATTTAGCTATGCATCAATGACTCAGAAAGGATGTGCTCAGTTTGTTAAATAGGGTTAATAACAACAGAAACCATGATTGAAAGTGAATAATGTCATTTATTTGAGTTATAAATGACGACATAAAATTCAACTTTACTTTTAGTACAAAAGTGTAAAGGTTATCTGTTGACATATATATGTAATAACATAATAAGAACCCCTTTTATACAAAGATGGGGCTAAAATAGCGCCAACCATATAACTGGGCAGTTAGATATCTGTCAAACTGTCCGGTTATATCCCCCATCCACATCCTTTTAAGTCTACACTGTAACTTCATACTGTCATTATATAGTGGTTTGAAAAATAATGTCCTTGTAATAAGAAGAAAAACAATTTCTTAAACGTACTCCAAAACAACAATCATATCAAACATATCATAACGACTCTCAGAGGCCACTAACCCCACAAGAGCTCTACGTGACTAGATACATAATACACAAACATCAATCTTTTAGGATAATCACCCGTTTGAGAGTCAATCGATACATGTATAAGTATACATGATAGGTATAAAATACCTAGGATCACAACTTGAAAACAGTACAGTACACAATTAAGTAAATCGTAGGAAGTCAGTATATAAGTGATGAAGTGTCGAGGGCATTACCCCAAGATTGCGAAAGACTTTTAAAACAAAATACCCATAAAATATCACAATTCTTAAAAAAGTTAAAAAAGTAAATAATGAGACGAACAAAATATAGATTGGCACAACTACACTTTGATTGAAAAACAGGTTGGCACACATACACTTTTGATTAGAACAAAACTAAAATTGTAATGCAAAGCCCACCAGAGGCCAATTACCTCATGGAGGCTTTGCCTAACATGTAGAAAAATATACCATAGATACATGTAGTATGCTGCGCATAAAAACGTTTTAACCCAGTCTTTTGTTGCGTAATTGTAATAACGTGATTATTAAAAAGGGCAAATAAATTTTTTATACTTGAAACAATGAAAAACTTACACTGCTATAACCAGAAGCCAATAACTTCATGGTCACAGTATCCTGATGAAACATGTATATTAGAAATTCAATAAGAGACATATTTCTCCTGTTCCGAACAATAACCATCATCAGTTACATATACTTGCAACTTTGGTAAAAATTAAGGCCAGGTGTAAATGAAAAATATATGAACACAAAACTCTTTGCCAGAGGCCATTTACCCCATGGAAAAGGACAAAATATGATTCTCTTGCTTTTTGAGGACAATCGTGCACCTTCTAATAAGACAGCGTTTACCGTTTCCTTGGTAGGGGTGTTCTCTGAACGCCAACATATTTATCAACAATAGGTAGGTGTTGTTTTAGAAAACAATAGGAAGGCAATTATATACTGTTTCATATAAGTCTTACCTGTAGATTTACCTGAGATTCACCTGTGGTGCTCAACAACATATGAAGTGTATGCATAAGGGACTATACTTCTACTTATTAATGAAAGGACAACAAATTTATACATACATATAGCTCTACATTACAGCACTAAAAAAAATATCTTAATATCAAAATTTACAAAGTTTGAAAAATAAAACAATGTCAGCACTAACCACATGCATGCAGCATTGATTTTTCAAAAAATGAAGTTATGGAGGAAATACACTTGTTCTTATTAATGAAAGGACAACACATGAAATAGATATTAATTTAAAATTCAAACATCTGAAACTGAAAAATTACACAAAGAAAGTTAAAAACATCTTAAACTAAAACAATACATACAGAAAATTAAAATATCTGAAACTGAAAAACTACACAAAGAAAGTTAAAACATCTGAAACTAAAAAATTACTTAAATATCTGAAACTGAAGAATTACTCACAGAAAGTTAAAACATCTGAAACTTAAAAACTACATAGAGAAAGTTAAAACATCTGAAACTTAAAAATTACTTACAGAAAATTAAAAACCTGAAACTGAATAATTACATACAAAAAGTAAAAACTTCTTAAACTAGAACGGCGAAATTGGAGACAGGTAAGATGTTGTTGTCTCATCCCAGGTGAAGAAGAGTGGATGCAGCATCGGCGTAGTCCATTAAGTCCATAGCTCCAGTTTCCAGCCTCTGTTTCAGAACAGTCAATCTGGAGTCAATTCTTCGGTACTTCCTGGAGCGTGGTCGTTGACTTCCCCCGGCCCTCTTCTGGATGTTGGAGATCTCGTTAGAAGCCTCAGTGTCTTTGAAAACCTGGATGATTGTGTAGAGGTTTGGATGGGCGTGCTGGACCTTCTTCTTCAGTTTGGCGTGCCATGACTCCAGATGGTTCGTGGTGCGTGGTCCCTCTGTTGTGTAGTGGTTCCACATGGTAGTGTCGCCCTCAATCCATTGGTTGACTACGTAGTCTGTCAAGGGTGTGGTGTCGTTCGGTAGCTCAGCATCTTCGAGGTCATCTAAGGCATTGAACCAAACAACTTCAACTCGTTCCTGGGGTATCAATGGAAGGACTGCTGCTCGTCGCACTAACTTCCGGATGTCATCATTCTCCCTGTAGGCTGTCTGGAGTCCTGTCTGTTGTACCTTACGCCAGATGCACTGCGTGTAGTGGAAAAAGCATCCCTTCATGGAGACTCCAGGGAAGACGTGGCGCATCGCGTTGTGGAGGGCAATCTCAAAGTCCGCAAAAACTGTGGTTGGAGACAGTTGGAGCTGGCAGTCATGCATCGCAGTTTTCAACAAGCTGAGGAAACGGATGTATATATCCTGGCTCTTTCCTGGTAACAAGGCGTATACCAATGGGGTCATGGCTCCATCAACCTCCGCATGTATTGTGTATATCTGATGAAATAGGGTAGGGCAGGTGTAGAATGTCCCATCGCAGAAGACCGTATCAGCAGCAGCAAGATTTGTCAGGTTTCCAAATGTGGCGAAGGCTAAGATGCGTGCATCGTCTCCATCATCAAATAACAGGAAGCGCTCTCCGGTCACAGTCTCCGTCCATCGTCCATCGAGGTCGATCTCAGCTCTGGTCTTTGGAAGTCTAGGAGTCTGTTTCCTTCTTGCTCTGTATAAAGCTGATCTGGCCGAGTTGAAAGTAGGGATCTGCTGCACAACGGCTCTGGCCTCGTCGTCCCAATCACTATCACGCAGCTTGGTTACTTCCTCCTGGTATATGGATGGAATTGGTCTGACTTCTCGCTGACTTCTTGTCTTGACATATGACATGATTTCCTTGGCGACGATAGAAGCATGGTTGGCAGGGTGACTGTGTGGATGTCGTCCAAATCCCACGAGAATCCGGTTCCGCGTGTTTACAGTGGCTGGGCAAGTGGAGACGGTACAACGCCAGTAGGTCCTGAAAATGAAAATTATTTGACTCATTATTTACCCCGATAAAAATTAATAATTAACTACATAATGTTTTCATCTTTTTTGTATTTATGATATATAGATCTAATCATCATCAAATATTAATTAAAATCATGTATAACCAATAAATATATACTATGCGACTATATATATATCATTCATGTATGATAAAAAACAAGATAGCTAATAAAATAATTAAACTAATCAAAAGTTACCTTTCTCCACGCGTAAATTTAATTCTATAAAGATGACCATCATGTGCTAAGTTCTGACCACCTAGTCTGTTATCAACAAACTTCAGATTGATCTGAGCATTAGCCATGTTACAAGAGAGAAATGTGTGTGATAAAAATCAGATCAGAATTAAATGCAATCAATATAGAGAGCAAAAACCTGAATGATGAATTTTGGGATTCATCTTAGCTTTATATAACACTTTTGATTAATAAGCTTGGGGTACTTACCTCATTTAGTAATAACAGGCCATTAGTACCACTCCTTCCTTGTAATTGATGGTGAACACACAATCACATAAAGCTGCTGCTGATTGATTGTTTATGAAATCTGGTCAAAGCTTATTTTCAAAACAAGGGTGCACGCTGAACATTTGTTCATAGTTGATAATTACTAAATCTAATTATTGGGATATATCAATTATACCTTATACAAGTTTCTGAATATATTTTTCCTCCGTATATCTTTTTTATTATTAACATACAACAGAGATATTAAGTTTCAATAGAAGAAAACAACACTTTACTCTCATAAAAATATTAATATAATTTAATAAAAAAAAAAAAAACACATATTCATTGACACATTATTATTTTTTTTATAATTATTATTATTATAAACATAATATATGAAAAGTAAAAACTGAAATAGAATTAACTGCACTTTTATATAATTACATGTACATATACATATGTATATCTGTACAGGTAAGTACCAACAGGTAACTTTTACAGGTAAATTTACCTGTTGGCATTGGGACCCCTTTTGGGAAAAAGACTATAATCACTGTCACAACAAACTACCCTACAGGTAATTTAAAAATGTTGGCGTTCAGAGATACACCCCCTTGGTAGACCTTTTGCTGTTTCGTCTGTGCGTAGGATGTTAAATATAATTAATAAATAGCTGACAGACATTATTTTCTATATTAAAGTCAGATTCACGTTAAATTGTTTTAAGGACAGAGGAAAAATTATAGTGCAAGGAATTTTAAGCTATCCATCGTCAGTTTAGGCATTATTTAATAGTGGACGTAAGCTTTCCAGCTTTATAAAACTCAAACCAAAAAAGGTCAGGACATAAATTTAAAAAAATTCAGACATGGATATTTAAGCATTAAAGTATCTTCCTATGGTATAAATGGTCTATATAGATAACAGAGCTTTGTAGACAATCTTCATAATGTGCTCTACATGACTGTTATTCTCTTTAATCCTGGTTTTAGTGATCGAGCGTGTCTCGTTACGACAACTAGTATATATAATTTTGTTTGCTGATGTTGTTAATGACGTCATGATGTTTTATTACGGAACTTTAATTGAAAATCTGCAGGTAGGGCGTTAGAATTGTACCTGCTGCACCTATTGCATGATCGTAAAAGATCGTAACTAAATTTATGATCTTTTCTCTCCTTTCTAACTGACTTTTCTTTCATAATGCCTCCCTTGGCACCGCCTCACTTTTGGCCCTGAGCTGAGCGTTTGCCCTTGTGAGGAAGGCTCTTGGTTCTGTCCCCAGGACGAGACACACCAAAGTCTGTAAAATTGGTAGTTTCTGCTCCCGCTTAGCGCTTAGCATACAGTGAGTGGGACGACTAGTTCGCCCGTTGTCAGTATAATTTCACCGGGTGGGGCGTGTTGCTTGGTGTCTTCGGCAGCATGCTTCAGTGATATAGCACTATAAAAAGGGCAATAGTTCCACTATACTAGAAGACACAACATGAATACACCGCAGTCTCCCAAAACACTCACCTCGCACACCATACACGCAACTCATCGCATAGATGGGAGGCCGTCCTTACATGAACATAGCTGTTAATAGGACGTTAACTAATCAAACAAAACAAACAAAAATCTAATTGTATCCCAACAAAAGGTAACATTGCCTCCTTTCCATATGTCTAAATTCATCAAATTTTATTTTTTTTTCATTTCATTAAGTTATTATTATCTGAAGTTGGTAAAATGTTTTCTGAAACACTGTGTACCAAGTACGTGCATTCCAAATATGCACAAATACGTGGACTGAAGTGTATTTCTTTGTTTCATTTACCAACATTCTAAATGTTGTTGTTTTTTAGTTTTAAACAGCGGTATAACCTCATCTTTTCTTTCTGTAAAAGTATTACGTTGTCAAAACAGGGAAATTTGATACCAGCCAAAGATATTTGTATTCGTAATGATAACACTACATCAATCATCTTATGAATAACAACGGAACCAGTCGTACTGGCAGGGTCGCCGAGTACCAATTCCCGCCATCGCATCTGTATCTGTAAGATTTCCAAGCAAACCTAGTCAATAAAGCCTTCTTCTAATAGAAGACCCTACGATGCTGATTTCCACAAAAAAAGTCTCAAAATTCGTCAGTGATCATACAAGTACATGTGCGATGGCGTGAATTGGTACTCGGCGAGAACTGGTCGCTTGCCAGTAGAGCCTACAACGTATTCATATGATAAGCATCATTAATCATAGTTTTGTTGTCATGGAAATGAGATTGATAACTAAATAAGCCTATGAAGATGATACATTTTATTGTAGAAATCATAAAAACTTAGCGACATACTGTAGTGATTATCAACGTATTCATGAACATTATTACAGTGATTATCTTAAAAAGACGGTCGTTTTCTCTAAAAGGACTAGATATGATAGGACCAGTATTTGGCCTTAATTTTTCAGGCCGAAAAATATTAACTCTGATCCACATCAATTTCACATCAATAAATAATCTCATACTTGCCATTCATCAAACATAACTTTTTATAACCATGTACACGATGTGCTCCACCTATGACGTCATCAAATTGATGATTTTCCTCTTCTCGCCAAATTTTGCTAGAAATTCATTATCTTTAGGTTAGAAAAGGCTTGAAATGGATTTGGCTGCCAACTTGGAGCAACTTTAAATTTTGCATGGATATGCGTAAATACACGATACACAACGTGTGAAAATCTCTTTCTGCTCCACGAAGGCGGCCACATTTATTTTTTAGAGAAAATCACTCAAAAAGTATGATTTTTCAAGGATTTTTTGTGAAAAAATGGCGGGAAACTGCATGTTGATGACGTCATAGTGAACATAATTAGCACATGCGGGATATTTTCGGGATGTAATGTGTTAGCAAATGTATTCAACTGTTATATGGCAAAATATATTGTTCTTTACTGGAGAATTAATTTTGCGGCCATATTCGAGTCTTAACGTACCTTCTCCTTTAGATTTTAAACATTCCGGTTTATCATTCTGGATTATCCCATTCATATGAAAACGATTTTGTCCATATTTATCGTTTTATAATTTATTGGAGAAAACATCGGGATCATATTATTAACAACCATATAAATGTGATTTTGAATGACTTCTTTTCGAAATTACAACGAGTTTTCTTTCTAGGACAGAATTTTGTGTAAACATCAAGATAATTTCACAATTAAGTACAAAGGTATTATTTTGAATCATATTATTTTTCATAAGTAGATACTTCGTAGCGTTATATGTCTTAAGACAACACAAAATGACGTAATTCGTTCACACTTAGCTCCAGTCATTGACATACCGTCAATTAGGTAGTGTGAGAAGACCTTCAAATAACCACGTTTATACTCATGTGGATCACTTAGATTGGATATTACAGTAAGTGTCTTCGTTACTTGAATTCCTGTATCGGTAATATGATTTTATAGCAACACAAGTACCAAAACGACGAGTGAACGTCAGTCCGATTGTAAACTTTGATGTGAGATATGGCAAGCGGTGTTCCTGACGGACAGACAATGAATATAGAAGGATTATTAGTCTGATTGGGCAATCCTCAAGGATATATTACTGTGACATTTATTTGATTCGGCAGGGAATTGTGTTAAAAAAAAGTGATGAAACACGCGATAGTGAAGCAGTAAAGCCAAAGTTAGATATCCATCATTCCTGGATACGTGGAAAACGCAATGACAATTTCCGCTATTTGGTTTTTATGTCGCCTGCAACGCAAGGGTTATATACATGTATCAGTATGACGGCAGGTAGGGCGTTAGAATTATACCTGCTGCCCCTATTGCATGATCGTAAAAGACGACTTAATTTAGGATTTTATCTTTTCTCTTCTTCCTAAATCACAACAAGTCTATAAAAGTGGTAGCTGCTCCTGCTTAGCGCTCATCATACAGGGAGTGGGACGACTGGTTCGCCCGTTGTCAGTATAATGTGACTGGGTGGGGTGTGTTGCTTGGTGTCTTCGGCGGCATACTTCAGAATCTGATTAAAACACAGATCCTTATAATCATTTCGTTGGATAAGAGGATCTGCGAACATCCCATTAGGGGTCACGTCAAGATGACCTTATGAAATTGGCACTGTCAGAATCTTGACTGGGGACGAAAAACTTTTAAAAAAACTGTCCAAATTAGTTTCGTGTATTTAGTCATCTCGCCCCAAGTGCACAACAAAGCTAATTGTATATGTATACTTGGGCGAAATGACGTTTTTAATTGATGTTTTAAGGTGTAGAAACTGCATTTGCTCTGAAGTACACGTGGTATAAAGGTCATCTGGACGTGAACCCTTATGGTATATTGTCAGATTCTCTATTGAAAGAAATGGTTATAAGGATTTGTTTTTAGCACACCTGGCCCGAAGGGCCGGTGAGCTATTGCCATGGCGCGGCGTCCGTCGGTCGTCCGTCAACATTTCCTTTAAATCGCTACTTGTCCTAGAGTTCTGCATGAATTTTAACCAAATTTGGTCAGAAACTTCCTTAGGGGAAGGGAATCAAATTTTGCATAAATGGTGAACCTGATCCCCCTGGGGCAGGAGAAGCGGGGCCCAATCGGGGTAATAGAGGTAAATCCTGGCCAGAAACTTCCTTAGGGGAAGGAGAATAGATTTTGCATAAATGGTGACCCTGACCCCCCTGGGGCAGAAGGGGCGGGGCCCAATAGGGGTAATAGAGGTAAATCCTACAAATCGCTACTTGACCTAGAGTTCTGCATGGATTGCAACCAAATTTGGCCAGAAACTTCCTTAGGGGAAGGAGAACAGATTTTGCATAAATGGTGACCCTGACCCCCCTGGGGCAGGAGGTAGGGGCCCAATAGGGGTACTAGAGGTAAATCCTATAAATCGCTACTTGTCCTAGAGTTCTGCATGGATTGCAACCAAATTTGGCTAGAAACTTCCTTAGGGGAAGGGGATCAGATTTTGCATAAATGGTGACCCTGACCCCTGTGGGGCAGGAGGGGCGAGGCCCTATAGGGGAAATAGAAGTAAATCCTATAAATCGCTACTTATCCTAGCGTTCTGGATGGATTGTAACCAAATTTGGCCAGAAACATTCTTCGGGGAAGGGAAACAAAACTTGTATAAATTTTGGCTCTGACCGCCCTGGGGGCAGGAGGGGCGGGGCCCAATAGGGGAAATAAAGGTAAATCCTAAAAATCGCTACTAGTCCTAGAGTTCTGCATTGATTGTTATCAAATTTGGCCAGAAACATTCTTGAGGTTAACAGAATTCGTATAAATTTTGGCTTTGACCCCCTGGAGCAGAAAGAGTGGGCCCCAATAGGGGAATTAGAAGTAAATATTCAAATTAGAAAAGAAACAATGAACTTATATTCAGAACATTACATAGCATTACAAACCAGGTGAGCGATACAGGCCCTCTGGGCCTCTTGTTTAATCAGATTGCATGCTTCAGTGATATAACACTATAAAAAGGGCAACACTTCCACTATACAAGATGACACATCATGAATACACCGCAGTCTCCCAAAACACGCACCTCTCTCAACATATTGGCAACACAACGCATACATGGGAGGCCGTCCTTACATGACCATAGCTGTTAATAGGACGTTCATTAATCAAACAAACAAACAAATCTTCCTTACTGACATTATCCTTCCTTATGCCTCCCTTTGCACCGCCTCACTTTTGGCCTTGAGTTGAGCGTTCGCCCCTGTGAGGACGGCTCTTGGTTCTGTCCCCTGGACGAGACACACCAAAGTCCGTAAAAGTGGTGATTTCTGCTCCTGCTTAGCGATCAGCATACAGGGAGTGGGACGACTGGTTCGCCTGTTGTCAGTATAATGTGACCGGGTGGTGTGTGTTGCTTGGTGTCTTCGGCGGAACGCTTTAGTGATATAGAACTATAAAAAGGGCAACACTTCCACTATACAAGAAGACACAACATGAATACACCGCAGTCTCCCAAAACACGCACCTCGCACAACATACACGCAACACATCGCATACATGGGAGGCCGTCCTTAAATGACCATAGCCATTGATAGGACGTTAATTAAACAAACAAACTATGACTGCGTCGACGTCCGGGCAAAGATTTTCGTGCAATAAGTATTTATTGTCCAATTTCAAACAAATTTGGTATTGCTTGATATCAATGGTATCCCGGATCGATACTAGTCAAAATCCGTCAATATTGTTGTGAGGACACTGGGGGAGTTCGGGTTCCAAGGAGTTGGGTTTCACCTCTCGGGAGTCAACTCTCTCAAAGGTTATGTGCTAAATTCCGTGACCGTTATCGGCGTAGTTTACACCTGGTCATGCTAGCAAAGCAAAGCATTCGACCGAGTTTGGCATAGAGGTTTAAGGTTTAAATTGAAACAATCTGGTATCTCCGGGAAAATTATTATCTTGGAGTGAGGACTGACACCAAAAAGTTGTAATTAATGATACTTCTTCTGAAACACATACTATTACAATCTGATTAAAATACATATCCTTATAACCACTCTGTTCAATAGAGGATCTGACAATATCCTGTAACGGTCGCGTGATCAACTATGCATGTTGCTACTCTATACTGCAACTACAACTGTAATACGGTCCGTTACCAAGTTCTATCTTTGACCCAGGCCCTGTTAGACACAACAAACTAAATACTGCCTACAATATATACAAATAAATGTCTAGTCTACTTGACTCATAATCACATATTAACAACTATATTCCGATTCCTTTACACCTGGTAAAAAGGACACTAAATCACTATGAACAACCTATGTTCCTTAACTATCTGTAATACCACCTGCTGTACTGTAACAGCGAGTCAGTTTCCTGCGTACAAGATACACAGTACCACGATACCCTTACCGAGACACATGTGACTACTACACCTATGACCGAGTCTCGCTTTTACCGCGGCACCGAGTGCTTTGGGAAACCTTGTCCCACACAATGATCAAGCAACACGTCGTCCTGTGTGCTTAACCTCTGGTATCCAAATGACACCACGTTACCATGTACTCGTCAGTACGTTGCCCTGTACTGCAGTACCCCGTAACGTTAATCACGAAGTGATATCAACAGTGGAACCCCAACTTACTCAGCTGGACCCAAACTTATTCAGCTTGGTCACTGACCGAATCTTACCAAAACATAGATTCACCTCCCCGTGTGACAAATTAAACTACTTTAAGTTAGAATCTGTAGACTATTCCTGGTATACAGAATTTCAATAATTAAATACTTATATATTTCAATTTTAATCAACTTTTCATTTGCCAATATATCTTTCCTACTGTAACTGTAAATTTAGAAACTATCATCAACACTCCAGCCCTGCCCATTTATTAGTCATTAATTAATAAAAGATACTCCACCGCCGACCGAGCATAAATGATATTAATCAGTTGGGCAAAAACTGGTGTTTAATAGTGTTAATGTATGGCTAATTAACACAAAAAATAATATAAAATAATTTATTTTGTCTTTGGTGCATGCGCAATTAGTACTTCATTCCATATAGGATATAGTGCAACAGATTTTTTTTTTTGGGATGCAATTAATTATTTTTTACATTTTTGATTTGAAGTAAAATAAGAAGCTCAAACTTTACAATGGTGGTAATGGTGTAAAGTAAGTAATTTTTGTAACTGAAGAAAAATATTAAATTGTCTGCTGCTGTTTTTGAAAGTGAAAAAAATACCATTTGTCAGCGGTGGAGCATTTTTAAAGAATCATTATACACTTCCGGAAATCAGAGGGGAACAACTCTAATCAAAATAATGCAGACAATCATTCGCTTCAATCCCTTGAAGGGACATGTTCGGATTACCTTTTACCACAAGAACTTCAGATCAAATACAGGTTCTACACGTTGCTACGTCAAATTGATAACGCCAATTTGTCCCAGTATGCATATACATTTAGCTTTGTTGTGCTCTCTGGGCGAGAAGGCTATGTAGGCGAAAATAACTGTAACAGTTTTTTCAAGCTATTTTGTCCCAAGTCAAGATTCCGGCAGTGCCAATTTGATTGGCCATTTCCAAAGGTCATCTTGACGTGACTCCTAATTGAATGTTTTTAGATCCTCATTTCAAACGTAGTGATAATAATGATCTGTATTTTATATCAGATTGATACTATTAAGGCAGGTGTAACAGTCAAGGTTCAATCTTAGGTCCTCTCATCTTTATTGTGTATAATAATGAATTTAATCGTTTGCTGATGACACCTTTTAAAGATACATGCATGGGAAAAACCAATAGTTAGTATGTTTTGATCCAGAAAAAAAACAGAATCATCATTAATAACTTTGGAAAATAACAGACATACGACCAATATATAAAAGTTGAGGCTTGGAAAATTATCTAAAAGAAGAGAAAATCATACAATTTTGCAGTTCCACAAAATGTGTCAGGGGAAAGCTCCAGATTATCTATCACGTCTAATTCCAAATACGGTATCCAGTATTTCCACTGTAATTATGCTAATACTACATATTGTCTCCCCCACTTTTTCTACAACGGGAAATCATTTTAACTCGATGCACCATATTCTTATATCATTATAAGTCCAAATACTAATCGTCTGACGCAAAGGAAATGAAATGACAAGATGTTCGTCATGGTTTAACATGATGCCAACGTAAATATAGTGCACTTAATATTATTCAGGAGAACAGTCGTTTATTATTGCATCCTTTGTCTGCATATATGTCTAGCCTTACATGAACGAGGTGACCTTTTCTGAATAATAACCACGGACGTCTTACGTGTTCTGATGCTCAATACGGTGCAATTCTTCAAAATCAAGTCTTCATTAAACAGATTTAATTGTACTGTCAGCATGGCTTCCTTCCATCAGCACAAAACGATTTGAATGAAGAAATAAGGAAATACACATCACTATATGAAACATTACTATTGATAATATTAAATACTGTCTCACTGCATCACGTGTCTAAAAGTCTGTAATGTTCCATGTGAGAAATAAAACCCGATAATTGTCAAATACATTCGAGTGATCAATTTTGAAATGGAACGTATAATAAGGTCCAATAGGCGTATCAATATTTGTTGATTAATATTCTAAATTTCGTTTCAGATATACGGAATATTTCGGCTTATTGTGAGTCATGTGACCAACCAAAGTAAGTGTCAATCTAAATGGTTCATTAGTTGGATCAGTTTTTGGTTATATATCTTAAATTGTGTTTAGAAATTGACATTTGTGCTAATTTGAAGACATATAACTAAGACCGTGAGGTACAGTATGGAATATATTCGCACTAGGCAAATGCCATCAATCGCACAAAACAACATGTCACAGAATATTCCATTCGAAGGCTATGCATTTTGTTTTTCTTTTTAAGAAGAGTCTCACAAAGCCATAAACTAACGGCACATCTGTTATTCTTAAAACACAGATAAATAAACGAGTGAATTTTACTACCGTTGGATGTGTTAGCTGGTATAGATCTATATCCCTTAGATTAGATTTGTCTTACTTACACGTGTTGCGTTCAAACTAATCCACGTGAGGTGAAATTTACGGATACTGCAGCGAACACGTGCTAAGAGGAATAATCTGTCACATGTCTGTTGTCTAGACTATTATTTCTTTTTGGCATAGACAAAATACTGCATTGTCTGTAAAGGACTAATAATAAGCGTAATACATTCATTTTATGACGGCTTCTAACTGTGTCATGAATTTAATAGACTTATTTATGCATCTAAAATTAGGACTTTCAAATTTAGGGCAACACAGTGAATGGCTTCCGGTTATTATTATTGTGTATTCTTTCGTGGCTATATTTACAAACATGACCTTTAAATGTTTGGGAATATGCGAGTCCCATATTTGATAATTAAACATAAATTCTAGTCTACTGCCCATCTGTCATTTGATGGAACCCTATAGTATTCGGTTTCTGGTAACTAATTAACAATTATTTTGATACATTTCGATGTAATGTATTGAATAGCTCTTCGGGGAACAATGCGTCAATAATTACATTGTGTATGACAAATATAGAATGACACGACTATGTGATGTGTGTTATTTAATGATACAGAAGTGTATTAATCCTCATCAATGCCAGTATGTGCCAGATGGTTTTGTTAGCGAGTGTTAGTGGCATTTCTCCCATTTCTCCCCCAATTAAATGCATTGTTGTTTGGTTTATCTCGTGTTTACAACACCCTCCTCCCCCTAGTGTGCAATGTATGAATGTCTTGTTTGTTTTGGAAGACTGGTATTTTTGTGTTGTGTCCCGTAATAACAGAACTCTTGCCGTTTTTTTCAAACAATCACATAACCCTTCTGTATTATGAAACTCATCATTTAAATTTTAAAGGATGTGTTGTGCCGGGATTTACAATATATTGTCAAATAATTCACTGAAGCATCGCATGCAGAGATCGCGATCGGACCTTCGGGTCAATTACTGTCGGAAAGAAGCCTACCTTCATTATCATTTATATATTATATATTTGAATTCACTTGGCGAAAGACGACGGGTAACGGATATACCAGAATGTTACAATCAGTAAGTATCTATACCAATTACCCGTCAGATCCGGGCAATGAATTCAGATTACTTATGAGCGTGTTTGAATTATATACGGTCTACGAAGTGGCATAAAGTGTTTCTGTGATATATAGTAAAAGAATAGTGTCTGAACGCAGGCCTCCATACATGTATACTACTGATTAAACCTGAAGTTGTGCGTGTTGGTGAGGGGATAACTAAAGGTCAGCACGTACTCCTAAAATGGGAAAAAGCATATATTGTACAATATATGAATTTGTTTAACTATCTTCAAATGTCATTATTTTTTGTTGGATGACACGTCAAAATCTTTCAACCGGATTGAGACATCCCTGTCCACTTGACAGCCAAATCTGATAAAACACAGATCCTTATAACCACTCCGTTCAATAGAGATAATAAGGATCTGTATTTCAATCAGATTGTGACAGACCCATCTTTGAATTTATTTTTTCTCCCATACTTATTTGAAAAAATTATATATATGAAATTCATGTTGCTTTCCAGCTTTTTCATCGCGTCATGATCGCAGCGACCTAATTAAAGTACAGATCCATATTATCACTACGTTGGATAAGAGGATCTAAGAACATCCCCTTAGGGGTCACGTCAAGTTGAACTTTTGAAATGGCCAATGAAATTGGCACTGTCAAGAATCTTGACTGGGGACGAAATAGTTTGAAAAAAGCTGTCCAAATTAGTTTCGTTTATGTAGTCAATTCGCTCCAAGTGCACAAGAAAGCTAAATACATGGACGAAAAGACGTTTTCAATTGATGTTGTAAGGTGTAGAAACTGCTTTGCTCTGAAGTATTTATCTTTCCTAATGCCTCCCTTGGCACCGCCTCACTTTTGGCCTTGAGTTGAGCGTTCGCCCCTGTGAGGTAGGCTCTGGGTTCTGTCCCCTAGCCGAGACACACCAAAGTCTTTAAAAGTGGTAGTTTCTACTCCTGCTTAGCGCTCAGCATACAGGGAGTGGGACGACTGGTTGGCCCGTTGTCAGTATAATGTGACCGGGTGGGGTGTGTTGCTTGGTGTCTTCGGCGGCATGCTTCAATGATATACCGCAGTCTCCCAAAACACGCACCTCGCGCAACATACACGCAACACACCGCATACATGGGAGGCCGTCCTTACATGACCATAGCTGTTAATAGGACGTTAATTAATCAAACAAACAAACAAAAAAAAGCTCTGAAGTACACGTGGTATAAAGGTCGTCTGGACGTGACCCCTTATGGGATATTGTCAAATCCTCTATTGAACGGAGTGGTTATAATGATATGTGTTTTAATCAGATTGATTATGTAATTAGATTTGTTGTTCACTTCGGGCGAGATGACTAAAGTAAACTTGAATCCCTACGCAGAAGACAACACCAGACCCCAGGGTCATATAATTCACAATTTTCGTAAAGAAACTGAAGACCTTACAATATATTAAGCGTATTTGATTTTACCATATCTAGAATTTCAATAAGATTTTTAGAAATTTAGCCTATTTGGCTCCTTTTGGTCCCATCCCTTAGGCCCCTAGGGTTCAATCGTGGAAAATTGTTAATATGATTCAATGGCCATCTCGTACTGATAATTAAGAATCATTTGTCTCTTTTCAAATAACAAATGACCCCCTCCCCAGGGGGAAAACATAACACCCAAGGGTAATGTAATTCTTTAATTCCGTAAAGGACCTACTTACATTACTATCTCAGAAGAGTATTTATTTAATTCTACCATTTCGGGAATTTCAGATGATTTTTGAAGTTTTAACCTATTTGACCTATTTAGCACCACCCCTCAAGCCAGTTGGATCACTCATGAAAAATCAGTTAATATGATTCAATGTGCATCTCATACTGATAATTATGACAACATTTGACTCGTACAAATAACCGAATAATGCTCAAGAATGTGTTTTTTGCTTTATGAACTATAGTAAATTTGACACCCTCCTCAGGTGGAAACGTGATACCCCAGGATCATATTATTCACATTTGATGTAAACGACCTTACGGCATTTCCATCTACGAAGAATAATTAATGCAATAATTTCTGGAATTTCAAAATAAGATTTTTGAGTTTTAGTCTATTTTACCCCTTTTTGCCCCTCCCACAGCCCCCTGGGGTTGGGGGGTCATATAACTCTAAGATATTGATTAGGCAAGTCTTAAGCCTCCTCATGTTTGTGCAAAATTTCATTGAAATTGCTTCAGCAGTTTTGAAGAAGATGTCGAAAATTTAAATTGTTTATCGCCATACGACGAACAAAAGGCGATTAATATAAATCACTTGAGACTTGATAATAAAGAAATTATCTAATTACATTAAGCTCATCAACTGTACACATACATTATGTAGCGGAAAAAATGGAAATATTACTCTGTTAAGCTCCATTGTCGTGTTAAGGCATGCTTTATAATATTTGTAGGCTTTAATTTGTGGCACGAGTATGTGTAGACAATGTTGTTTTGAAATAGTTACAGATATTTATCGATATCAATGTATCGGTTATACAAAATTTGGAATCTTTGCAAATACAATTTTATCATTTTGTACTTATGTTGAAATATGGCGTCTATATAGAGATAAAGAGAAATGAAACAGTTCTCTTAGTTTTGTAGATCATTTGAGTTTGTAGCTTCCGCTCTCATATACGTTTCGGTAATGGTGGTGGCTACTAGTCTGCCCACTTCTTTTTTTATGGTGTACCAACCTTATAAAGAATTTACAATACAAAGTTGCCTAAGATTTGTTCTCGATCATAACTGCCGCAACTATTGACGTCTTAAGATGGCTTCTTTCCGACAGAGTTTGACCCAATTTCCATCCGTGTCTAGATGGCTTCTTCCTGATCTTAGCGCTATTGTAGTGTAATCCCCGCAGTCAGTATAATTACGTTATGGTCCTAACGAGGCAAGCAATGGAGATTTGAAATGGTTCTTAATTTAGTCAAAAATACGAAAAGTACTGAAAGCCATTTGTTTCAAGTCTTTGGCTTACGATAGAAGCCAAGCAGAATAATTATTGGGAGAATACTGGTTTAAATATTGTAAAACGCCTATTAACAGTTGTTATATACTCTGATATCGATGATACTTATAGTAAAACGCCTATTAATAGTTGTTATATACTCTAATATCGATGATACTTGTATGACATTGAATCTTAAAAAGGGGAGATAAAAAAGATATTCTGAAAAGTTTGCAATATTTCCACATTTCGAACAGTGCAATTGGCAACTCACATCACTTTAAAGGAACATGAACCTAAATAAACCATGTAAATTTGAGTAAAATACATATTTTAGACGTGTCAGATACCTTACTAAGTAATATATATCAATTATTGTGCAAATGTGTCAAATAAAATAATTATAATGGAAATTCAATCTTTCTGTATTTTAAACCGGCCCGTTCGAATTTTGTAGACCGAGTGTGATAAAAATAGTAATGTTGAACGTTATTGACCTCCCGCAATGCACTTCACAAGTTAAATGAATTTAAACAAAATGGTGGGTCAAAAACATGGATGGAAGCGAACACATACGAATTCCGATAGAAAACGACAAAAGTCCGTAACGTGCGCGATTGGGAAAGTAGCTAAATATAAATATATCGCTGACATGCAAGAGACGAGATCAACTTCCTACTTTATACTTGGATGATGTAAATATGTGCAATAAGTCAAGAACCTCCCTTCGGGGTGCCCCGTCGAATGAAAAGACTCGTTTGACTTTTGACTTATCATTTTTACGCTAAATACAAATTCTTTTATAACGAATATTAACAAATACGACTTATACTTCATGTGTCAACGATCGTAAATTAGAATATAATCTTAAAATGTGGAAAACTCATATTTGTCATGTCTGCAAGTTTGTTGTTCGTTTTAACTTCTGTTTCGGCCAGCTTTCTTTTTGTGTTCTAATAATAGAATCTGCAGTCTATTTTTATCATTTTTGGGATAGGTATTCCCCACGTTTTCATGCCGTTTGAGATAACCAATCATTATAATTAAATATTCAATTAATATCTGAAAACCATATCTAAGCATATAAAACAGCTAATTTAAGGTTCATGTCCCTTTAATACTAGACATACAGTAGATGCCACTATGTTTCATGATTTACATGATTGAAGTTACATAACTATGGATTTAAACGACTAATCAGTGGTCTTAGTGTGGCCGGAGAAAACCAGTGTCTTCGGCTTTCAAGTCTGTGCCGTGTATCGAACCCAGACTGACTAGGTATTTGATCTGTTCCGATACCTATTGTACAATGTGCGCTCACCTATTATATACAATCATACTTCTCAAATGAAGCAGTTTGATATATTTTTTGGTCAGAATAGGTCGTCATTTTACATATTCAGTCAACATACCCGATATTAGGTCGTCAAATTAAATCACTTAGTCCAAATAGATGCGTAGGTATCGGGTGGTGGAAACAAAACAAGTTGTCTTTCGCGGAAACTTGAGTCGGGAGATAATTCAATCTGATTAAAACACGGATCCTTATTATCACTACGTTGGATAAGAGGAGTGGTTATAAAGATTTGTGTTTTAATCAGATTGGAGATAATTAAAACAAGAGGCCCATGGACCTTAACGGTCACCTGAGTTAGAATATATCATAAAACAAATAATGGAACAAATTAAAGACATATAAACACTAAATGCTGGGCCTTGAAGTTGGTCAGTGATTTATAAATTTGACTTTTTAGACTATGAAGAGTATTTGCTTCCATCATACCTGTGAACTTGAGAGGTATTTTTTGAAATTTCAATCATTTTGACTCTGTTTTGTCCTGCCCCTCTGGTCCCCCAGGGGGTCATCGAGGACGGATATGGATGTTAAAATGCTATATCTTAGGCTAATATTTCTAATCAAGTTTGACTAATTTCCTATGAAAATTAAGCAAATAATGTTCACAAATAGTTTTTTCTTTATAAACTAAAGTAAACTTGACCCCTCTCCAGAGGGTAACGCGAGACCGCAAGGTCATATAATTCACAATTTTTATAAAACACCTTAAGACCTTTCCATCTATAATTATTTGATTCTACTATTTCCAGAATTTTAGAAGATTTTTAGTTTTAGCCTATTTGACCTTTTTTTAGCCCCGCCCCTCTGCCCCTAGGGGGTCGGCCAGGACCAATATGGTTGATATTAAAATGCTAACTCAGGCTAATAATTCTAACCAAGTTTGACTCATTTCCAATGAAAATTGAGCAAAAAATGCTCATTAATGTGTTTTTCCTATATAAACTATAGTAAACTTTACCCCCTCCCCAAGGGGAAATATGAGATCCCAGGGTCATATAATTTACAATTTTTATAAATCAAACTTGAAGACCTTTTCATCTATAAAGTGTATTTGATTCTACTATTTCCAGAATTTCAGAAGAATATTTTTGAAGTTTTCGCCTATTTGACCTTTTTTGGCCCCGCCCCTCTACCCCCATGGGGTCGGCCTGGACCAATATGGATATGATGTTAAAATGCTATCTCAGGCTAATAATTCTAACCAAGTTTGACTCGTTTCTAATGAAAATTGAGCAAAAAATGCTAAAAAAGTGTTTTCCCAATATAAACTATAGTAAAATTGACCCCCTCCCCAGGGGGAAACTAGAGACCTCAGGGTCATATAATTCACAATTTTTGTACAGAACCTTAAGACCTTTCTATCTATGAAGAGTATTTGATTCTACCACATCTGTGAGTAGAGAAGATTTTTGAAATTTTACTCAATTTTACCCCTTTTGGCCTCTCCCACAGTCCCCTGGGGGTTGGGACCATATAATTCACAATTCTGATTGACCTTATGCCTTAGAAGGTGTGTGCAAAATTTCATTGAAATTGCTTCAGCAGTTTGGGAGAAGAAGTCGAAAAAGTAAATTGTTTACAGACATACGACGGACGACGACGGACAAAAGGCGATTAGAATAGGTCACTTGAGACTTCGTCTCAGGTGACCAAAAAATGTTAACTGTAAATCAATTTTAAAACAAGATATTTATTTTAACACGTAGCCCGAAAGTGAATTTAGAAGTGAAACAATACACATTCAAATACGTACAAACCTGTATCACAGCAATGGTCGGACACTCGTATCGAAATCTCAACGTTTTTACAATTAAATATCCCACCATTTTGGAGATTATGCAGTAATAAATTCTTAGAAAACCGTGACTGACTTCCTCCATACGTGAATTTTGCTTTATGTTGTTTGTAAATCCCGTTGTTTGCCCTATTAACAGAAAACCAGTCTAGTTTATGAAAATGACGTTCAAATGTTACCGAGAAGGTAATAAGTTTGTTGACGCAGTGACGTCAACGGACCTTGAATGACAATGGAAATCCAAGTCTTTACAAGTTAAACATAAATATTTAATACATGATAAATGGCCGGTAACGTTTTAAGAGTGCAAACCGTATATAGAGAAAGGTCAACATCGTTTTGGACAATTTGTGTTCATTATCCCTTGCTGCGGTAACAACAGGATATCTCACAGGAATACATCAGAACAATTAGTATTACTTAAACATTTTAAAATAGAGCAAAGGAATGAACTTAATATATCTTTCAAGAGCATAACTCTAAAACCATCAGAGATATTTCCACGAAACTTCATAGACACATTCTTTTTATGGTCTAGTAGTACCTTTTGCTATTTTTAGGTTTTTATTTTTTGCACTTTTTCCGTTACCATGGAAACATTGCTGAAAATATCATGGTAAATGGTAAATGTTACTTTGCAAAACTCCACCCATCTTTGTGTATATAGTCTTATATAAATGTCTAGGCTGTATACCAGATTCAACAATTGCAGCCCCGCTCTACTTGAATTATACTCCATCTTTCTTTAGCTCAACTTCCTTTTTCCTGTTTTTTAGGTCACCTGACCCGAAGGGTCAGGATGACCCATTGTCATCATGCACCGTCCGTTGTCGTGCGCCGTCCGCCGTGCACGTCCGCCAGGCGCCGTGCATAAACTTTTCATTCAAACAACTTCTTCTCAATAACCGGAAGGCCCAGGGTACTCATATTTGGCCTGTAGGTTGCTGGCATGAAGGGCTACCAAGTTTGTTCAAATAAATGACCTTTACATTCATTGCAGGTCACAGGGGTCAAATAGGCTAAAATCCTTTAAACAACTTCTTGTGAATAACTAAGTGGCCTAGAGACCTGATATTAGGCCTCTGGCATGCTGGGATGAAAGTCTACTAAGTTTGTTCAAATAAATGAACTTGACCTTCATTCAAGGTCACAGAGGTCAAAAAGGCTTAAATCTTTGGGCGATTTCTCCTCAAGAACCAGAAGGCCCTGGGTACTGATATTTGGCCTGTAGGATGCTGGGATAAAGGGCTACCAAGTTTCTTCATATAAATGACCTTGACCTTCATTCAAGGTCACAGGGGTCAAAAAGGCTAAAATCTTTAAACGACTTCTTCTCAAGAACCAGAAAGCCCAGGGTACCGATATTTGGCCTGTAGGATGATGGGATGAAGGGCTACCAAGTTTGTTCAAATAAATGACCTTGATCTTCATTGAAGGTCACAGGGGTCAAATAGGCTAAAATACTTTAAACAACTTGTGAATAATTAAGAGGCCTAGAGACCTGATATTAGGCCTCTGGCATGCTGGCATGGAGGGGTACAAAGTTTGTTCAAATAAATGATCTTGACCTTCATTCAAGGTCACAAGGGTCAAATAGGCTAAAATCTTTAAACGACTTCTTCTCAAGAACCAGAAGGCCCAGGGTACTGATAATGGGCCTGTAGGATGCTGGGATGAAGGGCTACCAAGTTTATTCAAATGAATGACCTTGACCTACATTCAAGGTCACAGGGGTCAAAAAGGCTAAAATATTTAAGCGATTTCTCCTCAAGAACTAGGATGCTAGGATGCTAGGGAAGGGCTACCAAGTTTGTTCAAATAAATGACCTGGACCTTCACTCAAGGTCAAAGGGGGCAAATAGGCTAAAATCTTTAAACGACTTCTTCTCAAGAACCAGAAGGCCCAGGGTGCTGATATTTGGCCTGTAGGATGCTGGGATGAAGGGCTACCAAGTTTGTTCAAAGAAATGACCTTTACATTCATTCAAGGTCACAGGGGTCAAATAGGCTAAAATCCTTTAAACAACTTCTTGTGAATACTAAGAGGCCTAGAGACCTGATATTAGGCCTCTAGCATGCTGGGATGAAGGGCTACCAAGTTTGTTCCAATGAATGACCTTGACCTTCATTCAAAGTGATGAGGGTCAAATACGCTAAAATCTTTAAACGACTTCTTCTCAAGAACCAGAAGGCCAAGGGTACTGATATTTGGCCTATAGGTTGCTGGGATGGAGGGCTACCAAGTTTGTTCAAATGAATTTCCTTGACTTTCATTCAAGGTCACAGGGGTCAAAAGGGCTAAAATCTTTAAACGACTTCTCTCAAGAACCAGAAGGCCCAGGGTACCGATATTTGGCCTGTAGGATGCTGGGATGAAGGGCTACCAAGTTTGTTCAAATAAATGACCTTGATCTTCATTGAAGGTCACAGGGGTCAAATAGGCTAAAATATTTTAAACAACTTCTTGTGAATAATTAAGAGGCCTAGAGACCTGATATGCTCTGGCATGCTGGCATGGAGGGGTACAAAGTTTGTTCAAATAAATGATCTTGACCTTCATTCAAGGTCACAAGGGTCAAATAGGCTAAAATCTTTAAACGACTTCTTCTCAAGAACCAGAAGGCCCAGGGTACTGATAATGGGCCTGTAGGATGCTGGGATGAAGGGCTACAAGTTTATTCAAATGAATGACCTTGACCTACATTCCAGGTCACAGGGGTCAAAAAGGCTAAAATCTTTAAGCGATTTCTTCTCAAGAACCAGATGGCCCTGGGTACTGATATTTGGCCTGTAGGATGCTGGGATGAAGGGCTACCAAGTTTGTTCAAATAAATGACCTTGACCTTCATTCCAGGTCACAGGGGTCAAATAGGCTAAAATCCTTTAAACAACTTCTTGTGAATAACTAAGAGGCCTAGAGACCTGATATTAGGCCTCTGGCATGCTGGGATGAAGGGCTACCAAGTTTGGTCAAATGAATGACCTTGATCCTCATTCAAGGTCACAGGGGTCAGATAGGCTAAAATCACCTTTAAACAACTTCTTGTGAATAACTAAGAAGGCCTAGAGACCTGAGACCTGATATTAGGCCTCTGGCATGCTGGGATGAAGGGCTACCAAGTTTGGTCAAATGAATGACCTTGATCTTCATTCAAGGTCACAGGGTTCAGATAGGCTAAAATCTTCTCAAGACCTAAATGGCCCAGAATACTCATATTGGGCCTACAGCATGCTGGGATGAAAGGCTATCAAATTTGTTCAAATGAATGGCCTTGATCTTCATTCAAGGTCATGGGGGTCAAAAAGGCTAAAATCTTTAAACAACTTCTTTTCAAGACCAAGAAGGCACATGGTACTGATATGGGGCCTGTAACATGCTGGGATGAAGGGCTACCAAGTTTGTTCAAATGAATGACCTTGACCTTCATTCAAGGTCACGGGAGTCAAATAGGCTAAAATCTTTAAATGACTTCTTCTCAAGAACTAGAAGGCCAAGGGTATTGATATTGGGCATGTAGCATGCTTGGATGGAGGGCTACCAAGTTTGTTCAAATGAATGACCTTGACCTTCATTCAAGGTCACGGGAGTCAAATAGGCTAAAATCTTTAAATGACTTCTTCTCAAGAACTAGAAGGCCAAGGGTATTGATATTTGGCATGTAGCATGCTTGGATGGAGGGCTATCAAGTTTATTCAAATGAATGACCTTGCTCTTCATTTAAGGTCATGGGCGGCAAATAGACTAAAATCTTTAAATGAAATGACTTCTTCTCAAGAACCAGAATGCCCAGGGTACTGATATTGAGCATGTAGCATGCTGGGATGAAGGGCTACCAAGTTTGTTCAAATGAATTACCTTGACCTTCAATCAAGGTCACAGAGGTCAAATAGGCTAAAATCATTAAACAACTATGTTGTATTGTACTAATAGTCAGATGACCGTTAAGGCCCATGGGCCTCTTGTTTTTCATACACATAAGTCTCCACGATCAAACTTACTTCAGCTTTGATATCTCCATTGGCGGGGGATCTGAATGACTATGTCCTTGTTTGTATTTTCTTCGTTTCGAGAGTCAATTCAATATGGCGTCAACAATTTCATTTTTGGAAGACAAAAAATGATCATGAGACAGAGTTTTCGAACACTTCCATTATTTTGTTGATTATCCACATGGAAACAGCCGAAAAATCAGATTTAAAGATAAAAAGTCATTCCCCAATTTAACTCTGTCATTAATTACATGTCGGTGTATATCCGTGCCAATAAAACCTAAGAATAAAATGTTGCTTGTTTGCCATATTGCCTATTAGTAAAAATATGGAGAGAGAAATTTTCGAAATAACTCATATCACTTTTGGATAAAAAAATCATATATACAGATGACAAACTATCTTTTCTGCGTCATAAACTGAAAAGGTGAATATTCAGTGACCTTTCAAAGGAGAATTTATTCTAAAATTGAAACTTCTAAAATGTTGGTGTGACAGACGTTATTAAATTATTAATTTAATTCTTGAATATTATTAAAAGCGTCGGAGTGTGCTTCAAGGTGATCGTATTCCGCTTTTTAAAGCTCACTATGAAATCACAAATGTTCGTAAGGGTTGTACATGTATGTATTTCCGTTGATTTCATGGGTACACCTCATCCACAAATTCATGTAATATTAAGCAAACTTTGCCTCAACTCGAGATCAATCAGTTTTTGTCTCGCTTTTGAGGAATTCGTCCGGCGGCCGCCGCAATTGCGTTAAAAGTCCACTTTTGACAATGTTAATAAAATCCGATTGAACTGAAATTTTATCAAGTTACTCTTCGCATCAATCAGAACACACGGACAAAGATTGAAGAAAATATTCTACCAGATTCTAGTATTTATGTAGTGAAAAACTCAGAATTATGGTGGATTTTGAGAATTTGCATTAATGTCCACTTTTTGAACTGAAATCTTTTCAACTTGCTCTTTGCATCAATCAGAACACATGGACTAAGAATGAAGAAAATATGTTACCGGGTTCTAGTATTTTTGTGGTTAAAAACTCAGAATGTTGGTGGATTTTGATAATTTGTCATTAGTGTTTGTAGAAATACTGTACTGTAGTATGACGTATGTTCTGCAACCTGTATTATATCTTTGATCTGGCAGCTTGTCAGCACTTTAACAGAATTAAATCAAACGTACTTCACATTGGTGGAACATGGGAATACATGATGTAGATTGAATGTCCTGGAAAGATTTTCATAATTATGCATAGCTAACGTTACTTTCTATAAAGGTATTGTACCAGAACTGCTAAGGCCAAACAAAATTAATAGTCTGTTTCTACTAACATGCTGAGAAAAATTAGGGTCGGTAGGTAGGCTTTTTATTTTTATTTTATTTTTACAATGACACCATTGAAGTGAAATACTAATTGAAAAGCGTAAGGAAATGTTGTCAAATGAGGTTTTACATGCTATTTATCATCATGCAAGATTGATTTTGATTGAAATGTGCATTTTCATCAACATGTGGTGAAAATTGGGTCATCAAAATTTTCTGATCTGCCCAATGAGCAATAAAAAATAAAGTAGACAGCTTTTTTTAGGGTCGGTAGGGTTAGTAGAAACCAATATTTTTTTTGTTTGGCCTAATATATATGCAGACTATTTAGTATATTTATTATTTTCATGCTGAGCTCCTATCGGCTTAAAAATATTTGATATTTTGAATATTCAGTTGTCCTGTAGGATTAATGACTTGTTACGTTCAGCAAGGGGGCCGTGGGAACTTCTTGTAACGGCATCCGTTACACTTAGATCTTGTTTCATATTTAATATGTCGAACTCAATATCTTATTTCTATTGAAATACCGCAGAGAAAAGGAGAAATTTATGGAAGATTTGGAAACCATGAAAACGTAGTATGCAGGTAAGAAATAAATGTGTGAATTAGGATAATTAGCAGAAAAATGTTTTTCGACGAGGCCATCATTATTTCATTGTAACTTTAAAACATACTGGGCAATAACAATATTATTTAAATCTACTAAATAGATATTATGCATTTTCAATAGTAACAGATGTTTAAAGAATGTACCATATAATTCATGGACAAGATAGTACCACATAAGATTTGTCCTGAATATTAGCCAAAATTTCGTCTCTGATTTTCTACATGTTCATACAGCCATTTGGACAACATGTACAACATAATTCATGGACAAGATAGTACCACATAAGATTTGTCCTAGATATTAGCCAAAATCTTGTCTCTGATTTTCTACATGTTTTATTTTTTTAGATGTCGGACTGCCGTCTTCTACATCTGTGTCAGAACAGGATATTGCTGTCCAGGAACAAGGCACAGGACTGATGGACGTGCTTGGTAAATATATTAGTATTAAGGCTTACTATTGACATAAACAACTTGTACCACTTAGGCTTTTGGACAAAAAGTACCACAATTCAAGGACAAGCTAGTACAACATAAGATTTGTCCTAAATATTAGCCAAAATCTCGTCTCTGATTTTCTACATGTTCATACAGTCATACCACTTAAGCTTTTGGACAAAATGTACCACATAATTAATGGACAAGATAGTACCAATAAGATTTGTCCTAAATATTAGCCAAAATCTTGTATCTGATTTTCTACATGTTTTTTTTTTTTTTTTTTTAGATGTCGGACTGCAGTCTTCTACATCTGTGTCAGAACAGGGTATTACTGTCCAGGAACAAGGCACAGGACTGATGGACGTGCTTGGTAAAGATATTAGTATTAAGGCTTACTATTGACATAAACAACTTGTACCACTTAGGCTTTTGGACAGAATGTACCACAATTCATGGACAAGATAGTACCACATAAATTTGTCCTAAATATTAGCCAAAATATTGTCTCTGATTTTCTACATGTTTTATTTTTTTAGATGTCGGACTGCCGTCTTCTACATCTCTGTCAGAACAGGGTATTACTGTCCAGGAACAAGGCACAGGACTAATGGACGTGCTTGGTAAATATATTAGTATTAAGGCTTACTATTGACATGAACAACTTGTACCACTTAAGCTTTTGGACAGAATGTACCACAATTCATGGAACAAGCTAGTACAACATAAGATTTGTCCTAAATATTAGCCAAAATCTCGTCTCTGATTTTCTACATGTTCATACAGTCATACCACTTAAGCTTTTGGACAAAATGTACCACATAATTCATGAACAAGCTAGTACCACATAAGATTTGTCCTAAATATTAGCCAAAATTTTGTCTCTGATTTTTTACATGTTTTATTTTTAGATGTCGGACAGCCGTCTTCTACATCTGTGTCAGAACAGGGTATTACTGTCCACGAACAAGGCACAGGACTGATGGACGTGCTTGATAAATATATTAGTATTAAGGCTTATTATTGACATGAACAACTTGTACCACTTAAGCTTTTGGACAGAATGTACCACAATTCATGGACAAGATAGTACCACATAAGATTTGTCCTAAATATTAGCCAAAATATTGTCTCTGATTTTCTACATGTTTTATTTTTTTAGATGTCGGACTGCCGTCTTCTACATCTGTGTCAGAACAGGGTATTACTATTACTGTCCAGGAACAAGGCACAGGACTTTCAAAAACATCTAACCAAAATTTGTTCTTACATTTCAGTTCACATTTTTTATATAGTCCGAACCAGTTTGAATCAACAAATCTATACTGTTTTTAGAATAACTTGCCATTTCGATGCACATTGGAATAATCTTCTTATCCAACGTTATTAAAGAGAATCTATATGGATATCAATCATTCTTAACACACCATTAATGTAATCCTGAACAACTACTTCTCTTCTTACTTTATCTACTTTACTATTCCATAGAAAATCATACAAAGTAGAAATCAGTTTCCCAATAAATTTTCTATCTGGGTTTGGTGATGATATTTCCAGGATCTTATGAATGATTTTAATATTGTAAGTTGTTTATCAAAGTGTTTAACTGATGAAACATGTGCAAGTTAAAATTGAATTCAATACCTAGCAAATTGAAGATTTCCCTGCCCCATTGTAGATCAAGTTCTGGAAGAAATTTATCTTTGCTATATTTCTAAATGCCTATCCAAATAACTTGTGTTTTTGAAATATTGATTTGAAGTCCTGATATAATTGCAAAAAGGTCAAGTTCTGTAACAGCTTCTTTAAGTGATTTCTCTGTGCCATCAAGTGCAAGTGAGGTATCATCTGCATACTGCGAAAGCAGTATGGGACAATTATCAACATTAATACCTTTAATTTCATTTATTATTTCTTAGTTTGATAGCTAGAATTTCAGCAACAAGGATAAAAATGTCAGCAACAAGGATAAAAAGGTAAGGAGCGATTGGGCCCCCTTAACGACAACCCCTTTTAATTTTGAAAAAAATGAGACAGATTTCCACCCTGATTAATAGACTCACTGACCTGATTATGAAATGTTTTGACCCAATTAATTATATTATCACCAAAACCAAAAAAACAACTAGAAATTGTCATAGACAATTTGGCGGGCTTTTCACTATATTTAGTTTACAATACCGTCATTTGCCAGGTAAGTGAAGAACTAGATAATGCATGGGTTTTTGAAGTTGTAACCAATAAATGACCTTGACTTTCAGCCCCCGAATAAAATGTTTTAGTGAAGATCTACATGAAGTTTGATCAGCCGAAGAGAACTCTCATCTTAATCCAATTCATATTTCCAAATTCGTTTGAGCAAATGATAACGTGATCGAATGCGCCTTAAAGTCATCTGACTTGCGGTGTTGTTAAGTATATATACCCCGGTAATGTTATATTTAAAAACTCTGGACCCCTGTAACCTTGAACATATGAAGACTCTTGTCATTTTGGTTATTGTTGAGTCATTTAAAGATTTGAACATATATGACTCATGTGACCTTGAATATGGGTCAAGGTCATTCCTAATATCTGACTTCATAGCCCATCCCCTGGACATCTTATATATGAAACATGAAGATCCTAGACCTAACAGAACTTCAGGAGAAAAGTTTTCAAGTTTATTGTTAAAAACAGGAACTTTAACATTTGACCCTTACCGAAAACCGGAAGTTGCCATTTTTTGTAATAACATGTAGAGAGAAAAAGTTTACGCTTAAGATTATCTGCAAAAAATATTATTGGATGAACTCTGTGAAAAGAACTGTTAGTGAGTTATAAGCATTTTTAAATTTTAAGATATGACGTCATAGCGGCCATTTTGTTTTTTTGATGAAGATGAAAATTATATCAAAGGTTAGAGAACATTAGAGGGGTCTTTTCTATAGCAATTGCAGACTATATTATTCATTCAATTCGACAATATATAATGTTAAACATTTTGGCGGGAAATTAGCAAAGATCAAAGGATTGTTCAAAATGGCAAACAGCATTAACCGGAGTGCTACCGAAAAATAAAAGACAACAAATTCATCGGAATGACATTCTGCATCGATATGTAAAAAGAAATTTCGCAAAATCAAAAAAATAAAAATTCGTGAACTTTGACCTCATAGCGAAACTTTTTGTTTGACCTTTGACCTAATTGCTGTAATTGTATAAAAGTTAGTCTTTTATACGATCTACATAAAACATCAAATATATTTGCTGTATCTTAAACGGTTATTGAGTTATGGCTGTTTTTAAACTTTTTAGGTATGACGTCATGGCGGCCATCTTGGATTTTTGACCTACTTAAAAATGTTGCGGTCACCCCTTCAACTCATGCCAAAACAATATGGCAATAAGGCCATTGGCATACCTCTTACCATTTTGAAGATCTTTTGGACACAAAAAAGTGTAGAATAATAATAATAATAATAATAAACTAGAAATTGTCATAGACAATTTGGCGGGCTTTTCACTATATTTAGTTTACAATACCGTCATTGCCAGGTAATTTAAGAACTAGGTAATGCATGGGTTTTGAAGTTGTAACCAATAAATGACCTTGACTTTTAGCCCCGAATCAAAATGTTTTAGTGAAGATCTGCATGAAGTTTGATCAGCCGAAGAGAACTCTCATCTTAATCCAATTCATATTTCCAAATTCGTTCAAGCAAATGATAACGTGATCGAATGTGCCTTAACGTCATCTGACTTGCGGTGTTGTTAAGTACATATACCCCGGTATGTATATTTAAACTCTGGACCCCTGTGACCTTGAACGTATGAAGACTCTTGTCATTTTGGTTATTGTTGAGTCATTTCGACTTGCTTACCAACATATGAACAAGCGTAATCACTTATAAAGAAATATACTGTTACATAGGTTTTTAGGGGGAGTTATCTTTCTTTGCGCAGATTAAGTTTGATCAGCCGAAGAGAACTCTCATCTTAATCCAATTCATATTTCCAAATTCGTTCGAGCAAATGATAACAAGATCGAATGCGCCTTAACGTCATCTGACTTGCGGTGTTGTTAAGTATATATACCCCGGTATGTATATTTAAACTCTGGACCCCTGTGACCTTGAACGTATGAAGACTCTTGTCATTTTGGTTAATGTTGAGTCATTTAAAGATTTGAACATATATGACTCATGTGATCTTGAATATGGGTCAAGGTCATTCCTAATATCTGACTTCATAGCGCATCCCCTGGACATCTTATATATGAAACATAAAGATCCTAGACCTTACAGAACTTCAGGAGAAAAGTTTTCAAGTTTATTGTTAAAAACAGGAACTTTAACATTTGACCCTTACCGAAAACCGGAAGTTGCCATTTTTTGTAATAACATGTAGAGAGAAAAAGTTTACGCTTAAGATTATCTGCAAAAAATATTATTGGATGAACTCTGTGAAAAGAACTGTTAGTGAGTTATAAGCATTTTTAAATTTTAAGATATGACGTCATAGCGGCCATTTTGTTTTTTTTGATGAAGATGAAAATTATATCAAAGGTTAGAGAACATTAGAGGGGTCTTTTCTATAGCAATTGCAGACTATATTATTCATTCAATTCGACAATATATAATGTTAAACATTTTGGCGGGAAATTAGCAAAGATCAAAGGATTGTTCAAAATGGCAAACAGCATTAACCGGGAGTGCTACCGAAAAATAAAAGACAACAAATTCATCGGAATGACATTCTGCATCGATATGTAAAAAGAAATTTCGCAAAATCAAAAAAAATAAAAATTCGTGAACTTTGACCTCATAGCGAACTTTTTTGTTTGACCTTTGACCTAATTGCTGTAATTGTATAAAAGTTAGTCTTTTATACGAACTACATAAAACATCAAATATATTTGCTGTATCTTAAACGGTTATTGAGTTATGGCTGTTTTTAAACTTTTTAGGTATGACGTCATGGCGGCCATCTTGGATTTTTGACCTACTTAAAAATGTTGCGGTCACCCCTTCAACTCATGCCAAACAATATGGCAATAAGGCCATTGGCATACCTCTTACCATTTTGAAGATCTTTTGGACACAAAAAAGTGTAGAATAATAATAATAATAATAATAAACTAGAAATTGTCATAGACAATTTGGCGGGCTTTTCACTATATTTAGTTTACAATACCGTCATTGCCAGGTAATTTAAGAACTAGGTAATGCATGGGTTTTGAAGTTGTAACCAATAAATGACCTTGACTTTTAGCCCCGAATCAAAATGTTTTAGTGAAGATCTGCATGAAGTTTGATCAGCCGAAGAGAACTCTCATCTTAATCCAATTCATATTTCCAAATTCGTTCAAGCAAATGATAACGTGATCGAATGTGCCTTAACGTCATCTGACTTGCGGTGTTGTTAAGTACATATACCCCGGTATGTATATTTAAACTCTGGACCCCTGTGACCTTGAACGTATGAAGACTCTTGTCATTTTGGTTATTGTTGAGTCATTTCGACTTGCTTACCAACATATGAACAAGCGTAATCACTTATAAAGAAATATACTGTTACATAGGTTTTTAGGGGGAGTTATCTTTCTTTGCGCAGATTAAGTTTGATCAGCCGAAGAGAACTCTCATCTTAATCCAATTCATATTTCCAAATTCGTTCGAGCAAATGATAACAAGATCGAATGCGCCTTAACGTCATCTGACTTGCGGTGTTGTTAAGTATATATACCCCGGTATGTATATTTAAACTCTGGACCCCTGTGACCTTGAACGTATGAAGACTCTTGTCATTTTGGTTAATGTTGAGTCATTTAAAGATTTGAACATATATGACTCATGTGATCTTGAATATGGGTCAAGGTCATTCCTAATATCTGACTTCATAGCGCATCCCCTGGACATCTTATATATGAAACATGAAGATCCTAGACCTTACAGAACTTCAGGAGAAAAGTTTTCAAGTTTATTGTTAAAAACAGGAACTTTAACATTTGACCCTTACCGAAAACCGGAAGTTGCCATTTTTTGTAATAACATGTAGAGAGAAAAAGTTTACGCTTAAGATTATCTGCAAAAAATATTATTGGATGAACTCTGTGAAAAGAACTGTTAGTGAGTTATAAGCATTTTTAAATTTTAAGATATGACGTCATAGCGGCCATTTTGTTTTTTGATGAAGATGAAAATTATATCAAAGGTTAGAGAACATTAGAGGGGTCTTTTCTATAGCAATTGTAGACTATATTAGTCATTCAGTTCGACAATATATAATGTTAAACATTTTGGCGGGAATTTCGCAAAGATCAAAGGAATGTTCAAAATGGCATACAGCATTAACCGGAAGTGCTACCGAAAAATAAAAGACACCAAATTCATCGGAATGACATTTTGCATCGATATGTAAAAAGAAATTTCGCAAAATCAAAAAAATAAAAATTCGTGAACTTTGACCTCATAGCGAACTTTTTAGTTTGACCTTTGACCTAATTGCTGTAATTGTATAAAAGTTAGTCTTTTATACGATCTACATAAAACATCAAATATATTTGCTGTATCTTAAACGGTTATTGAGTTATGGCTGTTTTTAAACTTTTTAGGTATGACGTCATGGCGGCCATCTTGGATTTTTGACCTACTTAAAAATGTTGCGGTCACCCCTTCAACTCATGCCAAACAATATGACAATAAGGCCATTGGCATACCTCTTACCATTTTGAAGATCTTTTGGACACAAAAAAGTGTAGAATAATAATAATAATAATAATAAACTAGAAATTGTCATAGACAATTTGGCGGGCTTTTCACTATATTTAGTTTACAATACCGTCATTGCCAGGTAATTTAAGAACTAGGTAATGCATGGGTTTTGAAGTTGTAACCAATAAATGACCTTGACTTTTAGCCCCGAATCAAAATGTTTTAGTGAAGATCTGCATGAAGTTTGATCAGCCGAAGAGAACTCTCATCTTAATCCAATTCATATTTCCAAATTCGTTCAAGCAAATGATAACGTGATCGAATGTGCCTTAACGTCATCTGACTTGCGGTGTTGTTAAGTACATATACCCCGGTATGTATATTTAAACTCTGGACCCCTGTGACCTTGAACGTATGAAGACTCTTGTCATTTTGGTTATTGTTGAGTCATTTCGACTTGCTTACCAACATATGAACAAGCGTAATCACTTATAAAGAAATATACTGTTACATAGGTTTTTAGGGGGAGTTATCTTTCTTTGCGCAGATTAAGTTTGATCAGCCGAAGAGAACTCTCATCTTAATCCAATTCATATTTCCAAATTCGTTCGAGCAAATGATAACGAGATCGAATGCGCCTTAACGTCATCTGACTTGCGGTGTTGTTAAGTATATATACCCCGGTATGTATATTTAAACTCTGGACCCCTGTGACCTTGAACGTATGAAGACTCTTGTCATTTTGGTTATTGTTGAGTCATTTAAAGATTTGAACATATATGACTCATGTGACCTTGAATATGGGTCAAGGTCATTCCTAATATCTGACTTCATAGCGCATCCCCTGGACATCTTATATATGAAACATGAAAGATCCTAGACCTTACAGAACTTCAGGAGAAAAGTTTTCAAGTTTATTGTTAAAAACAGGAACTTTAACATTTGACCCTTACCGAAAACCGGAAGTTGCCATTTTTTGTAATAACATGTAGAGAGAAAAAGTTTACGCTTAAGATTATCTGCAAAAAATATTATTGGATGAACTCTGTGAAAAGAACTGTTAGTGAGTTATAAGCATTTTTAAATTTTAAGATATGACGTCATAGCGGCCATTTTGTTTTTTTGATGAAGATGAAAATTATATCAAAGGTTAGAGAACATTAGAGGGGTCTTTTCTATAGCAATTGTAGACTATATTAGTCATTCAGTTCGACAATATATAATGTTAAACATTTTGGCGGGAATTTCGCAAAGATCAAAGGAATGTTCAAAATGGCATACAGCATTAACCGGAAGTGCTACCGAAAAATAAAAGACACCAAATTCATCAGAATGACATTCTGCATCGATATGTAAAAAGAAATTTCGCAAAATCAAAAAAATAAAATTCGTGAACTTTGACCCCATAGCGAGCTTTTTTGTTTGACCTTTGACCTAATTGCTGTAATTGAATAAAAGTTAGTCTATTATACGATCTACATAAAACATCAAAAATATTTGCTGTATCTTAAACGGTTTTTGAGTTATGGCTGTTTTAAACTTTTTAGGTATGACGTCATGGCGGCCATCTTGGATTTTTGACCTACTTAAAAATGTTGCGGTCACCCCTTCAACTCATGCCATACAATATAACAATAAGGCCATTGGCATACCTCTTACCATTTTGAAGATCTTTTGGACACAAAAAAGGTGTAGAATAATAATAATAACTTAATTATATATAATAATAATAAAAACTAGAAATTGTCATAGACAATTTGGCGGGCTTTTCACTATATTTAGTTTACAATACCGTCATTGCCAGGTAAGTTAAGAACTAGGTAATGCATGGGTTTTGAAGTTGTAACCAATAAATGACCTTGACTTTCAGCCCTGAATAAAAGTGTTTTAGTGAAGATCTGCATGAAGTTTGATCAGCCGAAGAGAACTCTCATCTTAATCCAATTCATATTTCCAAATTCGTTCAAGCAAATGATAACGTGATCGAATGTGCCTTAACGTCATCTGACTTGCGGTGTTGTTAAGTACATATACCCCGGTATGTATATTTAAACTCTGGACCCCTGTGACCTTGAACGTATGAAGACTCTTGTCATTTTGGTTATTGTTGAGTCATTTCGACTTGCTTACCAACATATGAACAAGCGTAATCACTTATAAAGAAATATACTGTTACATAGGTTTTTAGGGGGAGTTATCTTTCTTTGCGCAGATTAAGTTTGATCAGCCGAAGAGAACTCTCATCTTAATCCAATTAATATTTCCAAATTCGTTCGAGCAAATGATAACGAGATCGAATGCGCCTTAACGTCATCTGACTTGCGGTGTTGTTAAGTATATATACCCCGGTATGTATATTAAACTCTGGACCCCTGTGACCTTGAACGTATGAAGACTCTTGTCATTTTGGTTATTGTTGAGTCATTTAAAGATTTGAACATATATGACTCATGTGACCTTGAATATGGGTCAAGGTCATTCCTAATATCTGACTTCATAGCCCATCCCCTGGACATCTTATATATGAAACATGAAGATCCTAGACCTTACAGAACTTCAGGAGAAAAGTTTTCAAGTTTATTGTTAAAAACAGGAACTTTAACATTTGACCCTTACCGAAAACCGGAAGTTGCCATTTTTTGTAATAACATGTAGAGAGAAAAAGTTTACGCTTAAGATTATCTGCAAAAAATATTATTGGATGAACTCTGTGAAAAGAACTGTTAGTGAGTTATAAGCATTTTTAAATTTTAAGATATGACGTCATAGCGGCCATTTTGTTTTTTTGATGAAGATGAAAATCATATCAAACGTTAGAGAACATTAGAGGGGTCTTTTCTATAGCAATTGCAGACTATATTAGTCATTCAGTTCGACAATATATAATGTTAAACATTTTGGCGGGAATTTAGCAAAGATCAAAGGATTGTTCAAAATGGCATACAGCATTAACCGGAAGTGCTATCGAAAAATAAAAGACACCAAATTCATCAGAATGACATTCTGCATCGATATGTAAAATGAAATTTCGCAAAATAAAAAAAATAAAAATTCGTGAACTTTGACCCCATAGCGAGCTTTTTTGTTTGACCTTTGACCTAATTGCTGTAATTGAATAAAAGTTAGTCTTTTATACGATCTACATAAAACATCAAAAATATTTGCTGTATCTTAAACGGTTTTTGAGTTATGGCTGTTTTAAACTTTTTAGGTATGACGTCATGGCGGCCATCTTGGATTTTTGACCTACTTAAAAATGTTGCGGTCACCTCTTCAACTCATGCCATACAATATAACAATAAGACCATTGGCATACCTCTTACCATTTTGAAGATCTTTTGGACACAAAAAAAAGTGTAGAAGAATAATAATAATAATAATAAAAAACAGAACAAAAACAATAGGTCTTTTCACCACATGGTGAAAAGCCCTAAAAACAGAACAAAAAAACAATAGGTCTTTTCACCACATGGTGAAAAGCCCTAATAATACCTTTTCAATAAATTTCAATGACATCGAATCAAAGGCCTTTTCAAAATCAATCATTAAAAAACATACCTGGAATATTATTTTCCTCCGTATACTGCATAAACTGGTCTGTTATTTTCACCTATATATCTGCCCAAAAGAAATCCTGATCTTTATCAATTATTTTATCTAATACTACTGTCCTAATTTTGTTTGCTATAAAACCTGAAGCTATTTTATATACTACATTTAGAAGTGTAATAGGTCTTCAACTTTTTATAAAAATGTCTGGGTTTATCTCCCTCTGGAATACATAAAATAATGCCACGTCGTTGTGAGATAGATAAAATACCATTTGTTTGTTTATTTTTGGGGGGTTTTAGTGGGGAGGTGTTGTACACTATACAAATATTTTATGAGTTACTGTGCTCTAGTTCATAATATTTTACCCGAGGTGATGGTAATCAACAAATGTTATATTGCACAAGGCCTGTGGCCTTGTGCAATATAACATTTGTTGATTACTATCACCGAGGGGTAAAATATTATGAACTAGAGCACAGTAACCATGGTATATTTGTTTTATTACATAATCACCAGTTTTTCAGTTGAATATTTTTTTTTATAAAACGAATATGACAATCACTTAACAAAATCATCAACACCGTACCGTACGGAAAAAAACCTTAATATCCTATTGAAGATTGACGTATAGCCCACGTACGTCACGTTGTAACTCCGGTTTGGATGTCTTTTTGTCTGTTTTCACATTATAAGACCTGTTTGTAGCCTTTTGATCTAATACATTCATCGTGTCCGTCCTTTACTCGGTACAGTAAACGTCTACATGAGGTGCTTGATTCGAGATCTATAAATCCAGCGCGAAATTGAGCGTGAACCTTTGTGACGTCATAATAACGTAACTAACTGTTACTCGCAATTCCTCGGATGTTTTCTACAAAACTAAACAACAACAGCGAGGTGTTCCTAAAGCCGTGCAATATAACATCTCGAACCGTGCAATATAACGTTTCCATGGAAGCGTGCAATATAACTTCGAACCGTGCAATATAACAAGGTTTTATTGAACGGTCGGTGTAATAGTTGAAAATATCATATTTCTTCATATATAGATTGGTGTAAACAAATTATGTAATAAATACATATATGGCCCGATATATAAATGTAATTCACTTTTAGTTTTAAAACTTTCATTTAACTTCCGTAACTGTATGCCATGTATAAATGCAAACATCTTGTGTGTACTGTTTGTTTGTTTGATTAATTAAATAAACAGCTATGGTCATGTAAGGACGGCCTCCCATGTATGCGGTGTGTTGCGTGAATGTTGTGCGAGATGTGTGTTTTCAGAGACTGCGGTATATTTATGTTGTGTCTTCTTGTATAGTGGAACTTTTGCCCTTTTTATAGTGCTATATCACTGAAGCATGCCACCGAAGACACCTAGCAACACATCCCAACCGGTCTACTAAATTGTACATATACCAGTATATATATCTCTACATCGATATCATCATGTGACATTACAGGTAGACGGTTAAAAGTCTCTTGTCTTTGTTGGGATTTTATTCAGTGTTTGAAACTTTTAACCGTCTAGTAGTGCACACTCCACCCGGTCCCATTACAGAGAGCAACCAACTAAATAATTTTACATAGACCACAGTGTTAAACTTTGTTAACGTTTTGCACTGTATTATTATAACAAGGGAATATTAGTTAGCTATTGTGTTCTATAATTAAAGTCTAGGTTTTCATATAACACTAGATAGGAAAAAAATGGGGTCCTTCTGCTCAAACTCCAACCAGGGTAGCTTTATTGAAATCAGGCGCATTTTGCACTAAAAATCCTGAAATTCTAATGTTTTTACCTATTCATTATCAAAATTGATATTTTGACCTAAATCTCAATACGAGTTTCCAAATTCATATCATTCATGGTTATCTAGGAATAATTACCTGTCAGAAAACATTTTTACTTTTGAAAGTCATAATTAGCCAGCCAATCAGCAGCCGGGTTAAAATTTCCACTCCCTGTATGCTGAGCGCTTAGAAGAAGCAGATCTACCACTTTTATAGACTTTGGTGTGTCTCGGAATAGAACCCAGAGCCTTCCTCACATGGACGAACGCTCAACTTAAGGCCAAAAGTGAAGGCGGTGCCAGGGGGGAGGACATTAGGAAAGATAAAGTCAGATAGGAAGAAAAGAAAAGATAAGATCCTAAATTTAGTCGCCTTTTACGATCATGCACTAGAAGCACAAGGTACAATTCTAACGCCCTACCTGCAGGGCATGTCATTTCACAAACTGCTATATAATCTGAGCTGCAAGTACTCTTGTGTGTGTGCGCAATGTCCACCAAAACGCTTACTACTGTATCGTCGGGGGAATACTATTGCGTGTGAAGGCAATGATTATTTTAATCGCACGCAATAAATGTTGGGTTCACACGCAAATACTACTGCGTTCGCACCCAATCATTATTGTGTTCACATGCAATAGTATTGCGTTCACATGCAATAAATATTGTGTTCGCAGGCTTTGTTTGTTTGTTTGATTAATTAACGTCCTATTAACAGCTATGGTCATGTAAGGACGGCCTCCCATGTATTGCGGTGTGTTGCGTGTATGTTGTGCGAGGTGCGTGTTTTGGGAGACTGCGGTATATTCATGTGGTATATTTCATGTAGTGTCTTCTTGTATAGTGGGAACTGTTGCCCTTTTTATAGTGCTATATCACTGAAGCATGCCGCCGAAGACACCAAGCAACACACCCCACCCGGTCACATTATATACTGAACAACGGGCCAACCAGTCGCCCCACTCCATGTATGCTGAGCGCTAAGCAGGAGTAGAAATTACCACTTTTAAAGACTTTGGTGTGTCTCGGCTAGGGGACAGAACCCAGAGCCTTCCTCACAGGGGCGAAACGCTCAACTCAAGGCCAAAAGTGAGGCGGTGCCAAGGGAGGCATTAGTAAAGATAAAGTCAGTTAGGAGGAAGAGAAAAGATAAGATCCTAAATTTAGTCGCCATTTACGATCATGCAATAGGGGCAGCAGGTACAATTCTAAAGCCCTACCCTGCAGGGCCAATGTAATGTGTGTTCGAAATCAAATAGTGTATAGCGCGTTCACCTGGACGCAATATTTTTTTGTTTAAAATTTTTCATGTCCTTTCCGCAGCACCGTACTTACAACGCATACATTACCATGGAGGGTCCGTCAGTTTCATGACCTTGGCTGTTATTATGACAATGTTAAATTATCAATCAATCTAACATACGCAAAGATACATGATACGATCATTGCATTACACATAGATCTTTGTTCGTTGTGATTATTAACATCCTATTAAAAGCCAAGCAGGGTCTAAACACATAAGATCTTAATCAACCAAACTCATTAAGAGTAAAAAATATCATAAAACGTGTTGTTTAATAGGTCATCTGACCAGAAGGGTGTAGGGATGACCTATTGTTTTTTATTTTATTTATCAAAAACGGAATCTGATTCAGTACTTTCCCTCGTGTCATGGAAGACAGTAATAGGCCCTCCAGACGTTTTGCCACGTGTTTTCCTTTTAATGATTAATGCGATATACTGTACCAGACATGATACATATCCCTATATCCTAAGAAACCATAGAGTAGTGTCTATCCAGCACTAAACTAGTTTTATTACCATTTATGTTACAATGTGTGAAATATCGACTAAGATCATTTTCCTGGTTGTTGTTGTGAGAACCCTTACTTGTTTTATAAGGTAAGTTTTACGTCCGGCATGACTTGGTCTGTCTCAATCACATGCCGAGAAGATAATCCCTTATGATTATAGAACAAATATGGTCTTTCTGTTATCCATACTCAAAGACATAGAAGCTGCTACTAATTTCAAAACAGCGCGAACACTGTCAGAATAATGACTGATTCTTTCGAATGATTGATACATATAGTATACAGGTTAGGCTAAGGAACGTTTACACAGTCGTTTTTGACTTTAAGATTATATCTAGAATATGACGTATCTGATACCCATTCAATTAATATATTTTCTCTGTTGATAATTGTTTGTTTGATATTGATTATTCAACTGAACCCTGAATTTATCCTGTTCATAATGCCTTCCCTTGGCACCCCGCCACACTTTTGGCCTTGAGAATTGAGGCCCGTTCAGCCCCTGCTGAGGAAGGTCTCTTGGTTCTGTCCCCTGGCCGAGGGTGAACACCCCAAACACCAAATCTATAAAAGTGGTAGTTATTTGCTCCTGCTTAGCGCTCAGCATACAGGGAGTGGGACGAGCTGTGTTCGCCCGTTGTCAGTATAATGTGACCCGAGGGTGGAGTGTGTTGCTTGTGTCTTCGGCGGCATGGCTTCAGTGATATAGCACTATAAACAAGGGCAACGGTTCCACGAATACAAGAAAGACAACAACACGAAACATACCGCAGTCACCCCAGTACATATTAGACACTCACCTCGCACAACATAGCAACACGCAACACACCGCATACATGGGAGGCCGTCCTTACATGACCATACATGACCATTGCATGAGTTTTCTCATGTGTTTTAGCCAAATTTATTTTATCCCATGCAAACCTTTTTTTATCAAATTAACGTTTACAATCTGTGTTTTAGTCCTTACTTGAATTTTCTTACCCTGAACTTTTATCCTGATATTAATGCATGACTTGTAGTTTGGCCCTAAATGACCTTAGTTGTCGATGGGCCGTAAAACTCTAACAAACAAACAAACAATTACATGACCCATAGTTGTTAATAGGACGTTAGTAAATCAAACAAACAAATAATTAACGTCCTATTTAACAGCCATAATTCATGTAAGGACGGCCTCCCATGTATGCGGTGTGTGTTGCGTGTATGTTGTGCGAAGTGCGTGTTTTGGGAGACTGTGGTATATTCATGTTGTGTCTTGTATAGTGGAACTATTGCCCTTTTTATAGTGCTATATCACTGAAGCATGCCGCCGAAGACACCAAGCAACACACTCATTCATGAAAAAATGATGGCTAGGGACTAATTACATAATGATCAAAAGTACGAAGACTCACTCACTATCAGCTGAGCAGGGAGTACCTGGTACGTATGTACAGTAGTGGTCCAGAACTGCATGCTGGTTTGAACTGTTCTCTTCACTATAATAAGTTGTATTAACACTTTCCATGCGTCGTGATGTTTACCGAGTCATATGTTGTGATTATCGCCGCTCCATTGCCTTTCCTTTCACATTTTAGCAGATAGCTTATAGCTAAGCGCCCAGCATAAATGGAAGTGGGATGGTTGGTTCGCACTCGTTGTCAGTATAATGTGACCAGAAGGGATGTTCATTGGTGTCTTCGGCGGCATGTTTCAGTGACAAAGCACTATAAAAAGGGCAACAGTTCTACTGTATAAGAAGACACAACACACGAATATACTGCGGTCTCCAAACACGCAAACACATCGCTTACATGGGAGAAATGTCTTTACATGAACCCGACTGTTAATAGAACATTGATTAATCAAACAAACCGAATGAATTGAGCTACTGACAATAAAGAGCACAGACCCATGGTTTCCGACGTGTTTTTAATATTGTGTGGCTTCACTATGAAACAGCGACGGCATTTCCACACTATTGATATTCTTGGCTCAAGGGTATGACGGTGAGAAATATCTGCTGCTTTGTCCATGACTACTATTAACCTGACTGACTGTATATTAAACCTTATTAATTAAATGTGTAATCTTTCAATGGCTTTCATGTCCAGTCTAACTCAAACAAAATCTCCTCGTAAAATAAATAGACGGCACAGGACTAGGTAAACCATTAACTTTGTAGATAATGGAGGTGGCTAATAAACGCAGATATATGGAACCTGCATTTATCAATGAACTGGACATCCAGATGTGGTACGACTACGACTACCCTCGCTGCAATCAAATTTAGGAAATAAATCCATTAATAGTGGATATTGCAGAACTATTTATAGGTTTGTATTACCAACTCCCCTTATAAATGGCAGGGCTCTGTATACAAATTTTATCAAAACCTGTCAAGTAGTTATTGGATTTCGTTTCGCCTGGACAAAGTTGTTGTATACAGAACAAGATGCCCATTGGCCTTGAACGGTCATCTGACTCATCGGCAACAAAATAACAAAAAGTCACAGTATAAAGTAATATGTGGTTTAAAAGATGCTCCCCACCGCCAGACAGCAGCATAAAATTATAATTCTTCATTTGGACAAATAATTGGTGTATGGGTAATTGGTGTAAATATATTCACTAAATTAAACCAAAAAATAATATAAACTAATTTATTTCGCCTTGGTGGTGCACTGGTGCATCATTACTTAAATTCCATAATATGATATAGTGCGCGGACGTGATTTTTTATTTCTGGGAAGCAATTAATTCATTTCCATATTTTTAACTTTTAATTGAAATTAGAAGCTCAAACTTTTTAACGGTGGTAAATGGAGTTAAGTAAGTAACTTTTGTAACTGAAGAAAAATACTAAATCTGTCTCCTCCTGTTTTTGATGAAAAAATACCATTTGTCAGCGTGGAGCATCTTACGATTAATATAAACAATACAAGGAACTCCTTAGTTGAATATGCAAGTTTCTGAAATAGAAAAATGTTATTTGTTGAACAAACTTGGTAGCCTATTCATCCATATATAGTTTGTAACCCATTCAAGGAGATAATATAGGGAGGAGTCAGATTTTAAAGCCAAATTTCAGCTAAGCTCCCATTTTGGACATCCACCGTTCTATCCCCATGGCTCTTAACTCGGTTCCTTATAAAATAATGATTGTCCTCACCTAAAGTTCCCCCTTCTGAATCATATAAAACCCCCTATACACAGCCAAGTTTTCATTGAGATCGAGACTGAACACGAAACAGGGAAGTGGGCCAGCGGCAATCTTGGAATATCAAAATCTTTACTAAAATGTTTGCATGTTGTTCGGCATCAATTAAAAACCCCTATAGATCAATTTTCATTGTGATAGGAGACCGAAACCTGAAAACAGGACATGGGCCAGCTAAAAATTAAGAAAATTAGCCCTTTTGGGGCCTCCACCCCTCAGCCCCTAGGGGTCAGACAAGACTCATTTATACAAAATATGATTGTCCTTCCCCATGATGTTTCACACCAAATATGGATGAAATTTCATCCCAATGATGAAGGAGAATTAGAATTTTTAAAGCTAAATTTAAGAACATTATCCCTATTTGGGCCTCCACCCCTCAGCCCCTTATGGGTCGGACCAGGCTCATTTATGTAAAATATCATTGTCCCTTCCTCAAAGATGTTTAACACCAAATATAGATAAAATCCATCCACGGATGAATGCGTTAGGAAAAAGATTTTATCATTTGTTTTTTTTTTTTTTTAATCAGGTCTCTAGACCTCCTACTTATTCTAAAGGAAGCCCTTTAAAATATTTTTGACCCATGTGACCTTGAACGAAGGTCAAGGTCATCTCATTAGAACAAACTTTCTTTCTGTTCTTGAGAAGAATTCATTTAAAGATTTTAGCCTATTTGACCCCTGTGACCTTGAATGAAGATCAAGGTTATTCATTTGAACAAACCATGGTAGCCCTTCATCCCAGCATACTAAAATGCCCAATATCTACCCTGGGCCTACTGGATCTTGAAAAGTTGTTTAAAGATTTTAGCCTTTTTTGACCCCTGTGACCTTGAATAAAGATCAAGGTCATTCAATTTGCACAAACTTGATAGCCTTCATCCAAGCATGTTACGGGCCCAATATAAGGTCTCTAGGCCTCTTATGATTCATCAAGAAGTTGTTTAAAGGATTTTTAGCCTATTTGACCCCTTCGACCTCGAATGAAGGTCAAGGTCATTTATTTGAACAAACTTATAGGCCCTTTATCCCAGAATGCTGCAACCACAAATATCAGTACCCATGGGCCTTCTGGGTCTTGAGAAGAAGTAGTTTAACGACTTTAGCTTTTTTTGACACTTGTGACCTTGAATGAAGGTCAAGGTCATTCATTTAAATAAACTTGGTAGCCCTTTGTCCCAGCATGCTACAGGCCAAATATCAGTATCCTTTGTCTTTCGGTAATTGAGAAGTTGTTTGAATGTAGAGTTTGCGCACCGCACATGACGACGGACGGTACAATGATGACAATAGACCCTTTGGGTCAGATGACCTAAACATTTACCCTTTTGTCGCCCCAACCCTCAGCCCCTGAGGGGGTCTGACCTTATTCATTTATATCAAATATGATTGTCCTTCCCCAATGATGTTTTACACTAAATATGTTGAAATCCATCCAAGGATGAAGGAGGAGTAGATTTTAAAGCTAAAATTAAGAAACATTTTGCGCTTTTGGGGCCCCACCCCTCAGCCCCTAGGGTCGGACCAGGCTCATTTATAAATAAAATATGATTGTCCTTCCCCAATGATGTTTCACACCAAATATGAATGAAATTCATTCAAGTATGAAGGAGGAGTAGGATTTTAAAGCTAAAATAAGACAAGAGGCCCATGGGCCTTAACGGTCATCTGACTATAAGCACAACACAATGTAGTCGTTTAAAGATTTTAGCATATTTGACCTCTGTGACCTTGAATGAAGATCAAGGTCATTCATTTGAACAAAGCTGGTATAGCCCTTCATCTCCAGCATGTCACAGACCTAGTTATTTCAATAAATCAGGTCTCTAGGCCTCCTAGTTCTATTCTCAATTTTTAAGAAATAATGTTTGTTTGATTTATTAATGTCCTATTAACAGCTATGGTCATGTAAGGACTGGCCTCCCGAGTATGCGTAGTGTTTGTGTGTATTTTGTGCGAGGTGCGTTTTTTGGGAGACTGCCGGTATATTCGTGTTTTGTGTCTTCTTGTATAGTGGAACTATTGCCCTTTTTATAGTGCTATATCACTGAAGCATACCGCCGAAGACACAAAGCAACACATCCCAACCCGGTCACATTATACTGACAACGGGCGAACCAGTCGTCCAAACTCCCTGTATGCTGAGCGCTAAGCAGGAGCAGAAACTACCACTTTTATAGACTTTGGTGTGTCCTCGGCCAGTAGGACAGAACCCAGAGCCTTCCTTACAGGGGCGAACGCTCAACTAGCCTCTATTCACGCGAATCAACTTCCGGTTTCCGAAACGAGGCTGAGAGTGCTTCCTTAACAATCATGGACGCGACAGAAAGCGAGCGGAAACTGAAAACGAATTTTCATTGTTGCGTTCCGCATTGCAACGGAGACAGCAGAAGACACCCCAGCCTATCTTTTCATCGTCTTCCAAAGCATAAGGATGCCAAGAGGGAGTGGGTTGTGAAAATCAGGCGTGATGAGGGCCCTGATTTCCGGGTTAGTATTTATCTGTACAGTACTGGCAGACGACTCGCTATCGCATGTGCATTTATATGGTTACTCACACACTCGAATTTTCAAAATTAAAGTCATATTCAGATAAAAGATGCTAACCATGCATCATTTCACAAAATATTTCTTGCAAATTGGTGTGTAGTCGTAAAAATACACAGGCGATGGCGAGAATTACAATATACAATGTAACTGTACAATAACAATGACAGCATCAGAACACGACGGGACTCTTTTCTATAATTACGTCGTGTCCGACTCCAATGTTGCCCGTCAGAAGTTTCTTTAGATCTACATCGTACATGTTTTTGGATTTGTATACACTTAGGCCTACCTTATCTACAGGTACATGACAGGAGCTTGACGTAGTGTCAATATTAAATATAACATGTTAGATTGTACACTGTACAGTACAGTGAAAATATATAAAATAGATACCTACTACGGTATATAAAAACACTGTTTATTGTTTAATGTATGTTTATGCTATATATTATTGACAGAACAGCAATCTCCTGTGGTCCTTGCCTACAGATATATCTGTTACACTGTATATACAGTGTATTTATGATTCTTTTTTTTATATATAATTAATTAGGTGATCCACATTTTATAGATGTAAAGCACACCTGTAACTCGTAAGCCAAAGATCTAGATCCACTATATAGACTAACATATACATACGTGTATGGTTGATTGTATATTACCGGCATGATAAACACCTACAAATCATACATTAATGTACATGTTTATGTGTAGGTAATTGAAATACATAATAGGAATGTAGACAGAGATGAACTCACTCCACAAATGTTAGAGGTATAGCACAGCCGTACACGTATGAATCCTGAGGTTCAATTTCAACAGATTTTATTTCATAAAAAGTATGGAAAGTGATCAAACTACAGGCTAAGCCTATACAGGTTCTTTCTCAGAAGCTTAGGTTATTGCCCGTCATAAGTTTCACAATGTTGAGATCTAATATTAATAGATTAGCAGATGAGAGTCAAATCACCCAGAGGATAATCAACTGTTTACCTTTTTACAGTCCGCTTAACAATGAATTTATAAACTACCATTTGCCCCATATTTCATGATCAATGAACAATTTAAAAAATATAAGGGCTATGAGGATCAAGATATCTTTTCTCAGAGAGCATGTTCAGCTGTATAAACATAGTTATGTTATGTTTTAACATGTGATTTGATACTATTGTCTTATACATATGAAGTATATTAAATGCCGTAATTTTTCCTTGTAGGTTACAGATTCAACTGTTGTGTGCTCAAGGCATTTCAAAACAGAAGATATTGTGAAAAGTTTGACTGGTAATTGAATTTAAATCATGTGATAATACATTTAACTTATATTATGTTTAAAGGTTATTTTTTTAAAGATAATTATTTGAATGAGTTTGACTCAACATATAAATGTCAGGTTGAACTAGAGATGAGTCAGAGGACCAAATTGTTATACTTTTACTTTGTATTCCCTACTGTACACTCCTTCGGTCTGAAACTTCAAAACTTTTAATATATGTTGACAGAAAACTTGTTTATCAAAAGTGCATATAATAGCAAATAAGATTAATGCAACAATTTCAAACTTGAAATCAATTCTACAAAGTATAGATTTGTAGCGGGATTGGACTGGGTGGATCATCCATGACCAGGTACCTCAGTCTGAGTCGGTAGAGCACTCAGCTATTGGTCAGAGGGTCTCGGGTTCCAAGCCTGGTCTGGCCGGTACATTTCTCCTCTCCTGTTACAGTTTTTTTTATTAGTTTAACGTCCTATAAACAGCCAGGGTCATTTAAGGCTTGCAACTCAGAGGCGGAGGGCTTGTGGTAATATGTCGAGCCACCTGTTACAAATTCATGAATTCCTAAAGAATCTCAATCAATACTTTTCTAGTATTCTATGATTGCACAGAACGAAAGAATATTGGTGAAAAAAAAAAATTGCATCCTGGGTACAGAATCTGTTGACAAAGTTTTCAGTGGGTTTACTCGACTAAATTGGCTGAGTGAGCTACAATTAGTGAATGTGACATAAACAGTCAACATTTTTCGGGTGAAAAAATAATATGTTTTCACCATAAAGGAATATAGAGAAAACAAAGTAAAGGTATATCAATTATGATAATCCTAATTGGTCCTCAAAACTACAATTTAATTTGAGTTATATTAGTAACACATTTCATAATATGCTTTTTAACTTGTTAAGTCATAATTTGATCACATCATTGACAAAGTTTGACAATTTGACATTACTAACTCATAATAGGTAGAGTAATTTAATTTTAGAATGATCATTATTGCCATATTGTTTTTGCTTTCCTTCAGTAACTCATTTGAATAAATAAAATTAATTGTCTTCGAAATATTTTCAGGATTACGTAAATTGAAGAAAGGGACTGTTCCTTCCATTTTTCCCTGGACTCCAGACAATGTGCTTAGAAGATCTCCACGAAAAAGAACAGCAGCTAGTGACAGGTTTAAACTCCTTAATTGCACTGATCATGTACTGATAATCATGCAACCAGGTTTGATTTGCAAATTCAAATAGAAGCATTTAAGCATTGGTTGTGATATTTTTGACATGCATTTGTGTGTAACATATATTGGGAAATCTAGCATATCCAATGGTCTATAGGTATTGGGCAATGGCAATGTACATGTAAATATTTTGAAAAAAAAAATCTGAATTTCTTCAAACTTTTTAACTAAAGTACAAGACATTCTGCCAATGAGAAAATTACTAACACATGAGGCTTATGAAACTGCAGCAGCAGGTGTGCTCAGTGGGCTGTATATTTTATGTAAATGTACATTTTTTCTTTGCAGCAATGAAGGTTATACAAAAAAAAGTACATCTGTAACTGAGGTAGCACATTCAACTATGCCAACTAATCCCCCTAGTGTGGAGCATGACTACTGTGTCGAAAAGCCATCAAAAGATGAAGATATTGAGGTATCAGTAATTTGTTATCCATATTAGATATTATTATGTCCATGCTTTATATTTTATTTCACATCAATGCATTTGAAATTATGCTAATTGGTATCCACCCACTGACATATAATATAGGTAAGATGGTTTGTTATGTACACAAAACAGGCCGCTGTAACCTTCGATTTAACTTTGACTTTCAATTAAGAAAAAAACTTATACCACTTGTACATCAGATTGTATTATGTATATTATATATTTTGTTACCATGTATATGAGTAAAATACATGCAGTTTTATAACACATATGGTAAGGGAAATTCATGTGATTGTCTTGTTAAAATGGATTTATGAACTCCAGATTATAAGTAGATACCACACATAGGAGCAGCTACTCGTGGTAAGAATAATTCCATTTTAATTGATTAAAGGCACTATATAAAATATAGCTTACTTTCTATGATATTGAAATTGTATTGACTTTTTGTTTTACTTTCCAGGAGATGAAGATCCATATTGAAAGGCTGCAACAGAAGGTTACAGAACTCACCAGTAAAGTGGAGAAATTTGGGATTCAGAAATTTTCAGCTAATCCAGACCTAATCAATTTTTATACTGGCTTCACTTCATATGAAATTTTTTGTACTGTTTATAATGTTATCGAACCAACAGCTTCTAATATGATTCGGTGGACGCAGATTCAACGAAATTGCAATATTAATACTAATCCTTTTAGAATTGAATCATTATCATATGTAGATCAGTTTTTTATGTTTTTGTGTAGACTACGACAAGGATTTTTTGAAGAAGATTTAGCTCAACGTTTTTGTGTTTCGCAGAGCACTGTAAGTCGTATTATCATAACATGGAGTAACTATTTATACTGCATTTTAGGTTGTATACCAATTTGGCCAACAAGAGCTATTGTTCAGAATTTTTTGCCAGATTGTTTTAAACAAACTTTTCCTGATACTAAAGTAATTTTAGACTGTACAGAAATTCGTGTTCAGACTCCCAGTGCAAAAGTTCTAAATTCTCAAACTTATTCTAATTACAAATCTCACACAACTTTTAAAGGTCTGATTGGTATAACTCCAAATGGAGCTGTTTGTTTTGTTAGTAGATTGTACACTGGTAACATATCAGACAAAGATATTACCCAACGTAGTGGTATTTTAGATTTGTTAGAAGCAGGTGATGAAGTAATGACAGACAAGGGATTTTTGATACAGGATTTATTAACTCCAATCGGAGCAAAATTAGTTATTCCCCCATTTTTGGGAAGCAAAGGCAAATTTAGTAAAGAGGAAGTCACCAGAACACAACAAATAGCAAGGTTGAGGATACATGTTGAACGGGCAATAAGAAGATGTAAAGAATACCATATTTTTGATCAAGTTGTACCTTTGTCAATTGCTGGAACTGTGAACCAGATTTGGACCATATGTTGTTTACTCACAAATTTTCAAGGAAAGTTATTTTAACTTTAACAAAATTTATCCTCATACTGAATTATGTATACTTAGCTATTCAGTAACTATACAGTATCATAAACAAAACAAAAATTGTGATTGGTGTTTAAGAATACTTTTACATAGATATAATGTTCTATGCTTGTTTGTTGACTATCAATTCCTTTGTTTTAGACAAATATAAGTGGTTGGAAACTATGTCTAGATATTTGGTAATACTAATTGAAGGGTAAAATGTATGTATTTTCCACAAAACATGCATGCTGTATTTTACTTCAATTATCAGGCATTTTTTTATTTGCCTTTGACACGTTCAATTTTTTTCTATGCAATATTCAGTTTTTAACACACTGGGGTAAAAAGTAGCTGAAATAGAACATGTCTAGCTTGATCTTCATCTCATCCCACTTCCCTTGGTTGAAATTGATTCTCTCTAAATGATAATCATTTCTGCACATTACAAACAAATCACACCACTTGGCACCTGTGAGGCCCATTTGACCCATGATCTGATAATAGTAGTCATGTGTACTCTTCAGTTTGTATGTATTATCCACCAAAGATAAATACTTCAGATCTGTAATAGAATCTGCGTTTGGACATTTTATTTCTAAAAGTCCATGCATGGGGGACACAGATGGATCAATGACTTTTCTGTCTGGTGAAGTTCCTAAATGACTACAGGAAGGATTTATTACTAAACCGGCTTGGTATACATTGTTACCCGTTATTGTTGAATAAGATTCTGCGGCTTCCTGCTCATGTTCAATGCCAAATTTCATAGCAGCTGTTTGCACTCTTGTGCCTCTAAGTAAGGTTTCTGCAAGAACGGTATGATCTTTTTTTCTTGTGCAAACACGTTTAAACACTGATGACGTTAATCTGTATTTGCGAGCACTTTTCCAGTATGGATTTTTTGATTGTTCTAGAGTGTTTTTTTCTATATCAATACTGTCAGGTGTTGTTACAGCTAATCCTTGATACACATGCTGTTCTCCCATTTTCAACACAACTGAAAGACTATTATGACTCTCTGGCAATTCATAAGGAGGGTATGTTGGAAAGTTTGGGTGGTTAATAATGTTTGTGTTATGAGGAGATATCTTCTGCTGGTAGGACAAAACTGATCCCTTGGGGACAGGCCCAATTTTCGAGTCTGTGATTTCAACATTCTCCATTGTTTTTGGTAATAAAGTTTTTAACTGTACATTGGTAGATTCCAGTTGTGTAGAAAGATTGGTGAAAATACTTGCGAATGGGATGGGTTGTTGTATTGGACAGTAGAATTTGGATTTTACACCATCTGTTCTCTTTCGTTTCAAATTTGAAATTTTTTGAACAGTTATATCATCGACAGCCTGTGGTGCGACACCTTGCATACGCTGGGGAATATGCCATGTTTGAGGCATTGATGTTTTTGAAGCAACACATGGAATGGTTTTTAGGCTAAGTTTTTGATAATGATTTAATGTAAACAATAAACCGAGGATATGGCTGCATTGGCCTGAGCCTGCCTTACATGTGCAGTTTGAATTTTGAATCGAAGAATTCGAATCCAAGGTCAAATGTAGAGAATGAGGGGGGTCATTTTTCCTCATTGAAGGAAAGCACTTTCCTTTTATGTCGCACCCTAATCCTGTCGATAATGGTCTCACTGAAACAGCACAAAAGAAAATAAATTTATCAAGAAAAACAGATCCTTAGTTTAAAAGAAAATAGGAAGTAAATAAAGAAAAAAAATAAAATAAAATGAAAGTTTTGTGGTCATTGTGATAAAATATAATTAAGCTTTTTGCCTGTGTGCTGCTTGAATGGGATAAATGTTGTATTTATATGTTGAATGTTTATTGGAATTTTTGGTATTACATAATGCAGAACTCGGAACTGGCTACACATTTATTAATGTCATACGGAAATTATTAGGAGTTAACATGGACTAGGTTTTGTTCAGAGCTAGAGTCTGTCTGTGCTCTGTTCATTATCATCCTCATTGTGTAAACTTACCATTCAAACAGTTTGTTTTCATTAACTGAAAGCCCCGTGATACTGATATTTGGTCTGTAGACTGCTGGAATGCTACCAAGTTTGTTTAAATGAATGACCTTGACCTTCAATCAAGACTTTCTGTCAATAAAATCCTTAGAGGTGTAGTCAGATGACTGTTAAGGCACATTGAGTCTCTTGTTTAGATTTCTAACTTAAATTCATGGAAAGTTGTTATTCCAAGCTTGACATATATAGGCCTAATTATTTTTGTTTTGTGTCAAATGACTTTGTCTATTGTATTAACCTACTCGGTTACCATGATAGTGTAACTGGCTATTCTATGTTTTGATACCTAGAGATGTTCCACTGCTGACAAATGGTATTTTTTCTCTATCAAAAACAGGAGAAGACGTATAAGTTTTTTTCTTAAGTTACAAAAGTTACTAACTTTACACCATTACCACATTGAAAATTTTGAGCTTCTAATTTAAATTTATGTAATTGTGTCCCAAAAAAATCAATGGCACTAGGTCCTACATGTATATGGGATGAGGTACTAGCTGATCGCACATGCACCAAATGCGAAATTATTTTACATTACTTTTTGTGTTATTTATACAGATATATATACAATCAAACACCAATTATTGTTCAAATGATGAGTATGGTTTATGCTCTGTCAGCAGTGGAGCATCTTTAAATGAAACAGTTTTTTATGTAAAAATGAATTCCATAATCTTGTTTAGTTCCAAGTTATTACATGTATTATATTGTAATAGGTCTACTACACTGATACTTCCTGAAGTATTTTAAAAATAAATTTAGATATGAACACCTATAATACAGGTTGTCTTATATTTACTGATGTTATCTAATTGCCATTTAGTTGGCTATCTGCGCCATGCATCAAACAGACACATTTGCTTTCATTGTAAACGTTAATACTTCATCTTATGCCAGCAATGTACAGTAATACGCCAAAAATATGTACTGTATGTAGTAAAAAAAATGTTCAACCAAATACTTTTGGCACAATAAGTACTGCAGATGTTTTAACTTCATAATTGTGAAGCAGAATAGGTCAGTGTCGATCACCAGTGAGGTAGCTCAGTCGGTAGAGCATAAGGCTAGGGGCCACGGTGGCCGAGTGGTTAAGATGTCTCGACATATCACCACAAGCCCTCCACCTCTGGGTCGCGAGTTTGAATCCCACGTGGGGCAGTTGCCAGGTACTGACCGCTGGTCAGTGGTTTTTCTCCGGGTACTCCGGCTTTCCTCCACCAATAAACCTGGCACGTCCTTAAATGACCCTGGCTGTTAATAGGGAGGACGTTAAACTAATAAAACCAAAGCATAACACTAGGCCATTTTCGTTTATTCAGAACAATCGTTTAGACCGTTTGTAGAAGTCAATATTTCAAGTATAAATCCTGATGGACCTGCGGTTTTTGATACAGGCCTGTGAAGGCTTTGTCAAAGCTCGTCTGAAAACAGTATAAAATCATCAGGTTCGTCTTGTAATTCATAAACGAACAACTAGGTCCAACTAGTCAAACCACATAATCGAAAATGGCCCTAGTGTTCGGAGGGATTTCTGGGTTCGAATCCCAGCCTTTATTTTTCTCTCCTGTTACATATTATTGATAAATCTAAACTATTTAATAAAATGACACTAGTGTAAACTAAGTGTTATTTCACAATAGTTATGTTAGCATGCTGCTGTATGTTTGTCATCTTCATCTGACCATGTTTGTCACTCATGTTACAATCATGTCTTCGTGTATCTTCAGAAATTAACAAAAACTGAAGTGAAAACAAAATAAAATAAATTTAATAGCAAAACAAAACATTACAAGGACAGGGGTCAAGAAAAGCAAACTTAAAAATGTAGTAAAACAAAATTACAAAATGTATATACTCAACAATTCTGTACAATTTTTTTCCTTGTGAAAAACATACATTACATGTTATAACTAGGCCTATAAGCAAACTTTTTCCTGTCGCGTGTAGCCACGCCCACCCTACTTTCGTTTCATAAAGTCCGACAAATATCGCTTAAAACTGTTACTTATTCAACAATCGGTCATTTTAAGAAAAATATATAATAATTGATATATATTTACACTACTAAAAATACATCTTTCATACATGAATTCCATATTAAACATAGTCCAAGTAAACTCCAAACCACAAGAAACACCGTCACCGGTACTGGGTCAGGTCACGGGAGAGTTGGATACATAAAACACACCTTCAACTTCGTGAATGTAACCTTCGGCAAAATTGCTGTATCCCCTTTTCTTAGATTTCGATGGGACATCTTTCTGTTCCGCCCATCCCTCGATTCTAGCTTCGGAGATGGGTGGCACACATGACATCGCCTTTGTCCATGCTGGCTTATCAGCCGCCATGATGGAGAGATGTTATGTTGTCAGGGAAGCACCCTCAGCCTCGTTTTGGAATTTAATGGCGAAAGTACCAATGTTTCATGTTATACATGCATTTTAAGAAACTTCAAAGTTCAGATCTGTAATAAATTTTTAATGTTACCCATGTTATTATGACTGATTAATATCTGTAATATTTCATAATACATAAAACACTCGGGATAATTTAGGTAACAAAGTAGACTGCATAATAACCTGTTTTGCATTGGTAATGATGTTTCGGTAAAAATGAAATTGACTCAAAATCGAAATTTTAAAATCGGTTGCGTTACTGTATTTTCTAGAAAAAGATGGAAATGCTTAAGTGACAATTCCGTGTAAGAGTAGATTAAATTTGCACATACATCGGAAACAAAAAAAACCAGTTGTAAACGAAATTGAATTTTAGTTGGTTTACTGTGATATGCCAAAAAAAGTTCACTGTGGTGAAATGGGTGTGAAATTTTCAAACTCACTCACTGTACACCATTACTCATTGTGATCGAACGTTTTGTATTGCCGAGGTTTGCCCCTAGCAATTTGAGTAAAGCAACCTTCAGTCTAGATCTACTCAAATCGCTTTTTCAGTAGTGGTGTTTACCGTATCATCATCCAACGATAATCCAGGGGTTCCGATCACTAACGATCTCTAAATCCCTTGACTAGCTCATAGTAAAATTGAAGGGCAGCTCAGAGGAAACACACTCTGAACCAAAATACAAGGCAGCAAACTTTCTTTTGAAGACTACAGAGAGGGCGACGGCCAACTTCAAAGCCACACAGTCGACCACAGTGTTCCGTTATACGGCTCTTTTGGTGTACATCAAAGGGCTAAATTACCTGTTCTGTTCTGTTGCCTCCATTTTTACTAGTCCAGTGGTGTAGACATCGTTGGTGATCGGAACCCCTGGAGATCGTATTATTGTATGTTTTTGTCTAAAAACACAATTTCATCGACTCTTCGGTGGTTATAAAACTACTGTCCTTGTTTCACAAATAATAAACATTATTATATATAATAAGTTCTGCTATATATTTCCTACATAAGCAAATCAACCATCACCGATTTCACAAATCTCTCTTGCACAATACAGATTCGCTTTTTGCAAAATATCTGATTGACACATTTTTTTTTTTACTTTTACATAACACCTTTTTTCTCATTTAAACATCATGCTAGCTACACCTAAGAGCTAATTTAATATAACATGGATAGGACCACACAGCTTACTATCGCGCCATCGTACCATCGTGTGGGATGAGATTGGAGCGATGAGGCGATGGGCGCGATAAGACGGATAAAAGTGTACCCTATGCACCATTCGGCAAACTTCGGCCGATTCCGGTATCCAATACTTAGATATAGGCTATATATAGATATAGATATGAGATATCAATAAATAATGGATAGGTAAAAAACTAATTTATCTACAGTAGATTCTTAAGTCTAATTAACTCAAAAACTAATAAAAAAAAATATTTGTTACGGATTTTTTTCTGGGTGCAATTAATTGTTTTAATTTTTTTCTATCTTGGTGTAAAATTAGAAGCTCAAACTTTTCAATGTTGGTAATGGTGTGAAGCGAGCAATTTTTGTAACAGAAGAAAATGACTTATTCGTCTCCTATTGTTTTTATAAAGAAAAAAACTATTTGTCAGCAGTGGAGTAATATTCAATAAAGTGTCAATTAATCGAATTATATGATGTTTTGTGTACTTAACCGTATTATTAGCTGCTGTGACTTTGTGTTGTGTCCTCCGTTATGTTAGCGTTCGCTGATCACAGATTGTCCAATCTGGTCTTATTATCAGTGTATCAATAGTGTCGATTGTATTATATATATTGTATTGATATACTAGTCGCCATCTCGTACGAGTGATCGGACATGGAGATGAGGTGACTACTAAATGACCCTCGTGACTGCGTAAGGTGAGGCCCATGCGAAGACCGTACTTTTCCGAAAAGCTCTTGATCAGACGATGTGGGGCGAGCCATGATGTCGAGGTCAAATAACTCTATAAAAAATGTGTGTGCGTTCACACAGGGTGTTTCATTGAACTGCAAGAATCTCCACCATGGCATTCACGCACAGTGCTTGCAATTCTTTCAAACTGTTTTGAGCGTTACAGCGGTTGCTGGTTCCATTACATATCAAAGACTGTGGTGAGTTTCTTAATCATAATTTAAGCAGATATTGTTTTACAAATGTGCATAGGCATTTTCATTAATCATTGACCCCAAGTTCAAATATAGGGTGTGCCCAAATCCATGATAACCTTTTCCGAAACTGCCTTTAAAATGATGTGTTCCGCATTTTTTTTCATGCTCAATAACCAAGAAAAGTTACATTTCATTCACCAGAGCACAACATTTCAAAATCACATTATTTACAGATGTTAAGATGTTCATCTTGACAGATAAAAGATAAAGGAGCTAAAATAATTGTTGGCAGTACTGCTAAAAATCATTTTAGTAACTTTTGCAATGTAGTAAAGAGTACAGTGCGTTCAGCAGCATGAAACAAATGTGTGCTCTCCAAATCTATTTCATATTTTTAACTGTGTTATTAGTAATCGTAAAGTATAAGCATCATGTGTGTTCTTCTGAAATGATTTTTACAATGAATTCATCAAACCTGATGGCTTTCAATACATTACCGACGAAAAATATTTTTACACAGTTATGGCACAAATAATTTTAATATCAATATGGGAATTAAAAATCAAAGTTGACAATTTTGTAGAGAATCAGAATTATTCGCTTATCGTTAATACTACAGTTATTCGTCACCATCAGAACAATCGAAAATCATTAAAATCAAATGTTAATTTTTAGGAACTCGGGACTTACTAATATGTTTATCCCGCCGTCGTCATAATTAACGGAGCGATAGTTTGACCAATCACTTCCGCGGCAGACCTGCAGGTAAACGCGGCGAAATGAATATAAAAACTAACAAGTTTGGCACAGGAATTCATGTGCACTCTTAGTGGGTGTTGATTACATATAATCTGATGCGATATATATTTTCCTTATGTTAATAGAGAGGTTGTATTTTGAGAGCGACTTAATGTACATGTTGATTTACAGAAAGTATTGTGACCATTTTAAATGGGTTTTATGTCAATGTTATAACCATACAAAGATTTACACTACACATGCCATGCAAATTGTGTGTATAATATAGGTGATACACACAAGACGCATGACAAAATGGATTATGTAACGAAAGAGACACAAAAAAATTAATTTACGTAAGAGTGTGTTATATAACTAGTTACAAACATAGAATAAAAATACAGTGGAACCATCGAAAATACGGACACCTTCGTTTCCCAAGCCTAAACAACGCCGGATTAACGGTAATTTTCCGGAATAAAGTATCGTGATACGTATCGGATCGTTAGGTGAGGTATCGTGATACGTATCGGATCGTGCAATCACTGTATCGTCCCAGCCCTATTTCTCTGTGCCATCAAGTGCAAGTGATGTATCATCTGCATACTGCGAAAGCAGTATGGGACAATTATCAACATTAATACCTTTAATTTCATTTATTATTTCTTAGTTTGATAGCTAGAATTTCAGCAACAAGGATAAAAATGTCAGCAACAAGGATAAAAAGGTAAGGAGCGATTGGGCCCCCTTAATGACAACCCCTTTTAATTTTGAAAAAAATGAGACAGATTTCCACCCTGATTAATAGACTCACTGACCTGATTATGAAAAGTTTTGACCCAATTAATTATATTATCACCAAAACCAAAAAACAATAATACCTTTTCAATAAATTTCAATGACATCGAATCAAAGGCCTTTTCAAAATCAATCATTAAAAACATACCTGGAATATCATTTTCCTCCATATACTGCATAAACTAGTCTGTTATTTTCACCTATATATCTGCCCAAAAGAATCCCTGATCTTTATCAATTATTTTATCTAATACTGTCCTAATTTTGTTTGCTATAAAACCTGAAGCTATTTTATATACTACATTTAGAAGTGTAATAGGTCTTCAAATTTTTATAAAATGTCTGGGTTTATCTCCCTCTGGAATACATAAAATAATGCCACGTCGTTGTGAGATAGATAAAATACCATTTGTTTGTTTATTTTGGGGGGGGTTTTAGTGGGGAGGTGTTGTACACTATACAAATATTTTATGAGTTACTGTGCTCTAGTTCATAATATTTAACCCGAGGTGATGGTAATCAACAAATGTTATATTGCACGAGGCCAACATTTGTTGATTACCATCACCGAGGGGTAAATATTATGAACTAGAGCACAGTAACCATGGTATATTTGTTTTATTACATAATCACCAGTTTTTCAGTTGAAAATTTTTTTATAAAACGAATACGACAATCACTTAACAAAATCATCAACACCGTACCGTACGGAAAAAAAACCTTAATATCCTATTGAAGCTTGACGTATAGCCCACGTACGTCACGTTGTAACTCCGGTTTGGATGTCTTTTTGTCTGTTTTCACATTATAAGACCTGCTTGTAGCCTTTTGATCCAATACATTCATCGTGTCCGTCCTTTACTCGGTACAGTAAACGTCTACATGAGGTGCTTGATTCGAGATCTATAAATCCAGCGCGAAATTGAGCGTGAACCTTTGTGACGTCATAATAACGTAACTCACTGTTACTCGCAATTCCTCGGATGTTTTCTACAAAACTAAACAACAACAGCGAGGTGTTCCTAAAGCCGTGCAATATAACATCTCGAACCGTGCAATATAACGTTTCCATGGAAGCGTGCAATATAACTTCGAACCGTGCAATATAACAAGGTTTTATTGAACGGTCGGTGTAATAGTTGAAAATATCATATTTCTTCATATATAGATTGGTGTAAAACAAATTATGTAATAAATACATATATGGCCCGATATATAAATGTAATTCACTTTTAGTTTTAAAACTTTCATTTAACTTCCGTAACTGTATGCCATGTATAAATGCAAACATCTTGTGTGTACTGTTTGTTTGTTTGATTAATTAATGTCCTATAAACAGCTATGGTCATGTAAGGACGGCCTCCCGTGTATGCGGTGTGTTGCGTGAATGTTGTGCGAGGTGTGTGTTTTCAGAGACTGCGGTATATTTATGTTGTGTCTTCTTGTATAGTGGAACTATTGCCTTTTTTATAGTGCTATATCACTGAAGCATGCCGCCGAAGACACCTAGCAACACATCCCAACCGGTCTAATAAATTTTACATATACCAGTATATATATCTCTACATCGATATCATCATGTGACATTACAGGTAGACTTTAAAAGTCTCTTGTCTTTGTTGGGATTTTATTCAGTGTTCGAAACTTTTAACCGTCTAGTACTGCACACTCCAACCGGTCCCATTACAGAGAGCAACCAACTAAATAATTTTACATAGACCACAGTGTTAAACTTTGTTAAAGTTTTGCACTGTATTATTAAAACAAGGGAATATTAGTTATCTATTGTGTTCTATAATTAAAGTCTAGGTTTTCATATCACACTAGATAGGAAAAAAATGGGGTCCTTCTGCTCAAACTCCAACCAGGGTAGCTTTATTGAAATCAGGCGCATTTTGCACTAAAAAAATCCTGAAATTCTAATGTTTTTACCTATTCATTATCAAAATTGATATTTTGCACCTAAATCTCAATACGAGTTTCCAAATTCATATCATTCATGGTTATCTAGGAATAATTACCTGTCAGAAAACATTTTTACTTTTGAAAGTCATAATTAGCCAGCCAATCAGCAGCCGGGTTAAAATTTCCACTCCCTGTATGCTGAGCGCTTAGAAGAAGCAGATCTACCACTTTTATAGACTTTGGTGTGTCTCGGAATAGAACCCAGAGCCTTCCTCACATGGACGAACGCTCAACTTAAGGCCAAAAGTGAAGGCGGTGCCAGGGGGGAGGACATTAGGAAAGATAAAGTCAGATAGGAAGAAAAGAAAAGATAAGATCCTAAATTTAGTCGCCTTTTACGATCATGCACTAGAAGCACAAGGTACAATAGCCTCTATTCACGCGAATCAACTTCCGGTTTCCGAAACGAGGCTGAGAGTGCTTCCTTAACAATCATGGACGCGACAGAAAGCGAGCGGAAACTGAAAACGAATTTTCATTGTTGCGTTCCGCATTGCAACGGAGACAGCAGAAGACACCCCAGCCTATCTTTTCATCGTCTTCCAAAGCATAAGGATGCCAAGAGGGAGTGGGTTGTGAAAATCAGGCGTGATGAGGGCCCTGATTTTCGGGTTAATATTTATCTGTACAGTACTGGCAGACGACTCGCTATCGCATGTGCATTTATATGGTTACTCACGAATTTTCAAAATTAAAGTCATATTAAGATAAAAGATGCTAACCATGCATCATTTCACAAAATATTTCTTGCAAATTGGTGTGTTGTCGTAAAAATACACAGGCGATGGCGAGAATTACAATATACAATGTAACTGTACAATAACAATGACAGCATCAGAACACGACGGGACTCTTTTCTATAATTACGTCGTGTCCGACTCCAATGTTGCCCGTCAGAAGTTTCTTTAGATCTACATCGTACATGTTTTTGGATTTGTATACACTTAGGCCTACCTTATCTACAGGTACATGACAGGAGCTTGACGTAGTGTCAATATTAAATATAACATGTTAGATTGTACACTGTACAGTACAGTGAAAATATATAAAATAGATACCTACTACGGTATATAAAAACACTGTTTATTGTTTAATGTATGTTTATGCTATATATTATTGACAGAACAGCAATCTCCTGTGGTCCTTGCCTACAGATATATCTGTTACACTGTATATACAGTGTATTTATGATTCTTTTTTTTTATATATAATTAATTAGGTGATCCACATTTTATAGATGTAAAGCACACCTGTAACTCGTAAGCCAAAGATCTAGATCCACTATATAGACTAACATATACATACGTGTATGGTTGATTGTATATTACCGGCATGATAAACACCTACAAATCATACATTAATGTACATGTTTATGTGTAGGTAATTGAAATACATAATAGGAATGTAGACAGAGATGAACTCACTCCACAAATGTTAGAGGTATAGCACAGCCGTACACGTATGAATCCTGAGGTTCAATTTCAACAGATTTTATTTCATAAAAAGTATGGAAAGTGATCAAACTACAGGCTAAGCCTATACAGGTTCTTTCTCAGAAGCTTAGGTTATTGCCCGTCATAAGTTTCACAATGTTGAGATCTAATATTAATAGATTAGCAGATGAGAGTCAAATCACCCAGAGGATAATCAACTGTTTACCTTTTTACAGTCCGCTTAACAATGAATTTATAAACTACCATTTGCCCCATATTTCATGATCAATGAACAATTTAAAAAATATAAGGGCTATGAGGATCAAGATATCTTTTCTCAGAGAGCATGTTCAGCTGTATAAACATAGTTATGTTATGTTTTAACATGTGATTTGATACTATTGTCTTATACATATGAAGTATATTAAATGCCGTAATTTTTCCTTGTAGGTTACAGATTCAACTGTTGTGTGCTCAAGGCATTTCAAAACAGAAGATATTGTGAAAAGTTTGACTGGTAATTGAATTTAAATCATGTGATAATACATTTAACTTATATTATGTTTAAAGGTTATTTTTTTAAAGATAATTATTTGAATGAGTTTGACTCAACATATAAATGTCAGGTTGAACTAGAGATGAGTCAGAGGACCAAATTGTTATACTTTTACTTTGTATTCCCTACTGTACACTCCTTCGGTCTGAAACTTCAAAACTTTTAATATATGTTGACAGAAAACTTGTTTATCAAAAGTGCATATAATAGCAAATAAGATTAATGCAACAATTTCAAACTTGAAATCAATTCTACAAAGTATAGATTTGTAGCGGGATTGGACTGGGTGGATCATCCATGACCAGGTACCTCAGTCTGAGTCGGTAGAGCACTCAGCTATTGGTCAGAGGGTCTCGGGTTCCAAGCCTGGTCTGGCCGGTACATTTCTCCTCTCCTGTTACAGTTTTTTTATTAGTTTAACGTCCTATAAACAGCCAGGGTCATTTAAGGCTTGCAACTCAGAGGCGGAGGGCTTGTGGTAATATGTCGAGCCACCTGTTACAAATTCATGAATTCCTAAAGAATCTCAATCAATACTTTTCTAGTATTCTATGATTGCACAGAACGAAAGAATATTGGTGAAAAAAAAAAATTGCATCCTGGGTACAGAATCTGTTGACAAAGTTTTCAGTGGGTTTACTCGACTAAATTGGCTGAGTGAGCTACAATTAGTGAATGTGACATAAACAGTCAACATTTTTCGGGTGAAAAAATAATATGTTTTCACCATAAAGGAATATAGAGAAAACAAAGTAAAGGTATATCAATTATGATAATCCTAATTGGTCCTCAAAACTACAATTTAATTTGAGTTATATTAGTAACACATTTCATAATATGCTTTTTAACTTGTTAAGTCATAATTTGATCACATCATTGACAAAGTTTGACAATTTGACATTACTAACTCATAATAGGTAGAGTAATTTAATTTTAGAATGATCATTATTGCCATATTGTTTTTGCTTTCCTTCAGTAACTCATTTGAATAAATAAAATTAATTGTCTTCGAAATATTTTCAGGATTACGTAAATTGAAGAAAGGGACTGTTCCTTCCATTTTTTCCCTGGACTCCAGACAATGTGCTTAGAAGATCTCCACGAAAAAGAACAGCAGCTAGTGACAGGTTTAAACTCCTTAATTGCACTGATCATGTACTGATAATCATGCAACCAGGTTTGATTTGCAAATTCAAATAGAAGCATTTAAGCATTGGTTGTGATATTTTTGACATGCATTTGTGTGTAACATATATTGGGAAATCTAGCATATCCAATGGTCTATAGGTATTGGGCAATGGCAATGTACATGTAAATATTTTGAAAAAAAAAATCTGAATTTCTTCAAACTTTTTAACTAAAGTACAAGACATTCTGCCAATGAGAAAATTACTAACACATGAGGCTTATGAAACTGCAGCAGCAGGTGTGCTCAGTGGGCTGTATATTTTATGTAAATGTACATTTTTTCTTTGCAGCAATGAAGGTTATACAAAAAAAAGTACATCTGTAACTGAGGTAGCACATTCAACTATGCCAACTAATCCCCCTAGTGTGGAGCATGACTACTGTGTCGAAAAGCCATCAAAAGATGAAGATATTGAGGTATCAGTAATTTGTTATCCATATTAGATATTATTATGTCCATGCTTTATATTTTATTTCACATCAATGCATTTGAAATTATGCTAATTGGTATCCACCCACTGACATATAATATAGGTAAGATGGTTTGTTATGTACACAAAACAGGCCGCTGTAACCTTCGATTTAACTTTGACTTTCAATTAAGAAAAAAACTTATACCACTTGTACATCAGATTGTATTATGTATATTATATATTTTGTTACCATGTATATGAGTAAAATACATGCAGTTTTATAACACATATGGTAAGGGAAATTCATGTGATTGTCTTGTTAAAATGGATTTATGAACTCCAGATTATAAGTAGATACCACACATAGGAGCAGCTACTCGTGGTAAGAATAATTCCATTTTAATTGATTAAAGGCACTATATAAAATATAGCTTACTTTCTATGATATTGAAATTGTATTGACTTTTTGTTTTACTTTCCAGGAGATGAAGATCCATATTGAAAGGCTGCAACAGAAGGTTACAGAACTCACCAGTAAAGTGGAGAAATTTGGGATTCAGAAATTTTCAGCTAATCCAGACCTAATCAATTTTTATACTGGCTTCACTTCATATGAAATTTTTTGTACTGTTTATAATGTTATCGAACCAACAGCTTCTAATATGATTCGGTGGACGCAGATTCAACGAAATTGCAATATTAATACTAATCCTTTTAGAATTGAATCATTATCATATGTAGATCAGTTTTTTATGTTTTTGTGTAGACTACGACAAGGATTTTTTGAAGAAGATTTAGCTCAACGTTTTAGTGTTTCGCAGAGCACTGTAAGTCGTATTATCATAACATGGAGTAACTATTTATACTGCATTTTAGGTTGTATACCAATTTGGCCAACAAGAGCTATTGTTCAGAATTTTCTGCCAGATTGTTTTAAACAAACTTTTCCTGATACTAAAGTAATTTTAGACTGTACAGAAATTCGTGTTCAGACTCCCAGTGCAAAAGTTCTAAATTCTCAAACTTATTCTAATTACAAATCTCACACAACTTTTAAAGGTCTGATTGGTATAACTCCAAATGGAGCTGTTTGTTTTGTTAGTAGATTGTACACTGGTAACATATCAGACAAAGATATTACCCAACGTAGTGGTATTTTAGATTTGTTAGAAGCAGGTGATGAAGTAATGACAGACAAGGGATTTTTGATACAGGATTTATTAACTCCAATCGGAGCAAAATTAGTTATTCCCCATTTTTGGGAAGCAAAGGCAAATTTAGTAAAGAGGAAGTCACCAGAACACAACAAATAGCAAGGTTGAGGATACATGTTGAACGGGCAATAAGAAGATGTAAAGAATACCATATTTTTGATCAAGTTGTACCTTTGTCAATTGCTGGAACTGTGAGCCAGATTTGGACCATATGTTGTTTACTCACAAATTTTCAAGGAAAGTTATTTTAACTTTAACAAAATTTATCCTCATACTGAATTATGTATACTTAGCTATTCAGTAACTATACAGTATCATAAACAAAACAAAAATTGTGATTGGTGTTTAAGAATACTTTTACATAGATATAATGTTCTATGCTTGTTTGTTGACTATCAATTCCTTTGTTTTAGACAAATATAAGTGGTTGGAAACTATGTCTAGATATTTGGTAATACCAATTGAAGGGTAAAATGTATGTATTTTCCACAAAACATGCATGCTGTATTTTACTTCAATTATCAGGCATTTTTTTATTTGCCTTTGACACGTTCAATTTTTTTCTATGCAATATTCAGTTTTTAACACACTGGGGTGAAAAGTAGCTGAAATAGAACATGTCTAGCTTGATCTTCATCTCATCCCACTTCCCTTGGTTGAAATTGATTCTCTCTAAATGATAATCATTTCTGCACATTACAAACAAATCACACCACTTGGCACCTGTGAGGCCCATTTGACCCATGATCTGATAATAGTAGTCATGTGTACTCTTCAGTTTGTATGTATTATCCACCAAAGATAAATACTTCAGATCTGTAATAGAATCTGCGTTTGGACATTTTATTTCTAAAAGTCCATGCATGGGGGACACAGATGGATCAATGACTTTTCTGTCTGGTGAAGTTCCTAAATGACTACAGGAAGGATTTATTACTAAACCGGCTTGGTATACATTGTTACCCGTTATTGTTGAATAAGATTCTGCGGCTTCCTGCTCATGTTCAATGCCAAATTTCATAGCAGCTGTTTGCACTCTTGTGCCTCTAAGTAAGGTTTCTGCAAGAACGGTATGATCTTTTTTTTCTTGTGCAAACACGTTTAAACACTGATGACGTTAATCTGTATTTGCGAGCACTTTTCCAGTATGGATTTTTTGATTGTTCTAGAGTGTTTTTTTCTATATCAATACTGTCAGGTGTTGTTACAGCTAATCCTTGATACACATGCTGTTCTCCCATTTTCAACACAACTGAAAGACTATTATGACTCTCTGGCAATTCATAAGGAGGGTATGTTGGAAAGTTTGGGTGCTTAATAATGTTTGTGTTATGAGGAGATATCTTCTGCTGGTAGGACAAAACTGATCCCTTGGGGACAGGCCCAATTTTCGAGTCTGTGATTTCAACATTCTCCATTGTTTTTTGGTAATAAAGTTTTTAACTGTACATTGGTAGATTCCAGTTGTGTAGAAAGATTGGTGAAAATACTTGCGAATGGGATGGGTTGTTGTATTGGACAGTAGAATTTGGATTTTACACCATCTGTTCTCTTTCGTTTCAAATTTGAAATTTTTTGAACAGTTATATCATCGACAGCCTGTGGTGCGACACCTTGCATACGCTGGGGAATATGCCATGTTTGAGGCATTGATGTTTTTGAAGCAACACATGGAATGGTTTTTAGGCTAAGTTTTTGATAATGATTTAATGTAAACAATAAACCGAGGATATGGCTGCATTGGCCTGAGCCTGCCTTACATGTGCAGTTTGAATTTTGAATCGAAGAATTCGAATCCAAGGTCAAATGTAGAGAATGAGGGGGGTCATGTTTCCTCATTGAAGGAAAGCACTTTCCTTTTATGTCGCACCCTAATCCTGTCGATAATGGTCTCACTGAAACAGCACAAAAGAAAATAAATTTATCAAGAAAAACAGATCCTTAGTTTAAAAGAAAATAGGAAGTAAATAAAGAAAATAGGAAGTAAATAAAGAAAAAAAATAAAATGAAATGAAAGTTTTGTGGTCATTGTGATAAAATATAATTAAGCTTTTTGCCTGTGTGCTGCTTGAATGGGATAAATGTTGTATTTATATGTTGAATGTTTATTGGAATTTTTGGTATTACATAATGCAGAACTCGGAACTGGCTACACATTTATTAATGTCATACGGAAATTATTAGGAGTTAACATGGACTAGGTTTTGTTCAGAGCTAGAGTCTGTCTGTGCTCTGTTCATTATCATCCTCATTGTGTAAACTTACCATTCAAACAGTTTGTTTTCATTAACTGAAAGCCCCGTGATACTGATATTTGGTCTGTAGACTGCTGGAATGCTACCAAGTTTGTTTAAATGAATGACCTTGACCTTCAATCAAGACTTTCTGTCAATAAAATCCTTAGAGGTGTAGTCAGATGACTGTTAAGGCACATTGAGTCTCTTGTTTAGATTTCTAACTTAAATTCATGGAAAGTTGTTATTCCAAGCTTGACATATATAGGCCTAATTATTTTTGTTTTGTGTCAAATGACTTTGTCTATTGTATTAACCTACTCGGTTACCATGATAGTGTAACTGGCTATTCTATGTTTTGATACCTAGAGATGTTCCACTGCTGACAAATGGTATTTTTTCTCTATCAAAAACAGGAGAAGACGTATAAGTTTTTTTCTTAAGTTACAAAAGTTACTAACTTTACACCATTACCACATTGAAAATTTTGAGCTTCTAATTTAAATTTATGTAATTGTGTCCCAAAAAAATCAATGGCACTAGGTCCTACATGTATATGGGATGAGGTACTAGCTGATCGCACATGCACCAAATGCGAAATTATTTTTACATTACTTTTTGTGTTATTTATACAGATATATATACAATCAAACACCAATTATTGTTCAAATGATGAGTATGGTTTATGCTCTGTCAGCAGTGGAGCATCTTTAAATGAAACAGTTTTTTATGTAAAAATGAATTCCATAATCTTGTTTAGTTCCAAGTTATTACATGTATTATATTGTAATAGGTCTACTACACTGATACTTCCTGAAGTATTTTAAAAATAAATTTAGATATGAACACCTATAATACAGGTTGTCTTATATTTACTGATGTTATCTAATTGCCATTTAGTTGGCTATCTGCGCCATGCATCAAACAGACACATTTGCTTTCATTGTAAACGTTAATACTTCATCTTATGCCAGCAATGTACAGTAATACGCCAAAAATATGTACTGTATGTAGTAAAAAAAATGTTCAACCAAATACTTTTGGCACAATAAGTACTGCAGATGTTTTAACTTCATAATTGTGAAGCAGAATAGGTCAGTGTCGATCACCAGTGAGGTAGCTCAGTCGGTAGAGCATAAGTCTGTAGGGGCCACGGTGGCCGAGTGGTTAAGATGTCTCGACATATTACCACAAGCCCTCCACCTCTGGGTCGCGAGTTTGAATCCCACGTGGGGCAGTTGCCAGGTACTGACCGCTGGTCGGTGGTTTTTCTCCGGGTACTCCGGCTTTCCTCCACCAATAAACCTGGCACGTCCTTAAATGACCCTGGCTGTTAATAGGGAGGACGTTAAACTAATAAAACCAAAGCATAACACTAGGCCATTTTCGTTTATTCAGAACAATCGTTTAGACCGTTTGTAGAAGTCAATATTTCAAGTATAAATCCTGATGGACCTGCGGTTTTTGATACAGGCCTGTGAAGGCTTTGTCAAAGCTCGTCTGAAAACAGTATAAAATCATCAGGTTCGTCTTGTAATTCATAAACGAACAACTAGGTCCAACTAGTCAAACCACATAATCGAAAATGGCCCTAGTGTTCGGAGGGATTTCTGGGTTCGAATCCCAGCCTTTATTTTTCTCTCCTGTTACATATTATTGATAAATCTAAACTATTTAATAAAATGACACTAGTGTAAACTAAGTGTTATTTCACAATAGTTATGTTAGCATGCTGCTGTATGTTTGTCATCTTCATCTGACCATGTTTGTCACTCATGTTACAATCATGTCTTCGTGTATCTTCAGAAATTAACAAAAACTGAAGTGAAAACAAAATAAAATAAATTTAATAGCAAAACAAAACATTACAAGGACAGGGGTCAAGAAAAGCAAACTTAAAAATGTAGTAAAACAAAATTACAAAATGTATATACTCAACAATTCTGTACAATTTTTTTCCTTGTGAAAAACATACATTGCATGTTATAACTAGGCCTATAAGCAAACTTTTTCCTGTCGCGTGTAGCCACGCCCACCCTACTTTCGTTTCATAAAGTCCGACAAATATCGCTTAAAACTGTTACTTATTCAACAATCGGTCATTTTAAGAAAAAAATATAAATAATTGATATATATTTACACTACTAAAAATAAATCTTTCATACATGAATTCCATATTAAACATAGTCCAAGTAAACTCCAAACCACAAGAAACACCGTCACCGGTACTGGGTCAGGTCACGGGAGAGTTGGATACATAAAACACACCTTCAACTTCGTGAATGTAACCTTCGGCAAAATTGCTGTATCCCCTTTTCTTAGATTTCGATGGGACATCTTTCTGTTCCGCCCATCCCTCGATTCTAGCTTCGGAGATGGGTGGCACACATGACATCGCCTTTGTCCATGCTGGCTTATCAGCCGCCATGATGGAGAGATGTTATGTTGTCAGGGAAGCACCCTCAGCCTCGTTTTGGAATTTAATGGCGGAAGCGTGAATACAGGCTATTCTAACGCCCTACCTGCAGGGCATGTCATTTCACAAACTGCTATCAAAGTAATATCACACATTCTACAGAATTAAAAGCTATTATAAGAAATCGTAAGAAAACCCCCGTTATAATCTGAGCTGCAAGTTTGTTTGTTTGATTAATTAACGTCCTATTAACAGCTATGGTCATGTAAGGACGGCCTCCCATGTATGCGGTGTGTTGCGTGTATTTTGTGCGAGGTGAGTGTACTGGGAGACTGCGGTATGTTCGTGTTGTGTCTTCTTGTATAGTGGAACTGTTGCCCTTTTTATAGTGCTATATCACTGAAGCATGCCTGCCGAAGACAACAAGCAACAACACACCCCATCTGGACACAATTATAACGACCACGGAACGAAACCAGTCTTATGTTTGATTGTTTGTTTCTGTTTGATTCTTATATACGTCCAATTAAACACTCTATGGTCATCGTAATGACGGCCGCCCAATTGTATAGCAGGTGTGTTGCGGTGTCAGTTGTGCGAGGTAGAAGTGTAATGTGTGGCGAGTGAGTGTACTGGGAGACTGCGTGTATGTTCGTTGTTGTGTACTTCCTTGTCTAGTGGGAACTTTTGCCCATTTTATAGTGCTTATATCACTGAAGGCATGCCGCCGGAAGACACGCAAGCATACACACTCCCCAACCCGTCCACAAATATACTGACTAAACGTGACGGAATCATTCGTCCCACTTCCCTGTTATATGCCCTAGAACGCTAAGCAGGAGGCAGAAAACTACCACTTTTATAGACTTTTGGGTGTCTCGGCCAGGGGGACAGCGAACCCAGAGTCCTTCCTCCCAGGGGCGAACGCTCAAACTCATTCAAGGCCATAAATGTGAGGCGGTGCCAAGGAAGGCATTAGTGAAATGAGATAAAGATCCAGTTAGGAAGAAGAGAAAAGATAAGATTCCTAAATTTTTGGTGCGCCTTTTAACGATATCATGCACAATAGGGGCATCCAGGTACAATTCTAAACGCCCTACGCTGCAGGGCAGTCGTCGCGCACTCCCTGTATGCTGAAGCGAGCATAAGTCCAGGAAGCAGTAAACTTCCACTTATTATAGATATTTTGTGTGTCGGAGCCAGAGGGGAAAGAATCCCAGAGCCTCCTGCACAATGGGAGCGAACGCACAACTCAAGTCGAGGCCAAAAGTCAGGCGGTGCCAAGGGTTTGTTTGTTTGTTTGTTTTGATTTATCAACGTCCTATTAACAGCTATGGTCATGTAAGGACGGAGCCTCCCATTTATGCGGTGTGTTGCGTGTATGTTGTGCGAGAGTGAGTGTACTGGGAGACTGCGGTATGTTCGTGAAGTGTCTTCTTGTATAGTGGAACTGTTGCCCTTTTTTATAGTGCTATATCACTGAAGCATGCCGCCGAAGACACCAAGCAACACACCCCACCCGGTCACATAATACTGACAACGGGCGAACCAGTCGTTTTGTTTGTTTGTTTGTTTGATTTATTAACGTCCTATTAACAGCTATGGTCATTTAAGGACGGCCTCCCATGTATGCGGTGTGTTGCGTGTATGTTGTGCGAGGTGCTTTTTTTGGGAGACTGCGGTATGTTAGTGTTGTGTCTTCTTGTATAGTGGAACTGTTGCCCTTTTTATAGTGCTATATCACTGAAGCATGCCGCGAAGACACCAAGCAACACTCCCCACCCGGTCACATTATACTGACAACGGGCGAACCAGTCGTCCCACTCCCTGTATGCTGAACGCTAAGCAGGAGCAGAAACTACCACTTTTATAGACTTTGGTGAGTCTCGACCAGGGGACAGAACCCAGAGCCTTCCTCACAGGGGCGAACGCTCAACTCAAGGCCAAAAGTGAGGCGGTGCCAAGGGAGGCATTAGGAAAGATAAAGTCAGTTAGGAAGAAGAGAAAAGATAAGATCCTAAATTTTAGTCGCCTTTTACGATCATGCAATAGGGGCAGCAGGTACAATTCTAAAGCCCTACCGTTGTGTGTGTGCGCAATGTCTACCAAAACGCATACTACTGTATCGTCGGGGAAATTACATTGAAGGCAATGATTATTTTAATCGCACGCAATAAATGCTGGTTCAACACGCAATACTACTGCGTTTCGCACCCAATAATTATTAGCGATTCACATGCAATATATTGCGTGTCACATGCAATAAATATTGTGTTCGCAGGCTTGTTTTGTTTGGTATTGAATTAATTAACGTCCTATTAACAGCTATTATGTCATGTAAGGACGGCCTATCCCATGTATGCGGTGTGTTGCATGTATGTTGTGCGAGGTGCGTGTTTGGGAGACTGCGGTATATTCATGTAGTGTCTTCTTGTATAGTGAACTGTTTGCCCTTATTTATAGTGCTATATCACTGAAGCATGCCGCCGTGAAGACACCAAGCAACACACCCCACCCGGTCACATTATACTGACAACGGGCAAACCAGTCGTCCCAACTCCCTGTATGCTGAGCGCTAAGCAGGAGTAGAAACAACCACTTTTAAAGACTTTGGTGTGTCTTGGCAAGGGGACAGAACCCAGAGCCTTCCTCACAGGGGCGAACGCTCAACTCAAGGCCAAAAGTGAGGCGGTGCCAAGGGAGGCATTAGGAAAGATAAAGTCAGTTAGGAAGAAGAGAAAAGATAAGATCCTAAATTTAGTCGCCTTTTACGATCATGCAATAGGGGCAGCAGGTACTAATGGTACTAAGGTTCTAATGCCCTACCTGCAGGGCCAAAGTATTGTGTTCGAAATCAAAAGTATTGCGTTCACACGCAATATTTTTTTTTTAATTTTTCATGTCCTTTCCCAGCCACCGTACTGTACAACGCATACATGGGAGGCCGTCCTTTCATGACCCTGGCTGTTAATATGACGTTTTTAAATTAATCAATCTAACATTGCAAAGATACATAATACGATCATGCTTAACATTAATCTTTGTTCGTTTGATTTATTAACATCCTATTAAAAGCCAGGGTCTAAACACATAAATCTAATCAACCAACTCATTAGAGTAAAAAATAAATAAAACGTGTTGTTATTAGGTCATCTGACCAGAAGGGTGAGGATGACCTATTGTTTTTTTATTTCAAAACGGAACAATTCAGTACTTTCCCTCGTGTCATGGAAGACAGTTAATAGCCAGTTTTGCCACGTGTTTTCCTTTAATGATTAATGCGATACTGTACCAGACATGATACATATCCCTATATCCTAAGAAACCATAGAGTAGTGTCTATCCAGCACTAAACTAGTTTTATTACCATTTATGTTACAATGTGTGAAATATCGACAAGGATCATTTTCCTGGTTGTTGTGAGAACCCTTACTAGTTTTATAAGGTAAGTTTTACGTCCGGCATGACTTGGTCTGTCTCAACCACATGCCGAGAAGATAATCCTTATGATTATAGAACAAATATGGTCTTTCTGTTATCCATACTCAAAGACATAGAAGCTGCTACTAATTTCAAAACAGCGCGAACACTGTCAGAATAATGACCGATTCTTTCGAATGATTGATACATATAGTATACAGGTGAGGCTAGGACGTTTACATAGGTCTTTTGCTTTAAGATATATCTAGAATATGACGTATTGATACCCATCAATTAATATATTTTCTCTGTTGATAATTGTTTGTTTGATTAATTAACGTCCCCGACTTTATCTTTCATAATGCCTCCCTTGGCACCGCCTCACTTTTGGCCTTGAGTTGAGCGTTCGCCCCTGTGAGGAAGGCTCTGGGTTCTGTCCCCTGGCCGAGACACACCAAAGTCTATAAAAGTGGTAGTTACTGCTCCTGCTTAGCGCTCAGCATACAGGGAGTGGGACGACTGGTTCGCCCGTTGTCAGTATAATGTGACCGGGTGGGGTGTGTTGCTTGGTGTCTTCGGCGGCATGCTTCAGTGATATAGCACTATAAAAAGGGCAACGGTTCCACTATACAAGAAGACACAACACGAACATACCGCAGTCTCCCAGTACACTCACCTCGCACAACATACACGCAACACACCGCATACATGGGAGGCCGTCCTTACATGACCATAGCTGTTAATAGGACGTTAATAAATCAAACAAACAAACAAATAATTAACGTCCTATTAACAGCCATGATCATGTAAGGACGGCCTCCCATGTATGCGGTGTATATTCATGTTGTGCGAAGTGCGTGTTTTGGGAGACTGTGGTATATTCATGTTGTGTCTTGTATAGTGGAACTATTGCCCTTTTTATAGTACTATATCACTGAAACATGCCTCCGAAGACACCAAGCAACATACCCCACCCGGTCACATTATACTGACAACGGGCGAACCAGTCGTCCCACTCCCTGTATGCTGAGCGCTAAGCAGGAGCAGTAACTACCACTTTTATAGACTTTGGTGTGTCTCTTCGCACAACATGAATATACACCGCATACACTGCTATTTACCCCAGGCTTACGTTTTACACGATTTGGGAACAGGTATGAAATATGTGACCACTCATTCATGAAAAAATGATGCTAGGGACTAATTACATAATGATCAAAATACGAAGACTCACTCACTATCAGCTGAGCAGGGAGTACCTGGTACGTATGTACAGTAGTGGTCCAGAACTGCATGCTGGTTTGAACTGTTCTCTTCACTATAATAAGTTGTATTAACACTTTCCATGCGTCGTAATGTTTACCGAGTCATATGTTGTGATTATCGCCGCTCCATTGCCTTTCCTTTCTCATTTTAGCCGATAGCTTATAGCTAAGCGCCCAGCATAATGGAAGTGGGATGATTGGTTCGCTCGTTGTCAGTATAATGTGACCAGAAGGGATGTGTTCCTTGGTGTCTTCGGCGGCATGTTTCAGTGACAAAGCACTATAAAAAGGGCAACAGTTCTACTGTATAAGAAGACACAACACGAATATACTGCGGTCTCCCAAAACACGCAACACATCGCATACATGGGAGAATGTCTTTACATGAACCCGACTGTTAATAGAACATTGATTAATCAAACAAACCGAATGAATTGAGCCTACTGGCAATAAAGAGCACAGACCCATGGTTTCCGACGTGTTTTAATATTGGTGGCTTCACTATGAAACAGCGACGGCATTTCCACACTATTGATATTCTTGGCTCAAGGGTATGACGGTGAGAAATATCTGCGCTTTTCTTAACTACTATTAACCTGACTGACTGTATATTAACCTTATTAATTTGTGTAAGCTTTCAATGGCTTTCATTCCAGTCTAAATCAACAAAATCTCCTCGTAAAATAAATTGACGGCACAGGATAGGTAACCATTACTTTGTAGATAATGTGTGCTAATAAACAGATATATTGAACCTGCTAGTTCTAGAACTGACGCCAGAGTGTACGACTATTACCCTCGCTGCACAAATTTAGAAATAAATCCATTAATAGGGGATATTGCAGAACTATTTATAGTTTACCCAACTCCCTTTTATGGCAAAACCTGTCAAGTAGTTTTGGAGTTCGCCGGACAAAGTTGTGTATACAGAACAAGAGGCCCATGGGCCTTAACGGTCATCTGACTCATGGCACAAAATAACAAAGTCACAGTATAAAGTATTGGTTAAAGATGCTCCACCGCCGACAGAGCATAAATGATATTCTTCATTTGGACAATAATTGGTGTTTGGTGTATATATATGCCTAATTAAAACAAAAAATAATATAAAATAATTTATTTCGTTACAGGTGCATGGTGCATCAGTACTTAATTCCATATATGATATAGTGCCACGGATTTTTTTCGGGATGCAATTAATTATTTTCCATATTTTTAACTTTTAATTTAAATTAGAAGTTCAAACTTTTTAACGGTGGTAATGGAGTTAAGTAAGTAACTTTTGTAACTGAAGAAAAATACTAAATCGTCTCCTCTTGTTTTTGATGAAAAAATACCATTTGTCAGCGGTGGAGCATCTTTAACGATTAATATAAACAATACAAGGAACTCCTTAGTTGAATATGCAAGTTTCTGAAATAGAAAAACGTTATTTGTTGAACAAACTTGGTAGCCCTTCATCCATATATAGTTGTAACCCATTCAAGGATTAATATAGGGAGGAGTCAGATTTTAAAGCCAAATTTCAGCTAAGCTCCCATTTTGGACATCCACCGTTCTATCCCCATGGCTCTTAACTCGGTCCTTTATAAAATATGATTGTCCTCACCTAAAGTTCCCCCTTCTGAATCAATAAAACCCAGCATACTACATTCCCAATATCAGTACCCTGGGCCTACTGATTCATGAGAAGAAGTTGTTTAATGGATTTTTAGCCTATTTGACCCCTGTGACCTTGAATGAAGATCTCGGTCATTCATTTGAACAAACTTTATAGCACTTCATCCCAGCATGCTGCAGGCCCAATATGAATATCCTGGGCCTTTCTGTTCTTGAGGAGAAGTCATTTAAAGATTTTAGCTTATTTGACCCCTGTGACCTTGAATGAAGATCAAGGTTATTCATTTGAACAAACTTGGTAGCCCTTCATCCCAGCATACTAAATGCCCAATATCTAACCTGGGCCTACTGGATCTTGAAAAGTTGTTTAAAGATTTTAGCCTTTTTGACCCCTGTGACCTTGAATAAAGATCAAGGTCATTCATTTGCACAAGCTTGATAGCCCTTCATCCAAGCATGTTACGGGCCCAATATAAGGTCTCTAGGCCTCTAAGTTATTCACAAGAAGTTGTTTAAAGGATTTTTAGCCTATTTGACCCCTTCGACCTCGAATGAAGGTCAAGGTCAATTATTTGAACAAACTTATTAGCCCTTTATCCCAGCATGCTGCAACCCAAATATCAGTACCCTGGGCTTTCTGGTCTTGAGAAGTAAGTCTTTAAGTAGTTTAAAGACTTTAGCTTTTTTGACACCTGTGACCTTGAATGAAGGTCAAGGTCATTCATTTAAACAAACTTGGTAGCCCTTTGTCCCAGCATGCTACAGGCCAAATATCAGTGTCCTTGGCCTTTCGGTTATTGAGAAGTTGTTTGAATGTAAAGTTTGCGCACCGCACATGACGACGGACGGTACAATGATGACAATAGACCCTTTGGGTCAGATGACCGAAACATTTACCCTTTTGTCGCCCCACACCCTCAGCCCCTAGGGGTCTGACCTTATTCATTTATATAAAATATGATTGTCCTTCCCCAATGATGTTTACACTAAATATTGTTGAAATCCATCCAAGGATGAAGGAGGAGTAGGATTTCAAAGCTAAAATTAAGAACATTTGCGCTTTTGGGGCCCCACCCCTCAGCCCCTAGGGGTCGGACCAGGCTCATTTATATAAAATATGATTGTCCTTCCCCAATGATGTTTCACACCAAATATGAATGAAATTCATTTCAAGGATGAAGGAGGAGTAGAATTTTAAAGCTAAAATAAGACAAGAGGCCCATGGCCTTAACGGTCATATGACTATAAGCACAACACAATGTATCGTTTAAAGATTTTAGCATATTTGACCTCTGTGACCTTGAATGAAGATCAAGGTCATTCATTTGAATAAACTTGGTATAGCCCTTCATCTCAGCATGTCACAGACCCAATATCAGGTCTCTAGGCCTCCTAGTTATTCTCAATTTTTGTTTGATTTATTAACGTCCTATTAACAGCTATGGTCATGTAAGGACGGCCTCCGTGCATGTATGCGTAGTGTTGCGTGTATGTTTGTGCGAGGTGCGTGTTTTGGGAGACTGCGGTATATTCGTGTTGTGTCTTCTTGTATAGTGGAACTATTGCCCTTTTTATAGTACTATATCACTGAAGCATGCCGCTGAAGACACAAAGCAACACATCCACCCGGTCACATTATACTGACAACGGGCGAACCAGTCGTCCCACTCCCTGTATGCTGAGCGCTAAGCAGGAGCAGAAACTACCACTTTTATAGACTTTGGTGTGTCTCGGCCAGGGGACAGAACCCAGAGCCTTCCTCACAGGGGCGAACGCTCAACTCAAGGCCAAAAGTGAGGCGATGCCAAGGGAAGGCATTAGGAAAGATAGTCAGTTAGGAAGAAGAGAAAAGATAAGATCCTAAATTTAATCGCCTTTCACGATCTTGAAATAGGGGCAGCAGGTACAATTCTAACCTGCTGCCCCTATTGCATGATCGTAAAAAGTTATTCTCAAAAAGTCGTTTAAAGATTTTAATCCTTTTGACCCCTGCGCCCTTGAATGAAGATCAAGGTCATTCATTTGAACAAACTTTTTAGCCCTTCATCCTAGCGTGCTGTAGGCCCAATATGAGTATCCTGGGCCATTTTGTTCTTGAGAAAAAGTTGTTTAAAGATTTAAGCCTATTTGACCCCTGTGACTTTCAACGAAGATCAAGGTCATTCTTTTGAACAAAACTGATAGCCCTTCATCCCAGCATGTCAAAACCTAATATCAGGTTTCTGGACCTCCTACTTATTCTAAAGAATTCGTTTTTTAAAATCTTTTGACCCGAACAAAGGTCAAGGTCATTCATTTGAACAAATTTGATAGTTCTTCATCCCAGCGTGCTGCAGGCCCAATATGAGAATCCTGGGGCCTTTGGTTCATGAAAAGAAGTCGTTTAAAGATTTTATCCTTTTTGACCCCTGTGACCTTGAATGAAGACATAGGTCATTCATTTGAACAAACTTGATAGCCCTTCATCCTAGCATATCACGGACCCAATATCAGGTCTCTAGGCCTCTTTAATTATTCACAAAAAATTGTTTAAAAGGATTTTTTGGCCTATTTGAACTGTGACCTTGAATGAAGGTCAAGGTCATTTATTCTAACAAACTTCGTAGCACAACATCCCCAGCATGCGGCAGGCCCAATATGAAAATAACTGGGCCTTTCTGTTCTTGAGAAGAAGTCATTTAAATAGTTTAGCCTATTTGACCCCTGTGACCTTGAATGAAGATCAAGGTCATTCATTTGAACAAACTTCGAGAGCCTTCATCCCAGCAAACTACATGCCCAATATCAGTACCCTGGGCTTACTGATTCTTGAGAAGAAAGTTGTTTAAAATTTAGCCTATTTTGTTTGTTTGTTTGTTTGATTAATTAACGTCGTATTAACAGCTATGGTCATGTAAGGACGGCCTCCCATGTATGCGGTGTGTTGCGTGTATGTTGTGCGAGGTGCGTGTTTCGGAGACTGCGGTATATTCATGTTGTGTCTTCTTGTATAGTAGAAACTTTTGCCCTTTTTATAGTGCTATATCACTGGAGCATGCCGCCGAAGACACCAAGCAACACATCCCACCCGGTCACATTATACTGACAACGGCGAACCAGTCGTCCCACTACCTTTTTGCTGAGCGCTAAGCAGGAGCAGAAACTACCACTTTTATAGACTTTGGTGTGTCTCGGCCAGGGAACAGAACCCAGAGCCTTCCTCACAGGGGCGAACGCTCAACTCAAGGCCAAAAGTGAGGGCGGTGCCAAGGGAGGCATTAGGAAGGATAAAGTCAGTTAGGAAGAATGAAAAGATAAGATCCTAAATTTAGTCGCCTTTTACGATCATGCAATAGGGGCAGCAGGTACAATTCTAACGCCCTACCTGCAGGGCCTATTAGGCCCCTGTGACCTTGAATGAAGGTCAAGGTCATTCATTTGAACAAACTTGGTAGCCCTTCATTCCAGCATGCTGCAGGCCAAATATCAGTACCCTGGGCCTTCTGGGTCATGAGAAGAAGTTTAAAGATTTTTAGCATTTTTGACCCCTGTGACCTTGAATGAAGGTCAAGGTCATGTATTTGAACAATCTTGGTAGCCCTTTGTCCCACTTGCTTACAGGCCAAATATCAGTACCCTTGGCCTTTTGAATGTAAAGTTTATGCACGGCGGACGGCGCACGACGACGGACGGTGCATGATGACAATAGGTCATTACTGACCCTTCGGGTCATAGGACCTAAAAATTTACCCTTTTGTCGCCCCAACCCTCAGCCTCTAGGGGTCTGAACCTATCTCATTTATTTAAAATATGATTGTTCTTCCCCCAATGGTGTTTCAAACCAAATATGGATGAAATCCATCCAAGGATGAAGGAGGAATAGGCTTTTGTATAAATAGTCTTACGCACGACGACCGGCCAAAACATGATGAAATAGGTCATCCTGACCTTCGGTCAGATGACCTAAAAATGACCATGATTCGTTGCGGGGGTATAAAAAGATAAGCTAGTGTCGTAATCTGAGCATCATTATACTTCATTGAATGTCAAAAAGTGGACGAAGACTGTTTTTGCAAACACGAGTATTCCGCAGTTGTTGGCTTTGTATGAAGAAATGTGTCGGACTGTAACGAAACCTAATTGATGTCCTATTAACAGCCAAGGTCATGCAAGTTATCCCGATCGCCTATATTTTACGACTTTCTTCTTGAAAATTCGTATTATGCTTCCAATCCCGTTTTCATGCCTGCAGGTAGGGCGTTAGAATTGTACCTGCTGTTTTGCCCCTATTGCATGATCGTAAAAGGCGACTAAATTTAGGATCTTATCTTTTCTCTTCTTCCGAACTGACTTTATCTTCCCTAGTGCCTCCCTTGGCACCGCCTCACTTTTTGGCCTTGAGTTGAGCGTTCGCAAACCCTGTGAGGAAGGCTATGGGTTTTATGTCCCCTGGCCGAGACACACCAAAGTCTATAAAAAGTGGTAGTTTCTGCTCCTGCTTAGCGCTCAGCATTACAGGGATTGGGACGACTGGTTCGCCGTTGTCAGTATGTGACGGGTGGGGGGTGTGTTGCTCGGTGTCTTCGACGGCATGCTTCAGTGATATAGCACTATAAAATGGGCAACAGTTCCACTATACAAGAAGACACAACACAAACATACCGCAGTCTCCCAAAACACGCACCTCGCACTTGACACACGCTACACACTGCATAAATGGGAGCACATGGACCTGGCACGAAAATTTTTAACCAACAGTATACATATATATTATAGTATCAAGGGTATTAACTCGGAGGTCGAGAAAAACGGACCTATCTTTCTTTTAAAAACCGTGATTATTTAAATAAATGGGCTATTTACACCATTGAATAATTTATCTTTCCAGTGAGTTCTTGATGAACAAAATTGGCCAAATATTGACGAAGTTATGGCTTGATGAATCGGGAAATTTACGAAATATATGCTTGGTAGACATTGCACAAAATCTACGCTTGTCGTGGTAAACAGTACCCATATCTGTGTTCATCCACAATCTCCTTTGAATGTGTCATGACCTGTACTTTGTAGAAACTCCATTTTAAACATCATGTAGCTCACCTACTTTAACCATTACCGCCATGTTCATTTGTTTTATTGTGATGCCGTCCTTACATGACCCTGGCTGCCGAAGACACTAAGCAACACCCCCATCCGGTCACATTATACTGACAACGGGCGAACCAGTTGTCCCATTCCCGGTATGTACCAATCCAGGGGCCAGAATCGAGAGCCTCGCTCACAGAAACTCAAAGTGAGGCGGTGCCAAAGGAAAGATAAAGTTAGTTTTAAAAGGAAGAAGAGAAAAGATAAGATCTTAAATTAGTCGCCTTTTTACGATCATGCAATATGGTTTGTTTGATTAATTAACGTCCTTTTAACAGCTATGGTCATGTAAGGACGGCCTCCCATGTATGCGGTGTGTTGCATGTATGATGTGCGGGGTGCGTGTTTTGGGAGACTGCGGTATATTCGTGTTGTGTCTTCTTGTATAGTGGAACTTTTGCCCTTTTCATAGTGCTATATCACTGAAGCATGCCGCCGAAGACACCAAGCAACACACCCCACCCGGTCACATACCAGATGACAACGGGCGAACCTGTCGTCCCACTCCCCGTTTGCTGACCCAGCAGAAAAAAAGCCTTCCCTCACAGGGGCGAACGCTCAACTCAAGGCTAAAAGTGAGGCGATGCCAAGGGAGGCATTAGGAAAGATAAAGTAAGTTAGGAAGAAAAGATAAGATCCTAAATTTAGTCGCTTTTTACGATCATGCAATAGGGGCAGCAGGTACAATTCTAACGCCCTTACATGCAGGGCCATGGACGTTAATTAATCAATCAATCAATCAAGACATATCATTGACCCTCTACACCAGACACATACCTTCTACATTTTCTGCTCATTAAATTTGTTTTCAATGAGAAAGTCTTTTTTCTTTGGTGTATGAAATGAGAATACTTTCTATTGGGAAACCATGATACTGCCACCTTGCTTTGTGTTTATGATACCATACTGTACATTTAACTTGTTCCTCATACAATACATTGCAAGTACATGAACAATCTGCTTAGTTGAACGTTTAACACTACTTCTGTAATACCGATGTAAATAAAAAAAAATGTTGCATTTTTTGTTTTGTATTTTCCCCCACATGCTGGTGTCAATCACTTGGATCCTTCGATTAAAGTATTCAAAGCTGGGTATACTGAGGTCTGTTACATCAGACATAGCTGTTATTTAGGGGCGATCAGAATTTTGTTCTTTCGGAAAAAAAATACTAAAAAACCAGAAAATGGGGTAATTAATTTTAATATGCTCTGAACACCACACAAAAATCTTCCGATCTGAATTTTTTTAAGCTTACATTGAGGACATTTTTTACTGGTCACTATGGTATATAATATGATGGGATTATGGGCGAATTTTATTTCATATAGAAAGTTGAATTACCAGAGGATTCGTGTAAAAATCGTTAGTCTCAAAAGTACACGCTACATCCCCAGGTCACGATTCCCTAAAGAGCACAGACCGAATAAAATCGCCATCCATTCAACGAATGCATCCCTGAAGTGCAGATCCTCAATATAAACTCACTTAATTAAAAAAAATTACACATTTGTATCCCTTAGCGATCCCCACGCTTCATTTATTGTCATGCAGAACAGGTGATTACCGTTCTCGGCCATTTTTTTGTCTGTCGTCTCCGATTTGATACAAGCTTTATGATTGGTCCACGCGCTCCTAGGAGTCAATCAGAGAGCTTGTATCAAATTGTAGCGTGGAGATCGCTAAGGGATACCAATTTGTAATCAATGGAATACAGGGCTAAGTAAACAACCTTTCAGTATTTTTAGTTTTTTTTTTTTTTTTTTTTTTTGCGTGTCGTAAACCTGTGGGTCAACAACCTAATATGTGTACTCCATTTCACTAATGATCCGTTGATCCAGACATGGTATTTGACGGACTCCCGCTTATTTGCCATAGGGCTTGTTCAATTACTCGACATCTTGTTTGTTTCCATCCGTCATATAACCTTGAATATTAGTGTACAAACGCTTTGAATTTATATTGCTGATTCAAAGCATGATCACAACATAGATATATGATTATGGCGTGTGTATAACACGTTTCACATGAACGTTTCAGCAAACAATATTCATATCAGATAATTTCCTTTTAAATCTACATCATTTTTTTAAATGTGCTACACATTTATGGATGTCAACAGTTGCCAGGTTTTTGTATCTCCAACTTCAGATTTTTCCCTTCTTGCGATAAGATTTGAGTTAAAATGAAAATGTGTTATACAAGAGGCCCAATAGGCCTTGACGGTCACCTTAGAATTTTTATTTTTTGTTTTTCATTTTGATAGTTAGTGTATTATGTTACCAAACCTTATGCTTATAATTCCAATTTGCTTTGCTAACGTTAAACAACAAAACTAAACTAGAAGTCAGTCAGTGTCAGTGTATTTAGAAATTTCATTTTTTAATCTATGGAGATTATTTGGTTCCATCAAACCTGTAAATTCAGAAGAATTTTGAAATTTTAGCCATTTTGGCCCCGCCCCTCTGGTCCCAATATGGATATGGTGTTGAAATGCTATTTCAGGCTAATTATTCAAAGCCAGTTTGACTCATTTCCTATTAAAACTAAGGAAATAAGCATCAAAGTTTAAAACAAAATTTGCATTCATTAGTGGAAAATTAGAAAGAAAACTAAGGAAATGTCCATTTTTTTCATGAATGTGAATTTTGTTTTGTTTGCTGCAATTTACACGGGGCTTCTCCCAAAATTTCAATGGTCATTTGTGACTGGACACCTAAGCAGTGACCCCATAAGGTGTACGAAATGTACTATTTCAGTGTCATAATGCCCACACATTTTTGTAAATGGCCTTATGACACCTTCCAGTCCAGCAGTTTTTCATAGTCCAATTTGATTTTCCATTTGAGTTATGAAAATGTTATACTGTGAATTCAGAATTTTTATTTTTTGTTTTCATTTTGAAGTTTTGTATTACAGAACCAAAGCCTTCCATTTTAATTCCAATTTTTGAACCCCTAAAACCCCCTTCAGTCAGGTCATGTAATTAGCCAGGACCAATCAAATAAATTCAGAATGAAGAAGTCGTTATGAAATTTAGCTATTTGACCCATTTTGGCCCGCTCTCAACCCCTATGTATAAGGTGTTGCAAATGCTATTTCGCTAGAAAATTATTCAGCTAACCCAGTTTGACTAATTTCCTATGAAAAATAAGCAGATAACATTCATAAATGTGTTTTTCCTATATAAACTATAATAAACTTGACCCCCTCCTCAGGGGGAAACATGAGACCCCAGGGTCATATAATTAACAATTTTTGTAAAAACCTTAAATGACCTTTCCATTTAAGAGTATAAAATTAAATCTTGACTTTTTTAAGAAGATTTTTGAAGTTTTAGCTTATTTGACCCCTTTTGGCCCCGCCCCTAAGGCCCCTGGGATCCAATCGGAAATACAATTCAGAATTATGATCCCCTAAAGGATCTGACTATATCCCATAGGCTTTTTTATAATTTCCATAGAAAAATAAGGTTATAACATTTCAAATGGACATTTTTCCTAGTTTTTAAAATAATAAACTTGTATTTTCCTCATGGGGAAACATAGAACCCCCATGGGTCATAAATGATTAACAATTTTTGTCTAAAAGACCTTAAAACCTTTCCAATTTAAGAGTATTTTGATTCCTACATTCAAATTTTTTTAGGATTTCACGTTTTTCTCAGATCCTCTTAATTGAACCCCTTTTGGCCCCGCCTATAGAACCTCTGGATCAGTCATAGGAAGAATTTGTTAATAGGAATCAATGGTCCATTTTCATATGGATAATTCTGGACAACATTTGACTCATTTCCTTTTTACATTTGCAAAATGGAACCAAATAATGCTCAAAAATATGTTGTTTCCACTCTTTACGAAAATGTTGTTAACTTTCTACCCCCATCCCCCAAGGGGGAGGAATCCTGGAGAACCCACTTGGTTCAAATAAATCCCATTTTTTGTTAAGGTACTTTAGCCGCTTTATTTCTGTGAGGAAGTTTTGTGTATCCATCACATCTGTGTGTGGGAGAAGATGATCTTTTGTAATTTATAGTAGTCAATTTTTACCCCCTTTTTTTGGGCCCCTTCACAGCACCCTAGAGGATAATGACCATCTAAATTGACAGTTGTGGATTAGGCTCTTAAGCTGTGCGGTCAACTGATATCGATATTAAAAACGTTCCCTAATTATGAGCGATTTCGTTAGCGTTTTGCGAGTTTATTTACGTTAGCAATCGTTTATGTTATCAGTTTGCCCGAATCGTTAATCGTTCAGTTGCGTTTATAATCGTAATTGCTGTTAGTAATCGTTTGCGGTTAATAGTTAGCTGGATCCACTTTCCGCATATCGGTCTAACCAACTAAATACAGAACCATAATGCCGGTGAAACGCCTTTGACGATCCGAGATCTTAATGATCTATTATAATCACGTTATACAGGATTCGTGTTAATGCAGATTATAACATATATGAAATAAAAAAAATATGAATAAAGTGTGTATTGTATTGCGATTTTATATCCTCTTTTGGTTGATATAATATTTGTATATGTGTAGATGTGGTTTGAAATAAAAAGAGAATATGTTACATGTAACAAGTAATCGCATTACATGACGCTTCACGATCCGTGAAAAACATGTTCCTGAAATACTTTGTATTTAAATAACAATTCATTCACGTCCAGATTATTACTAGAAATAATCAACTAAATGTATTAGTATAATAAGTATTCCTAAAACTACAAAAACTTTAATATGGGATTTTCACTTTATTATTATTATTATCAGAAACGATATATCGTATGTTATGGTATATTATGTTTCTAGCTTGTTATTATTATTTCTGCGAAAGCCAAGTTCAACTAATTAACGAACTGTGTCCTTTACAGAACATTAATGGTCCAAATAGCAATTATTTTAAAAAAAAAACACGACAACTGAAAGATTACACGAGAAAATAGCTAAAAAATTAAAAATATTAAAACGTCATTACAGACACGCTGCATAAATATTGTTCTTGTTATGTTAAATATTATGCACGAAGAATAAAAAAAAAAAAGACTCGTAAATAAATTCGTGAAGTTAAAAAAATCATTAAAATGACGAGTTTGAACACGGGAAGAGGTGGATATTTGGGCATCTACATGTGTATATTTTTAAATGCAATTAATATAAGTACTTGTATTTATATGAAAATTGAAAAGGAAATAAAAAGATGTTAATGTTTTACATTTCTTCACATACAAGAATGTTCGTAATGTACGATTATACCTACATATTACTTTGTGAGAAAACAGCTGTAAAGAACTTCCGCTACTTGTGAAGAGAACATGTTACTTTGTTTGCATATCTCTGTTCGATTTTTACTTGTACGGGCGTGTCAAATCAGAACCAGGATTATACTTTTCTGACTCATTATCAATAAAAGAGCTGCGACTGTCAACGTTCTCTACTTTGCTGGTTCGTTGTTTATTGTGTAGCTTGGAATCTATGTCTATCGCCCAGAGTGATCGCGTGCACCGGACGCTGGTTATTTTACCATGTACCTTGGTATATTAGGTCCACGGAACAGGAGGTTACCTTGTGTCGACCCCACTGTCGCTGGGCCACGGGCTGGACGATTTTCACCTGTATCTGTAATTAACGACCTATCCTGTGGAGCTGGACATTAACTTTTTTAGCCACAACTTATCCTGTGTCCAGATACAATGTGGACAGTATACATCGATACGTACTGTCGTATTTTCAAAAGTTTTGATGTTTACAATATGCTTTACCTAAGGTTACGTTTCGAAATGAATTAGCTTTTTACACTGTATACATTGAAATGAATTAGCTTATTACACTTAATACATTTGTATGAAATAATTAACTTTTGTTTTGTAACTGTTAAATTGCCAGAGTGCTGATGTTAAACATTTGATCAAATAACTGTATTTTCTTACACTACTTACAATTACTTGTTTGTTTGTTTTGTTTGTTTGATTAAAATTAACGTGTAATTCCTATTAACAGCCTATGGTCATGTAAGGACGGGGCCTCCCATGTATGCGGTGTGTTGCTGTATGTTGTGTCGATGTGCGTGTCCTGGGGGAGACTGCGGTATGATTCATGTTGTGTCTTCTTCTATAGTGGAACTGTTGCCCTTTTTAATAGTGCTATATCACTGAAGCATGAAGACACCAAGCAACACACTCCACCCAGTCACATTATACTGACAACGGGCGAACCAGTCGTCCCACTCCCTGTATGCTGAGCGCTAAGCAGGAGCAGAAACTACCACTTTTATAGACTTTGGTGTGTCTCGGCCAGGGGACAGAACCCAGAGCCTTCCTCACATGGGCGAACGCTCAACTCAAGGCAAAAGTGAGGCGGTGCCAAAGGCATTAGGAAAGATAAAGTCCGTTAGAAAGAAGAGAAAAGATAATATCCTAAATTTAGTCGCCTTTTACGATCATGCAATAGGGGCAGCAGGTACAATTCTAATGCCCTACCTGCAGGGCCGACTTACAATTACACGTAGAACATTGTCGCAATGCAATGTACAGTAATCTTCAGTGTACACAGAGATTTAAATAATTATATCTCTGGTGTCCATGTATATACAAGTATGCATGTGCTTCACTATCTTCATCGTTGTTGCCATCAATGATTATGCATAATTGACTTAATTTGAATATAGATAACTGGAAGTGAAATATTTTCATTCTGTATGTCTTTATTATATGCATGAACTATAAAATGAGAGAACTGCAAATGACGAAACACGAATTCAAATGTTCAATCTTTATTACAGAAGTGGCGTTAGTTTGTGCGTACATTTGTAAATGTACATGTGCGACCCTAAAATACATGTAGATGCCTAGTCAATTGTAAGCAATGATTTTTTATGTACACATATACTGTATATATATGATCATGAAAGCACACCTTAGTATAGTAATAAAATCCGTTATGAAAAAATATTTCGAGAATACATTTTCCTTGGTAAGCGGGAGAAACTTTCGACAATCTGAAAAATAAAACAAACTTAAACTTGTGATTGATGCGGGAAACACTATAAAATGTTACTTATTACAATTGTTGAATATATAGAAATCAAGCATATAGATGGAAATTTGATGTAATGCATTTTAAATGTGTTTGTGTGAAAATCTTTTATTCTTCATTTCAATACCACGATACTATTTAAAGTATCGGTATACGCCTGATTGCTTCACTAAAATTATGATATTGTGAAGGTAATATTGACGAATAAACTGTTGTAACAATTTGTTAATTAGTTATTTCTTAAAATATCGGATAAATATGACACTTACAATAATACAATTCTCTCTTTAATACATACGGTTTGTACACATAATTTGTAAACGTACATGTACGTGTAAAGTGGAAACTTCGTATCGAGTACAGGCGTGTTTGACTTCATTGTGTTAATATCAGTATAGATATGTTGTAATAATTTGTTATTTCTTAAAATATCGGGTAAATGAGACACTTTAGAATAATACCATTCTTTCTTAATACATACAGTTGAACATGTTATTTATTTTGTAAACGTACATTTGGTACCTGTAAAGTGGAAACTTCGTATTGAGTACTGTCGTCGTTGACCTCATCGTGTCCATATAGTTTTCATAGGCAAAAGTTTATATGGTATACAGAAACTTTAATCCTAAACGTACTCCCGTTTTCCTTATACTTTCGTTTGTATTTCAGAACGTCAAGATCCGTAATTTATTTACCGTCAAGCCATTTCCGTGATTATAACAATGGTATTTCCGGTTTATGCTAGCCGATCGTTTTGCGTTAATCGTTAGCCGGTATTGCGTTAATCGTTAATCGTTAGCGTTAGCTAACGGACAGATTTTTTGCGTTGCGTTTGCGTTAGGCTGGGAACGTTAAACGGTTCAGGTACTGTACAAGGTTTGAGCAAAATTTCATTGAATTTGCTTCAGCGGTTTTTGAGAAGAAGTTGAAAATATAAATTATTTAGGGACATACGACGCACGACGATGGACAAAAGGCGATTAGAATACAATGGGGACAACCTACGTCACCGGAAGTGGTATCGGGCACACAAAAACAATGAAAATGAAAAAATGCCCGTTTCAAGATAAAAATCGGCTGAAATTATGACATAAAAGCAATGCATCTTCTAAACCTATCGTGCGTCAACGACAGTGTATTGTTAGAGACTCAGTGAAATTATTAGATATCGTCAAACTAGCTCAGATTATGCAAACACCTCGACACAATAGTTTTCAATAGCAGGGATATCGGTCACATTTTATTCACTAAAACGTTATAAATTGCAAATAAATAAATTTTGCTGCAACAAAATTTTCCCGTTAATTAATATGTAATATCTGACTGTTGTAAGAAAATATTTCATTCATTATATCTGCTAGTGGAGAATCATATACGGTGCTTAATCAGAAATTATGAAAGTGATATCGGTCACACTTAGAACTTTAGGGGTAACGGTCACATCCAAAGTTACGCAAACTGTGGATAAGACGCCAAAATACTTTTATTGAATTTATCTGATCTTGAAAGACAACTTTTTAACCCCATATCTGAAAATGGTTAACGAGCTATTGAAATCGCTTTTCGTCTATTGCTTGTCATCCGTCCGTCTTTTTTCCCCACAGCGTGGCTATTGGTCACATTTTTGTTCACCGAAATATGTCAAGTGTAATTTTTTTAACTTCACTGTTATTTACTGATATAAAATACGTATACCTTATATTTCAAGTAGTAGCTATCGTTCATTTTATCCGCTACAAAAGTGACATACCTGTATAACCTAGTTGGTGTTTTTGTTGTTTTTAAAAAGGATGTCGTTCACAGGGTAACGGTTAAAATCCAAAGATTTTGAAATGGTTTGTCGCTTCGTCGAAATATTGTAGCGTTGTTTTCCCTAACTAATCATTCAGGTAAAGAGGAATACTTTTTTTGTTTGTTTGTTTGTTGTTTGATTGATTAACGTCCTAAACAGCTGTGGTCATGTAAGAACGGCCTCATGTATGCGGTGTGTTGTGTGTAAGAGCGTGTCCTGGGAGAGGAAATACTACCGAGATACATGATACATCATTAACTATTATCGTAACTTTTTTTTGCTGAATACTTTGGTTATTCGTACACTGTATATTGTTTCGTTTTTAGCTCACCTGGTCCGAAGGACCAAGGTGAGCTTATGCCATACCGTGGCGTCCGGCGTCCGTCCGTCCGTCCGTCCGTCCGTCCGTCCGTCAACAATCGACTTCTTCTCCATAACCGCTGGTCGGATTTCAACAAAATTTGTCTGGTAGCATCCTTATGGGCTACTAACTGAAAATTGTACAAATGATGGGGCTGACCCCCCAGGGGCCTGAGGGGCGGGGCCAAAAGGGGTCAATTTGGCTATTTCCATATAAACGACTTCTTCTCTGAAACCAAGCATGGGATAGCACCCATAATGCAATGGTAGCATCCTTATAGGGTGGGGATTCAAAATTGTACAAATGATGGGGCTGACCCCCGGGGGCCTGAGGGGCGGGGTCAAATGGGGTCAATTTGGCTATTTCCATATAAACGACTTCTTCTCTGAAACTAAGCATGAGATAGCACTCATAATGCAATGGTAGTATTGTTATAGGGTAGGAATTAAAAATTGTACAAATGATGTGGCTGACCCCCCGGGGGCCTGAGGGGAAGGGGTCAAAAGGGGTCAATTTGGCTATTTCCATATAAACGACTTCTTCTCTGAAACCAAGCATGGGATAGCACCCATAATGCAATGGTAGCATCCTTATAGGGTGGGGATTCAAAATTGTGCAAATGATGGGGCTGACCCCCGGGGGGCCTGAGGGGCGGGGTCAAAAGGGTTCAATTTGGCTATTTCCATATAAACGACTTCTTCTCTGAAACTAAGCATGGTATAGCACCCATAATGCAATGGTAGTATCTTTATAGGGTGGGGATTCAAAATTGTGCAAATGATGGGGCTGACCCCCCAGGGGGCCTGAGGGGCGGGGTCGAAAGTGCCAATTTGGCTATTTCCATATAAACGACTTCTTCTCTGAAACTAAGCATGGTATAGCACTCATAATGCAATGGTAGTATCTTTATAGGGTGGGGATTCAAAATTGTGCAAATGATGTGGCTGACCCCCCGGGGGCCTGAGGGGCGGGGTCAATTTGGCTATTTCCATATAAACGACTTCTTCTCTGAAACCAAGCATGGGATAGCACCCATAATGCAATGGTAGCATCCTTATAGGGTGGGGATTCAAAATTGTACAAATGATGTGGCTGACCCCCGGGGGGTCTGAGGGGCGGGGTCAAAAGGGTTCAATTTGGCTATTTCCATATAAACGACTTCTTCTCTGAAACCAAGCATGGGATAGCACCCATAATGCAATGGTAGCATCTTTATAGGATGGGGATTCAAAATTGTACAAATGATGGGGCTGACCCCCCGGGGGCCTGAGGGGCGGGGTCAAAAGTGGCCAATTTGGCTATTTCCATATAAACGACTTCTTCTCTGAAACTAAGCATGGTATAGCACCCATAATGCAATGGTAGTATCTTTATAGGGTGGGGATTCAAAATTGTGCAAATGATGGGGCTGACCCCCGGGGGCCTGAGGGGCGGGGTCAAATGGGGTCAATTTGGCTATTTCCATATAAACGACTTCTTCTCTGAAACTAAGCATGAGATAGCACTCATAATGCAATGGTAGTATCTTATAGGTAGGAATTAAAATTGTACAAATGATGGGGCTGACCCCCCGGGGGCCTGAGGGGCGGGGTCAAAAGGGGTCAATTTGGCTATTTCCATATAAACGACTTCTCTCTGAAACTAAGCATGAGATAGCACTCATAATGCAATGGTAGTATCTCTTATAGGTGGGGATTCAAAATTGTACAAATGATGGGGCTGACCCCCGGGGGGCCTGAGGGGCGGGGTCAAAAGGGTCAATTTGGCTATTTCCATATAAACGACTTCTTCTCTGAAACCAAGCATGGGATAGCACCCATAATGCAATGGTAGCATCTTATAGGGTGGGGATTCAAAATTGTACAAATGATGGGGCTGACCCCCAGGGGGCCTGAGGGGCGGGGTCAAAAGGGGCCAATTTGGCTATTTCCATATAAACGACTTCTTCTCTGAAACTAAGCATGGTATAGCACCCATAATGCAATGGTAGTATCCTTATAGTGTGGGAATTCAAAATTGTGCAAATGATAGGGCTGACCCTCGGGGGCCTGATGGGTGGGGTCAAAAGTGGTCAATTTCCATAAAAATGACTTTTTCTCTGCAACTTAACATGGGATTACGCTCATAATGCAATGGTTACATCCTTATAGGGTTTGGATTCAAAATTTTGCAAATGATGGGGCTGACCCCCCGGGGGCCTGAAGGGTGGGGTCAAAAGGGGTCAATTTAGCTATTTCCATATAAACGACTTCTTCTCTGCAACTAAGAATGGAAGAGCACTTATAATGCAATGGTAGCATCCTTATAGGGTTTGGATTTGAAATTGTACAAATGATAGGGCTGACCCCCGGGGCCTTAGACGGCAATAGATGCGAGGTCAAAAGGTCAATTAGGCTACTATTTTCATATAAATTACTTTGTCTCTAAATGAACCTATGTATTGGATAGCATATTTGTATGGTATCAATAGCATCATTGTATGGTTGTGATTCAAAATTAAACTTTGGGAGTCAATTTTGCTTATTTTTCTAATTGTCTGAGTCTTGTGATAATTACTAACAAAAAACCAGGTGAGCGATACAGGCCCTCTGAGCCTCTTGTTGTCTATACATGTATTTGTACACACAGTTGGTTCTTGCATTGTCTTTGCGTGGAATGTTTGCTGAAGCAAAGTAGAACTGAGGCAACCCTTACGAAGCAGACAAATTACATCTCCATGGAATACCATTGTATTATTTTGAAGTAGTTTCTGTGTTAAAATAATTATAATTTAAAAACTTCGCAGTGACAATATACAAGAAACTACATAAAACTTAAAGATGTAAAGGCATCGGATGTAAACAAAAGAAAAAGCATACTGATCTATAAGCTACAGAAATACGTGAATATGATAGACAGGATCACTGTGGGTCTACATATCAGTTCGTTAATAATTTCTCCACAGATTTAACACACAATAACGATTGAAAAGGTACTTAGAATATATCTTAACAACAATAGCACAAATGATCATTTGCAAACAAATTATAAAAGCAAATCAGTTGATAACAAGAGGGCCAAGAGATATCGTGACGTTTACCATTGGATTTACAAATCTGTCAATTCAACATGTTGGTCCAATATCTGTAGCGCTTCATGTTGAATTAACAGATGTCCAGTTGGCATTCATACTCCCCTAATTGTCAACTGAATGCAATTTAATGAATATATTTTCATTTGATAATACTTGTATGATAACATCCCAAGAAATTTGTATCTAAAAAGAAAATAATCAATATCGTCAATGACGAAAAAGCCATTTTCTGTGATCGATGGCACAAAAATTATGACATCACATAAAAATAAGCGGATAGCAGATCATGCACCCCTGAATGTCAAATGCGCTTGGTAAGTATACATATTATGGTTGCAGTGAAAAAGTAAATATATGTATATGAATGCTATAAAGCACCGTGGTAGTCAAATAATTTCAAGATAGCCAAAAGTATTCATTATTTTGTAATCTTATCTGTTTCAAAAATGAGCATTAATAAATACAATCCTATGCTAAAAATGATTATCAAAATATCTATATGGAACAAAAAAATGAGAATTGTATGTCTACATGGTAACGAACTTCAAGTTGTCGACTACCGCGTTTTTCCATTGGTGCATTATGCACAACAAGAGTAAGGAGAGAGACACATGTAGTACTTATAAAATTCCAGAAAGATTCATTTAGTATTAAGCTCACATGTTGAATTTGAACCATCGCATACAAGTCCATCTATAAGAATCAAGAAAGATGACTTTCTAAACATGAAATTTAAAAAAGATCCTTGATACTCTCTGGCAAATACATGTAGCGGTATCGAAATAAATCGATTTCGGATTGATTCCGAAGTATGTTATACATAACTGGATCTACATATGAAACCCCTCCAGTACTTTCAGAGAATGACGAGCAATGGGGGAAGGCTATTTTTATAGCTCGCCAACCATTTGCTGATGGTGGGTTAAAAAGATCAATTCAATAAAAGTATTTTGACGGCGTATCCATTGGAGTTGCATGAATGCGTAAATAACGACTACATGTACAATGCTGTAATATTCAGTTTTCGTAACTTTGGATGTGACCGTTACCCCTAAAGTTCTTAGTGTGACCGATATCACTTTCATAATTTCTAATTAAGCACCGTCTATATTTCTCCCCTAGCAGATATAATGAATGAAATATTTTCTTTCAACAGTCATATATTACATATTAGTAAACGGGACGGTTTTGTGACAGCAAAATTTATTTATTTACAACTTTAAACGTTTTATTGAATAGAATGTGACCGATATCCCTGCTGTCGAAAAATATTGTGTCGAGGTGTTTTCATTATCTGAACTAGTATGACAATATGTAATAGCTTCATAGAATCTCTAACAATACCCTGTCTTTGACGCACGATATGTTTAGAAGATGCATTGCTTTTGTGTCATAATTTCAGCCGATTTTCATCTTGAATCGGGCGTTTTTTCATTGTTTTTGTGTGCCCGATATCACTTCCGGTGACGTAGGTTGTCCCCATTGAGAATAGGTCACTTGAGACTTCGTCTCAGGTGACCTAATAAAAAACAGTTTATCAGTATCCGGTATCATACCCTTGTGATTTACACTTTCAGAATCTTCTTGTAAATATCGATTTAAGCTTTAACGAGTATGTGCCGCTGTTACATCCGGTACCAAACCCTAAGATTCAGATTTTAATTAGGAGCATGCGCACTAAACAAGTTTATGTAACCACAGTTGTAATGTTAGATGTATTCTGATAAAATTGCTGCATACAACACGTATAAATCGGACATCGACGCCGACAGTGATATCTATGTATCGCAATTGCGTTGCAGGCGACACAAAAAGCGGTTCATGCATGGGTAAAAAACTTCAAGGTCAATTCGTTGTCTAGACTACTTTATATATCCTGACTAAAAACCAAGCAGGCAAACATCGTGAATGCGCAACTCGATCATTTATAACACTCATTTCGGTTGAAATCACATTAACGTCCTACCGTAGTTTACGTGGGATCAACAGCCAGAAAAAATACCCTGACATGTCAATAGCGTCAAGATTTTGAAAGCGTGGCAATATCATTGGTATGAGGAGTTTTCTGAAGAGGGTTTGCAGCACTTATATGTCATAATTATCACATAACGTTATTTCTATTCTTGTTTTCATTATCCACCATGTTGTTGTAAACGATATGTCCATGGGCCTTAACGGTCATATCAGTTCTGATACAGTTGTATAAACACTATATTTTGGCCCCACTGCAGGATCTTGAAAATTTGTTTGGTTAATTTATTTTTGTCCTATTAACAGCCATGTAAGGACGACCTCCCATGTATGTTGTGTATGAAAAGTGCGGTGTGTATTGGCGGACTGCGGTATATTGGTGTTGGTCTTGTATATTGGAACTCTTATCCTTTGTATAGTGTTACATTACGGAAGCATGCCACCAAAGTCATCAAGCAGCACGTCCCAGAAATTGCCATACAGATTGTATGTGAGCATATAACCAATGTGACAAATAGATGTAAATCTTTATTAAAAAAAAAATTCTACATGAAGGAAGTGACTATTGGAAAATCACTCTGACCCTAGGTCCAGAAAGGACCTTTATTTGGAAACTACGTTAAAATGCTCTCATGCAAATAATCGATATCCTATGGAAATTGAACTAAGAACAAATAATGATCATAAATATGTTTCACTATATATTTATTCATATATTTATATTTTTATTAAGCTTCCATATACTTTTGCCGTTTCGGCTGGTATGTGTCTGACAAATATATGTTTTTCTATTATTTTTCCTAGTCTTCTGCTAAATAATTCATTATTGTGTAAAACATTTATTTGCATTATTTTGGCGAAACGATCTTTGGTTTCCTCTTTTACATTGAAAAATCCGGAATTTTTATTTCTTTTGGAACTCAGCCTTATATTGCGTATGAATGGTATAAACCCGAGTGATTCCGAATGGCCAATATCTTTTTTTAGTTAACTGTTTCCGGTTTCAATCGCGTGTAGATGGTAGCGAGATCCTTACTTTGAACCAATAATTTATGTACGTATTTGAGGAGTAGTCCAAGACCTTATCCCATTTAATGTCTTTTGTTTCTTTAGCTCTACTTTATTTTATCTCCTTTCTTGACTTTTACTATTTTCAAACCTTTCCTATCTCATGTATTGGGTCCGAGATGGTAGAATTAAAAAAATTCTCTTCGATTGATAAGTGGAAGGTATAATGCTCATATCGGCTAATGTGCAAGGGTTATCTAGCAGAGAAAACGTAAGGATGTATTTTCATATCTAAGAGATACGAACTATGATATTTTCTGTTTACAAGACACGCATTTTACACAAGACAAGGAAGAGTTTATCAGAAACGAATGGGGTTATAATGCATATTTTTCGTCTTTTCGTGAAAATTCACGTGGAGTAGCTATTCTTTTTAAAAATAATTTTGAGTTTAAAGTTCTTAGGAAAAAGACAGACAATACAGGAAATTTCATAGCTTTAGAATTAGAAATTGAATGTTCACATATTAACTTGTAAATATTTATGGACCTAACCGCGATAGTCCTGACTTTTATGACAATATTTCAGATACGATTGAAGAATTTAATTGTACCCATGTAATTATATGTGGGGATTTTAATCTTGTTTTAAACCCTGATCTTGATTATGACAAATCATATAAGAATGTAAATAATCCTAAAGCTAGAGATAAAGTTATGGAGATAATTTAAAATTTTGGTTTTAGGAGTTTTACATTTGTTTGTTTGTTTGTTGATTAATTAACGTCCTATTAACAGCTTGGTCATTGATGTATTCAGGGAGCAACATGATAGTGGAAAATATTAGGAGTTTTCACGGGGCACGCTCACATAGAAGAAAGAAAAGATAAGAACCTAAATTTAGTCGCCTTTTACGATCATGCAATAGGGGCAGCAGGTACAATTCTAACGCCCTACCTGCAGGGCCAAGGAGTTTTACATGGAGAAAAAAGAATCGAATTAAACAGGCACGTTTAGATATTTTATTATTTCGGAAAGTTTACTACCCAGCATTAATTATTCAGGTATAGACCCCAGTTTAGATCGGACCACTCATTTCCAAAAATACTAATTAAGTTGAATGAATTCAAAAGAGGTAAACGAACATGGAAATTTAATAATTCACTTCTGAATGATTTGGACTACTTAAAAACAGTAAATGATTGTATTGATGAAGTTAAGAAACAGTATTCTTTACCTGTTTATGATCTGAATAGCATTAAAAATATTTCAAATTCGGAAATTCAATTTACAATATCTGAGCAGCTATGTTTGGAAACACTACTTATGGAAATCAGAGGAAAACAATATCACTCATCTTATAAGAAAAAACAACAGAACTCTCAAGAAGATTCTCTTAAAAAAGAAATAAAAGAACTCGAGGAACAAGATAGTGTTAACTTGGATGAACTACATGGGAAAAATGAGTTAGTGAAAATAAGATCGCATAAAATCAAGGGAAGTATTATAAGATCAAGGGCAAAATGGGCAGAGGAAGGAGAAAAACCTACAAGTTATTTTTTTTAATTTAGAAAACCGAAATTACACCTCGAAAATTATTCCGAAATTACAAATTGATAATGGCGACATTATATCTAAACAGGAAGTAATTTTACAAGAAGTGCATTCTTTCCATAAAAATTATATGATGTTTCAAACACAACTGATACTCAGAATGTCAACTTAAAACATTATCTCAATAATTATGATATACCAAAACTATCTGAAAATGAGTCTGATAATTTAGAAGGGGAAATTTCAATTAAAGAGGTAGGAAATACTTTGAAATCGATGAAGAATAATAAAAGTCGTGGATCAGATGGGTTCACAACCGATTTTTTTTAATATTTTTGGGGAAAATTAGGGGAATTTGTAATAAGATCAATCAATTTTGGCTATCAAACAGGACAATAACATGTATTCCTTCCTAAAGCAGATAAACCAAGACATTTTATTAAAAACTGGAAACCAATTTCACTTTTGAATATTGTATACGAAATTGCATTTGGATCTATAGCTAATTGGATAAAAACTGTTCTCAGTAAATTAATAAAGTGATGATCAAACTGGTTTTATTTCAGGTCGTTATATTGGTGTGAACACACGATTGATATATATTATGCAATTTACAGAAGAAAATGAGATACCTGGCATGTTATTAATGATCGATTTCGAAAAAGCGTTTGATTCTGTTTCGTGGATATTTATTGAAAAAGTTCTTCTTCTCTTCGGCTTTGGTAAAAGTATAATAAACTGGTTTAAAACGTTACATAACAATGATCATTCTGCTATAAATCAGGGGGGAAACTTATCTGCATTTTTTGATATCAAGAGGGGCTGTAAACAGGGGGACCCATTAGCACCATATCTATTAATTCTCTGTGCAGAAGTGTTAGCTACAAAATTAAGAAATAATGAAAATATAAATGGTGTAAATATTGATAACTGTCCAATTTCATTATCACAGTATGCTGATGACACTTCACTCATACTGGATGGAACAGAGAGGTCATTAAAGGAAGCAGTATGTGAACTTAAAGAATATGCTAAAATTTCAGGTTTGAAAATGAATGTAGAAAAAACTCAAGTTTTATGGATTGGGAGTAGAAAGTTTGTTTGTTTCTTTGTTTGATTAATTAACGTCCTATTAACAGCTATGGTCATGTAAGGACGGCCTCCCATGTATGCGGTGTGTTGCGTGTATGTTGTGCGAGGTGCGTGTTTTGGGAGACTGCGGTATATTTATGTTGTGTCTTCTTGTATAGTGGAACTGTTGCCCTTTTTATAGTGCTATATCACTGAAGCATGCCGCCGAAGACACCAAGCAACACACTCCACCCGGTCACATTATACTGACAACGGGCGAACCAGTCGTCCCACTCCCTGTGTGCTGAGCGCTAAGCAGGAGCAGAAACTACCACTTTTATAGACTTTGGTGTGTCTCGGCCAGCGGACAGAACCCAGAGCCTTCCTCACAGGGGCGAACGCTCAACTCAAGGCCAAAAGTGAGGCGGTGCCATGGGAGGAAAGATAAAGTCAGTTAGGCAGTAGAGAAAAGATAAGATCCTAAATTTAGTCGCCTTTTACGATCATGCAATAGGGGCAGCAGGTACAATTCTAACGCCCTACCTGCAGGGCCGGAGTAGAAAGTATAGTCAGGATTATTATTTACCTGAGCTAAATCTTCAGTGGGGAAAAGAAAAATTTACATTGTTAGGAATAGAATTTAGTGTAAATCTTCATGAGATCCCTAAACTTAATTTTGACAAAAAGCTAACTAAACTCACATCACTGATTACGATTTGGAATAGGAGGTCATTAACACCTATCGGAAAAATTAATATTATCAAATCTCTACTCATATCTCAATTTAACCACCTATTTATATCACTTCCTAACCCTGATGATAAAGTTATTAAGAAACTTAACACACTTTTATATAAATTTCTGTGGAATGGAAAACCAGATAAGATTAAAAGGGAAGTAATTGTTCAGAATTATTGTAATGGTGGCTTGAAAATGACCAATGTTAGTGCTTTTATTAACTCTCTAAAACTCACTTGGATTAGAAGACTCTATAGGAACAATAAGAAATGGCAGAATATATTAAAAACTTTTGTTGATTTAGACCGTCTTGGAAACTGGTTCAGAATATATTTAGGTGTGTATAAACAGGTGTTCAAATAAATTCTGGATAGATGTTTTCAAATCGTGAAACATGCTAAATACAAAATATCATGATAATTTCTTACAAGAAAATATATTGAAAGTTCCTATTTGGTATAATAATAAAATTAAAATTGGTGGAAAAGATATTTTCTATAGGGCCTATTATCAGAAAAACATCTGCATTGTGAATGATATTTTAAAAGACGTAAGCACCGGTGAATTTTTTTTCATTTGCTGATTTTATTCAAAAATATCAAGTGAACACAAATTATTTAGAATACCATGATCTTATTTTCGCAGTGAAACATTTCCTTTCAGCATATGATATCTCTATTTATAAGATTTCTTATCCTTATGTACCAATTAATCTACACTTCATTCTCAAAGACTAGAAAGGTTCTAAACTTTTATTATAATATCATTATAAAATCAGATATAGTACCATCTGGTACCAAAAAGTGAAATAATACTTTTGAGAACATTGATACAATAGCTTGGTGCAAAATCTACAAAATTCCTTTCTGGGAAACACAAAACTCCAGTGGTTTCTTTATAGAGTGATTCATCACATTCTTACTACTAACTCATTTTTGTACAAAATTGGAGTAGTTACTTCCCCTTTATGTATTCTGTGTAACACTGAACCTGAAACCAAAACCCATCTATTATGGGAATGCAAAGAAACACAAAAATTACTAGAGAGTCTTGAAACTTTATTAGCAGCCTTATATATTCCATTTTCATTTAATAAAAAGACTTTCCTTTTCGGTATCCTTCATCAGAATTCTTTACCTAGTAACAGAGTAGATAATGAAATTATTATCATTATAAAACAGTATATTTATAGAGTGAGATGTTTACATAATTCATTAAGAATTAACTCTCTCATAAACAGTATTAAAGACAACTACATAATCCAGAAATTCGTTTCTACATATAAGGATGAAAACGCTAAACTTAAATTTGAAAGGGAATGGAAAAAATGGGACAAATTAGTTACGCTCTAGGCATTGGGATAAATAATACCTCATTGATTATCACTATTATTATAACATATATGATTATGTAAAATATTTTGAGATTTATTAAATAAATGTTACATGATTTATTTAATATTTATTCTCATATATATATATATATACAGTGGAACCTCCCGAAACCGATCATGGTCGGTGCATATAATTTCGGCCGGTTTAGAGAGGGTTCGGTTGGGAGAAGTGAACCGAATACCGATCATCACGATCCGGATTTAATCGATCGGAAGTCGTTTACGCAAAGCGATTCTTCATAATTGGTTATAGACAGATTAAAGTTGGGTACAGGTGTACTTTTTTCATTAATTTATTATTAGTTTAACGTTTCCTTTAAATAGCTATAGTCATGTAAAGACTGCCTGGTTTGTTGAATGGTAACCACATGGCCATTCAAACTTCCAATGGGGGAGGCTTGTGGTATAGATCTTGTATGGTAATGTATGGCATGAGCAAAATTCCAAAGTTGCAGGATAGAATGATGCAAATATTTAAATAATCTTGTCTATTTCTTTTTATCGCTACTTTTTTTTTCATGTAGTTTGTAAAACTCCTTGAATAATATTAACAATTATGGTTGCCACAAACATGGTTTTAATGAATGCTTTATAACAGAATTGCCACATATAAAGTGGCTCTGAATATTATAGGAACCCCTCTCATTTTACGTTTTAAGAGCCCATTTCAAAAATAGAGGTAAATCCCTTTAAATCAAACTACTTAAGTCAGAGTTTCTACAGGATTGTCACACTCAATTTATGTACACAGCCACTCACTTGTTGGGCCAACAGAACTTGACATTCAATGGCTAGATGACCCCCAAATTGGGATACACAAGTGGTTAAATACCCAAATCATCACAATAGAGGTAAACTTTAAAATCGCTACTTATTCATCCTGAGACTCATGGATTGTAAACCAAATTTGGCACAAAACACTGTGGTAAAGGGAATCTTACTTGTATCACACTCTTTCTTTTTTTGACCCCCAGGGGGCTTATTTTTCCTCTGGCCCCATTTAGGGGAAATATAAGGTAAACTTCTTCTTTAAAATGCTACTTTCATCAAGTTTCTGAATATGTAACTCTTTCTCTTTGGCCACATGAAACAAGCATCCTTGGGTTAAGGGGAACAGAACTTGTATAAATTGTTGGCTCTTGCCCCCCCGGGGCTTGGAGGGTACAAAAAATGGGCCCAATCTTTAATAGAGGTAAATCCTTTAATTCGCTATTTGAGTATTGTCCATAGAGTTCAAACATAAACGATTGTTGCTAAATTGTTGAGCCACAAACATCCTTGGGGAAGTAATTGGTTATAACACCTTGCTGAACTTGTAATACCATTTTGGCTCTGACCCCATATTGGGGCAGGAGGGCGGTAAAAACACCCAATAATGGGAAATTCCCTATGAGTTTAAATCCTTTAAATCGCTACTCTGTCATAGTAAGTTCTACATTGGATTGTAACCAAATTTGGCCACAAACATCCGTGGGGGAAGGGAAACAGAATATTGTATAAATTTTGGCTCTGAATCCCCCGGGGCAGGAGGGTTGCGGGGCCCAATAGGGGAAATAGAGGTAAATCCTATAAATTGCAAACAGTTTCGACTCGTAGAGTTCTGCATGGATGCTGTAACCAAATTTGGCCAGTACTTCCCACATCCTTGGGGGAAGGGGGGAACAGAACTTGTAATAAGTTTTGGCTCTGGCCCCCCGGGGCTGAGAGGGGGGGGCCCAATAGGGGAAATAGAGGTAAATCCTTTAATTCGCTGACTACTAGTCTGTAACCGAATAGAGTTTCAGTTCCATATGTAAAACCAAATTATGGCCAGAAATATCCTTGGGAGAATAAGAACTGAGTTTGTAAAAATTTTGGCTCTGGTCCCCGGGGGCAGAGGGGCGGGGCCCATAGGGGAATTATATGATAAATTTTGTTATGAGTATAAATTATGCTACTTAATTGTCCAAGAGTTGTTTGTATGGAGTTGTAACTAAATTTTGCCACAAACATCCTTGTGCTGGGGTTGAGAACAGAAATGTGTATAAATTTTTGGCTCTGACCCCCAGGGGCAGGAGGGGCAGGGCCCAATAGGCGGAAATAGAGGTAAATTCTATCAATCGCTACTTGTCCTAGATGTTCTCATGGATTGTAACCAAGCGCTCTTTTGGCCACAAACATCCGTGGGGATAGGGGAACAGAACTTGTATAAATTTTTTCTGACCCCCCGGGGCTTTAGCAATTAGGGGCGGGGCCCAATAGGGGAAATAGAGGTAAATCTTTTTAAACTTCACTTCTTCTCATAGAGTTCTGCATGGATTGTAACCAAATTTGGCCAGAAACATCCTTGGGGACCAAGGGGAATGCAGAACTTGTATAAATTTTGGCTCTGGTTGCCCCTAAGTTGGGCATTGGATAGGGTTTAGAGGTGGGGCCCAATAGGGGCAAATAGAGTATCAATGAAAATCCTATAATTCGCTACCATCATAGAGTTCTGCATGGAATTCTACCAAATTTGGCCAGAAATAACCTACCTGTTTGGAGAATAAGAACTGGAGTTGTAGCGTAAAAATTTTGGCTCTGGTGGAAATAATACATTGTTAAGTATTTTTAGGAGGGGCAGGGCCCAATACAGGGAATTATAGGTAAATTCTTTAAATTGCTACTTAATTGTCCAAGAGTTTTGTAATGGATTGTAACTAAATTTGGCCACAAACATCCATGGGGGAACAAGGAGAACAGAACTTGTATAAATTTTGGAAATCTGATCCCCCGGGGCTGAGGGGTAGGGCCCCATTATTTAGGGGAAATAGAGGTAAATACCTTTAAATCACTTCTTCTCATAGAGTTTTTCTGCATATGGATTGTAACCAAATTTAGCCCAAAACGTCTATCAACAAATGCCAGAAATACGCCTTGGGGGATTAAGGGGAACAGAACTTGTATACAATTTTTGGCTCTGATACCCCCGGGGGTAGAAGGGAGAGGTGGGGGCCCAATAGGGGAAATAGAGGTAAATATTTAAAATTCCTTCAGAAAAGAAACAAATGAACCTGTATTCAGAAAATTATTTGGCATTACAAACCAGGTGAGCGATACAGAACCCCTGCAATGTCGTTTGCCTAGCAAATCCGTCGTAGAAGCAAACCGACACCGATATTGAATTGTTTATTGTGAATGTTATCACAAAAGAGAAAATCATACGTTTAAAAGGAATGGATTACAGCAAACTTGACTTTTGTTACCGCTTATAAACGTAGTTTAGTTAGTTGCGTGAAGGTTCTTGGGGGATGTTCTCGTCTGCAGCCTACATGTACATATACGACCGATCGCTTCCCGGTTACGTCAATAATCAAATTATATGGTCTAATTACACGATGATCAGTCGATGCCGGTCATTATATGACATAGTCATTTTCTAAAACAATACATGCTTCGGCTTCTTCATACAGATAATTTACGTTATCCGACAACACCATATGTAAACAAGGAGGCCCCATGGCCTTAAATCGGTCACCTTGTTCAGATACAGATGAAACAAAGACATGCATATAAACACTAATTTATATTTGCCCATCACAGGCCCTTGAAGTCAGTCAGAGTGATATTTATAAATTTGGACTTTATTAATCTGATGAAGATTATTTGGTTCCATCACATCTGTGAAAACAGAAAGAAAGATGAAATGTTATCATTTTGACCCCTTTTGGCCCCAGGCCCCTGGGGTCGCCAGGACCAATAGATATGAATGTTAAAATGCTCAGACTAAATAATATTATACCCATTTTGAAATAAATTATGAACAAATAGGCCCAACGGTTCACCTAGTATAGCAGAAATAAAACTATCAATTCATTGAGCCCCTCCAGCCCTAGAAGGTCAGTCAGTGAATTTTTATAAATTTGACTTTAAAAATAATCTATGGAAGAAGTATTTGGTTCCAACAAATCTGTGAAATCAGAAGGAAAGAAATTTGAAAAGGATATCCATTTTGTACACCCTTAATATTTTGGGCCCCCAACCCCTCTGGCCCCTTGTGGTCGGCTCCAGGACCAATATGGATATGATGTTAAAATGCTAACTCATAATAATAAATCGCAAACCCAGGTTTGAACGATTTTCCTAAAGAAAAAAGCAAAATAAATGTTCAAAAATGTGTTTAATTTTTATTCCTTTTTCCTTTTTTACACCTTATTATTCATAATTATAATTATTTTTTTTTTCTTTAAGTAATATCTTTTTTCCTAAAATAGAACTAAAGAAAAAAAAAAAATAAAGCAAAAAGGAAAAGAAAAACAGTAAAAAGAAAGATATGGAAATAAAAAGGAAACCAAAAAAAGAAAGCACGCAAAACATGACCATACCCACATGAAACCCCCTCCCCAGAAGGGAATAACATGGGACCGACAGGGGCCTTAACAAAATTCACAATTTTTGAAAAGGACTTTAAGAAAGACCATACACTACAAAGCAAAGAGTATTAGATTCAATCTACCTAGGATCCAGTATTTCACAGAAGATGATTAAAATTTGAAGAATTAAGGCCAATTTTTTGACACGATTTTGGCCCCGCCCCAATGTCCCCCTTGGGATCTATTCATTGAAAATATGGTAATAAGATATCCAATGAGTCATCACAAAGGGATAATTCTGACTACAATATGTCTAATTTCTCTTTAATATGAAGTAGCACCAAAAATAAGCATCAAAAAAGACCAAAAATATCTCTTATAATACCCCTAAAAATAAATAAAAAAAAAAAACATACCCAAACACCCTCCCTACCACTCCAACACCCCCCACCCCTAAAAAACATCCAACCCCAGTGGGGAACCCTTCGACCCCAATGACAAATAATTTCACAAATTTCATTTAAAACCAACCAAAAGACCCCTCTTTAAATATAAAGACGTGAATAGTTGATATCTAAACCAATTACCAGTCCTTTAATGAATGAATAGAAAATTTAAAGTTTAAGGCCAATAATAGCCCCATTTTGGGCCCCGGCCCCTGATTCCCTGTGGGGGTTTGATCAGGACCAAATAATAGATATCAATATTATAAAATTGTTATCTCAGGCAAACAAAATCAAAACAGAAAGGTTTGATGACCCACATTTACCTCTATGAAAAATGAGCAACAAACATGGCACAATAAATGTGTTTTTTCCCCCCCCCCCTTTCCTCCCTTCCCCCCAATAAGTATACTATAGTAAACAACTTGACTCCCCTCCTCCCATGGGGAAAAAAAACGGTGAGGGTTCAAATAATACACAATTTTCATAAAACAAGAACCCTTAAAGTCCTGTCCATCTAAGAAGAGTATTTGGTTTACTCTTGTCTTACCAAGTTCCCAGTATTTTAAGAATAAAAATTTTAATGTTTTTGCCTATTTGCCCCTTTTGCCCGCCCTCTGCCCGAGGGGTTGACCAGGACCAATATACGACATGGAAATTAAAATTTTTATCTCAGTCTAATTATCTCTAAACAAGTTCGACTCAATTCCTATGATAAATTGATGCAAAAAATGCTCATAATGTGTTTGTTCCCTAGTAAAACTTGACCACCTACCCCAGGGGGAAAAACGTGAGACCCCCAGGGCTCAATTATACTTTCACAATTTTTGTGAAAGGTACATCAAGTCCCTTTCCAATCTATGAGTATGTGATTCTACCATTTCCAGGATTTCAGAAGAAGATTTTTGTAGTTATAGCCTATTTGACCCACCTTTTGAACCCCACCCTAAGGCACTGGGGGTCAGTTATGGAAAATTGGCTTGAATAGGACTTCTATGGCCATTCTTCATAACGGATAATTACTGACAATATGGACTAATTTCCTATTTCAAATGATAAATTTATAATCAAACTGTGTAGTTCCCTTTATAAACTTATTGTAAACTTAACCCCCTCACCCAGGGGGGATACCTGTGACCCCAGGGTAATTATATTTCAACAATTTTTTGTAAAGGCCCTCAATGAAATTTCCATCTTCGATAGAGTATGTGATTCTACCTTTTACTCAGGATTTCAGAAGAAGATTTTTGAAGTTATAGCCTATTTGACCCCTTTTTTCGACCCCGCTCCCTAGGCCCCTGGGGGTCAGTTATGGAAAATTGGTTTAATAGGATTCAATGGCCATCTCATACGGATAATTCTGACCAATATTTGACTCATTTCCTATTACAATATGATCAAATAATACTCAAAAATGTGTTTTCCCTATATAAACCTATCAGTAAAACTTTAACACCCCTCCCCAGGGGGAAACCTGAGACCCCAGTGGTCATATAATTCACATAGTTTTTTAGTAAAGGACCCTCAAGACCTTTCCATCTCACGAAGAGTATGTGATTCTTACCATTTCCAGGAGTATCAGAAGAAAAGATTTTTGAAGTTATTAGCACCTATTTGATACCCCCTTTTGACCCCGCCCTAAGGCCATGGGGGGTCAGTTATGGAAAAATTGGTTAATAGGATTCAATGGCCATCTCATACGGATAATTCTGACAATATTTGACTCATTTCCTATTACAAATGATCAAATTAATACTCAAAAATGTGTTTTCCTCCCATATAAACTATAGTAAAACTTAACCCCCTCCCCAGGGGGAAACCTGAGACCCCAGGGTCAATATAATTCACAATTTTTGTAAAGGACCTTTGTAAACCTTTCCCTATCTATGAAGAGTATTTAATTTCCATCACATCTGTGAGTGGAGAAGAAGTTTTTTGAAAATTTTAGTACAATTTTACCACTTTTAGCCCCTCCCATAGCTCCCTGGGGGCGTGGGGACCATATAATTCACAATTTTGATTGGCCTTATGCTTAGAAGGTTTGTGCAAAATCATTTCATTGAAATTGCTTCAGCAGTTTTTTAGGAGAAGAAGTTGAAAATGTAAATTGTTTACGGACATACGACGAGACGACGCACGCGACGCACGACGCACGACGCACGACGGGACGACGACGGACAAAAGGCGATTAGATAGGTCACTTGAGACTTCGTCTCAGGTGACCTAAAAAAATCGCAACAGTCCATTCTATTCAATTAACCACTTTACGAGATACATCACTGCAAGCAGGGTCTCGATGTCGGTGACTGGTTCCAAATTTAAATTCATATTATTCACAAATTGAGTTTTTTGATATTGACGAAGGAATTGTTTCCACCAAAATTTAATTTTTATCCTTTTGTTGGCTACACCTAACCGTATAGTCGTCGTCAGGTAACGAACTCCAAATTATCGTAGGAATGAATGACAACTTCCGGGATCTGTCTCCTTTGTAACTACACCTCGGACTCCTGTAAATGTTAACCAGTATATAATGTGACCGACGACCTGGCTTACTTTTCCATTGATTGGTATAAATTATTATGGTCATCAAACATTCGTACTGGGTTAATTCATGCAAATCAATGCCTTTACTCCCTCCAAGAACTTCTATGCAAAGAGGTACTGTAAAGCTAAAGTATAATTTATTAACCTCATATTCAATAAACAAGCATCAACGTCTCTCATGATTGACGTTACGTGCTTTTGTTTGCGACAATCTTGCGTGTGGCAACATAGTACACACCAATTCGGCATATCTGTTTGTTTTTAGATGACGATGTCACATACAGTGTAGACGGACAGTAATTTCATATTTGACACGTCAATTGATATCAGTTCAGTAGTAATTAAATTTCCATATGTATCACTTTTTGATATCCTTCGTATTAGTTTTATAGTTGTAACCAATTTTTGGAAATTATAGTGGCAAAAAAAAAAAAAAAAAAAAGAATTATTCACTACTTTTAAATAGTATACACCAAGCAGGAAGATTCACGACAGTATAAATCCTCGGCAAGCCCCTTGGGTAAGACAGTCCGTGGATACCCTCTTTGGGTACAGATTTCTCTATTCCTAACCTACCCGTCAAAACAGAATGGATAAAATTGGTGTGTTATCATAATCTTTAATTGCTTAATTCTTTATAACTTAACCGGTCGTACCAAACCAGCTCTTATCTCGCCATTTGGCTGACTCCCATTGATTTGCTGAACTATCCCTCGTACGTTTTATATGTCAACTCGATACCATTCCATTCCACATCTGGGTCCCTCCTGTAAAATGCAATATGACCATGCATAAAGAACTGTTTTCTACTTAAATTGTATTATGAGGACGTCTAATTGAGGGGCCTTAGTTATCCTATGTAAAACAGATCATACAGACATTAGAATTTTTGCTTCTACATTGATTTTAAGTCAAACAATGTTTTCTCTGCAAAAGTAAAACAGTGTTGAAAAATGTTGGAATATGATAAGCATAAAAAAATACTATAATAAATACAGGTCATTTAACATACAATATAATCCCTAGAGCTCACTGTTCAAAACTTTTATGTCACGTCCCCCTTTGCATGCATTATATGGGAGTTAATCTACCATTCTATCTACCTCCTTTCGTGCAGTTCAGTTCTTGTTTAGTGACACCCCTTGTCACCATAAAGTACTACCCCCATACCTCCCTCCATTTTTTATCAATGAATAGTCTAATCAACTTACCTTCCTGAAGCTCTCCGTGTAGTTGTTCGCGCTACGCCCCCTGGGTATATGGCCCTGTGACGTAAGCTCCCCACCCACCATCATTAGTCCAGGGCATCGTTTTACCGCCCAACGATTTTCATCCGCTATCCCATTACTGCTTCAACGCAATACCAACGTGACATAAATCAGTTATGGGTGGAGACAAAAACATAACTTACATACAGACGACCTTAAATTACATGTCTAATGAAATAAAGGCAGCTAACACTGTATCTCGGAATATTCACAACCCGTTGGGTGGACTAATAGAATACATTACATGGGTCTGGTGAAGTGGACAGGGATATCTCAACCCGATAGTGAAAAGATTTTGGCCGGGTCAACCCGAAGCTTGCTTACCGAGAGGTTTTGACTGCCAAAATCACAAAATTTTTTCACGAGGAACGCGCCGCAGTTACGCCTCACATGTTTATTGATGACGTCATGCTTAACATCCGCCTGAGTAAGATAGAAAAATATCTCTTTTCCTACTAGCAACCACGGGATATCCCTGTGAAGTATGGAGAATACTAAATCTACGTGTCGTTCAATTCCATTGTCTATTGATTTACCGCGGAAATATACGAACTACATGCACAATTGGTTCAAAAACTTAATAAATAAAAATGGACTCAATTGAAAAAAAAAAAAAACCAATAGTCAATATAATGAGTCTTAACTCCATTGTTTTCCTTTACAAAAAAAACATAGATTAATTCCTAAGGAATCCTAAGCAAAGTAGCAATGCAATTCATAAAGGAATACAAAGTATTTTTATGTGCTGAAAGGGGGGGAACAGTTTGTATAGATGGCTAGGCAGCTCTGCCACGTTTATCTTAAGTACAGGTTCGTCCATATGTAAATTCAGCATCATACAATCGTTTTTCGCGCGAAATAATACATTGCGGTAGAGACATTCTATCGATCACGCTTCCCTTAATCAAAGGACAAATGAAATACTGAGCTTACTTATGCCGTTGACATGGCAACCATCGACGTTTATACGTCCATGTAACTACATTGTAAAAACAAACACAAAACGTAATATTTGGAGTTGTAGATTAGGTTGTTAAATATACCTTATCTGGCAGCCAGCTTTCCTAAGAGCAATTATAGCAATACCAACATAGCAAATTATATAACCATTCTGTGATGGATGAGTGGTGCCATGTTTCTACAAAATTGCGTTAGAGCTCTGGCAGTGTATCTATGTTTCAGGAGCGACAAAACACATAATCAATATATTCGCACAAGACCTACACTTCATTCAGCGATCCGGCATTATCTCAACAATTCCATACCCTATCCTTTGCGCCAGGAGAGCGTGTTTTCTTACTCCGTATTAACTGATAAAGACGTTATACTGTATATCATTATCACATCACCACGATTTTAATAATAAACGCCTAAAAACACGTCCAACACTCATTACGAAAAAGCAAAGTGATAAACAACAGGTTGTTAACCTATTTCCAATATCGCCGGAATCAAGAAAATAGAAAGCGTGTCATTACATATCAAGTATCTTACAAAATCTTCTCCAACCGACACCCATAACAATCAACAACCTCTTTTAGAATATATCCACCCAATACTGACACTTAGTGTTTCAACCTTGTAAAACATTAGAAACCTAAGTCTTATTATATCCATTTTGTAAGATACTAAAATGTGTTAGTAAGGATATTGGGGAATGATATACGTCGTTGTCACACACAAGGCGAGTACCTACCTTTGATAGACCTATCTTTCGGATCTCTGGTCAGCAATATTCGCTTGGTCGGGAAATCGTACTTCTTTGGCTGAGATGGCTTTAACTGTAATAGAAGAAGTATTTGTCCCACTAAACCAAATTGTTTATCCGAATTAATCGTAACATAACTTCAGTTAGCAGTCTAATGACGACGGAACAAATTTTAAAGATAAATGTTCACTATTTATTAGTTTATTTACTGTTCAGAAAGTTATAAACAGAGTAAACGTATTCATTTTTCTTATAAATTGTATATTGTGTATATGCGACGAAACTTGTTAAAGTATTTTCACAACAAGCACAAAACTAATTTATCTAAAATTTAGAAATGAGTAGCTACGTAATTCTTTAAAATTTCCTATTTACATCGAACCTTTTGCAACATGGTTTAGTCGGTTTGGTTTTATTTTGGACAAAGGACAATTTAATTATTATCTCATTAAAGTAAATTTCAGAGTCATCGAAGCGCTAATAACAGAGAATGCAACACAAACGGCATTAAGCGTACATCATTGGTTAAGATGAACATTAATTTTAATTTGAAACCAAATTGTTTATCCGATTTTAACGATACAGAAACGATACATGTCAACACATTGTTGTCAAACCTGCTTTTATTTTAAATAAGTATAATATGTCTCAATACACTCACATCAGACATAAAACTAAAACACGTTCTTTTTATAAGTCTTTTATATAAACATATAACTTTTCCCACTGAACATTAAGTATCCTTACCGGTTTCTTCCTCTCCAGCTGCTTTAGAATGGTGACGCCACCTTCCATCATGTGTTTCATGATCGGTTCATCGGCATCTACACTGTTGGTCACTCTCAGCTCTGTAGATCGCATTCATCAAATCTACAAGGTAAACCATCAATTTGAGTCATACCATACCTATATTTCAACGGAACAGCGAACGCGTATACTATATATCAAACGCTGAATCATGTTGGATTAATGTCATAATTGAAATTTTGTTGACAATCGTAAACTATGGTTACTTTATTATTATCAAAACTTATCAAACATGAATAGGACTAACCATCCACGCCTCCGGTGAAGTTGAACTCAGCAGAAACGGGTCTACTCCCGGAACCGATGTCGTGAATAATCTTACGTGACCTGGCTTTGACGTCATCAAGTAATGGCATGGCTGGAGTAGGATCGCTCGGCGGGCTTGCCTCGGTGTCAGAAAATGTGTCTTTAGTTTGATACCCAATGTCCACTGTTCGGGCGGAATGGAGCTCTGGTAGCGTCACACTGCGCTAGACATGACAGGGTCCCGTATAGGATCAGACTTTCGGAAAGTAGTCAGGTTGTTGTGGAGATTGTAGGCTTAAACGCATGGGGGTCATCAAATGTTACCACTATAAAGAAAAGGACTAGAATAAAGCAGAATGCATTTCCTCTACACGACTTCTACGGGAGGTTTCCTGTTTATGTGCTAAGTATTCAGTGGAAACTATAATTCGCCTGTTGTTGGAAGTTATCCCACGACCCCTTTATCATCATCTAGGACGTTTACTTGGATAGTCGAACTCACTTTCCTCGTCGTCCTCTAATGGTTTAATGATTCCCAGTAGGTATAGGCCGAGTGTAGCGGGTTGGTAGGAGTAACCCTGCAGTGCGTGGAAGATCATCGTAACTGTGGGCCATAGCATGACCGGTAGTACGGGTCAGGTTAAGTAACTCTGCCTGAAGTCGAGAGGTCTCTTCAATGTTGTTTCTTCCTCTTTTCAATTTCATTCTGCAGTTCTTGTTTTCTGTCCTCCCGAACTTTCATTTCTTCGTCGACTTCCAAAGCATGATGGGGAACGAGGGAAGCCTTCTTCACTTTTTGTGGAATGTGTGAACCTCTGACCGACTTTTTGATTTGTTCCAGGAAGAGTGGACTGTTGAGCTTTCGCTCCTTTAGGCGACTCGTCATACGAACCATCGAAAAAACATTTTTGCATAAGCTGAAGGTTTAATTTTCTTGTAACGCGCATTTGATACAGGTTCCGAAGTATACTTTCATTGTCACTCAGCCCTGATTGAGAACTATCGTCCCGTTATATATTTCATGTGGGTTTGTTCTGAAGAAAGCTGACTTCCCTTTAGATTGGAAATCGGATTTCGACGTCTTTGTTCTTCCTTGATAGGCGAAAACTTTGATATCATAGGATCAGACGTCTGTCGTTTGTGTCGTGAACGCCTAGGTAACACCTGGGGGGGGGGGAGGCGTGTGAGGAACGCGCAGACTGAAGCGGGTGAAGTACCGCGCTTTTTTACCATTTGATCCTAGTACGGAGGTTTTATTTGTCCTTTGCTGCATAGATCTCTTTAATTGGGATTTTGGCATATTCTGAACTTAATTTTCAGTTCTCCTATCTGAAGTTGAAGAGCTCTGATTTCTTCAAACTCTTCAATCCTTCTTCGTCTGCCTTCAGTTGCTTTTCGAAGTTCGTCCTGCAGTCGGCTTTTTTTTTAAGTGACTTCATGGCCTGGGTGATCGGAACACCCTCGTATATGTTAATCATTGAGTCAATCATTTCATCAGGTCTCCTCCCTATCTTTGCTCCTTTGGTCGTTCCGTTCGGGACACACCCACATGCACCTATCAGAATGTCTTTATCTAGAGGTATATTTGGCTTTCACTACCTTCATGGGCTTTTCTTTCTAGAGGAACTCTCCCGCCGTAATGTAGTTTACCATTTACGCTTTATCCATGGAAGCTGGTTTATCAAGGTCATTCATTCGTGTGTGACCTTTATGGTGATGATTCGTCCACATTGCCACACTTCAAAATCATCCTCACATTCATGGCGATTCGTCGCTGGTGGAGTGACGGTGTTCCGTATCCTGTCCGCTTCCGTCGGTTTTTAGCAGATCTGACGTGCGTGTGATGTTTCCTTGACGACGATGTTTGGCTCTTCTGTTTAGAACTGCTGGAGGCTTCCTCACCTGTAGGGATCGGAGGTAATTTCCGCCTTGTCTTCTTTGTTTCTTGAGACGACACCTATAAATTATAAACATGTGACTATACATACATCAGTTCATCATCTCAGTTTATTCCAGATGAAAAAAGTAATCCATGGTGAAACTTACAATAAATTTGTACATACATTTGCACTATAAACATGTTGCTAAATAGACGCGCGTATGTGATAATAGCAGAGAATGGCACACAATGTATTACTTCAAAAAATAGTAGCCAGCGACATTACACGGTAATCTGAGGTTAGGAACATAGTGGAAGAAGATATGGATACATCCATCGGTTCCCAAATGTCAGTCCAATATATACCAAATGTTCATAGTATTAAATCACAACTGCATTCTTCGAATAAACCGAACGCGAACTTGTATTTATCATCCGTGAGAAAAAACAAGAAAAACCTAGATCAAAGAATCTCAACAATTATTGGAGTTTTTTTTTTTGCTAATTATGATCCTCCGAAGCAGTGAAAACTATTTGATCTTATCATTTTTTCAGAGAAATTATATTGATATTTCTTTTCTCCCATTTTATCACTTCGCCCCACATGTCTCATTGAAGATCGATAGGCCCAATTTGTGAATAATTTTCATAATGTACTGATAATTAGAACCAGGGTACTCTACATACACATAGCGGAAAAAAACAATGATGCATGCAAGAAACAAAAAAAAAATACAATTAACCCTATATTAAATTATAGTATTGCGTTTTATTCCCTCCACTTTCAATGGAACGCAGTGCCCGTGGCATTCATCTTATCGTTAAGAAAGGACCTAAAAAAACCTTCCACGATCGGGTCACAAGACGTTTCGCTACTGACGACTACGGACCTAAAAAGCGATTAGAAATAAATCCCTTGAAACTCACTTACATCGCACTTGCATATATGATTGTTGATATATATTACAAAAAAAACGCTGAGTGCTTTGCCATAGCTACCAATGATATATAATAACAACTGACGGTCAAAAAAGTACATTGTAACACTCGTACAATCAACTTTCTTGTAACAAATGTAAATATCTTGTTTTAGACAAATCACTCCACCAATGTCATAACTCAGTGTAGCAGAAGTCCATAAAGGGCTACAGGCAACTGATTTATTCAGATGGTATTTTAAAACTACGGACGACTATAATCATATGTATGTGGTGTTTATAGAATTTGATTGGATTATATGATTTTTGAGGTGATCCTTGATGATAAGAGTAGAATTAGATGAAATATATTTGAGCTGTGTTTGGGTAGCGCTAGGCCATTAAATTAGTATCATAATGTGAGATGTTTGAAAACGAGTTTGTCCGTTATCATAGGATGTGTTGAGATTATAGAGAGTAATGTGCGACATACATAGGAGACCACGCATTTAATGTCGGAGCGCAAAGAAGTCATCTCTACAATTGGGATAGAAACTCTAATAATACAAATATCAATATGTGAGGCTGCTGGTACAGTACGAATATTCAGCAGGCAGTATGATGATGGTATGATGCAACCATTGTTACCTGCTCTAAATGTTTCTTGATTTTGTCCTTGATCCTGTCGACTCGGCCAAAGATGTGTCTCACTCAGAGGACTTTCTGAGGTGTGGGCGAATACGGTTTAGGATGGATATGGGTTTGTTTTCGGTACGTTGTATCCTCGCAGCAGAAGTCAGTTAGCCGGTGGAGGAGGGTGAATGTGGCCATTGGGTGGGGAGGCAATCAGGTGTGAGTCGAGATGGAGTGTCGGGACGACGGGAAGGGATAATAAGCCTCCCTATCTGGGGTAAGCGGAAGGAAGTCTACTGACGTACTGTCGGGAGTGATGTCCTCTGCTTTGTAGTGAGGAGGCGGGACTCCGGACTCGAGTGGTGGAGTCGAGAGACACGTGTTATATACTGCGGGGGGACCTGCTTTGTTCCTTACTGACTCGATGTGCTCGTTGTTTACTTACGGATTAGGTTTTGCTTTCATGTCTTTGGCCTTTTTTGCGTTTAGCATCCAATTCGCGACCCTTTGCCAATTCTCTGCAATACATTTATCTGCGTGCCTGTTATTGGTATAGATGTTTATTATTTGTTTCGTTTGTCATTATTTCGCTGAGAAACTTTCACTTGATGGTGGTAAATATTTTCACATAAGAATACCAGATGCAGCGGCAGGTACTCCACCTTGATTATTTGTGCACTAGATTGATGTTTCGCCCGTATATTTTCATGTGTTTTTCGTTTGCGCAGCATATCATTTCCGCTGTGATCGTGGTTCTGGAAGCTTTCTCCGTGGTGTCTTATTGGACGCTTTGGGGAGGTTTTCCCCGCGGGTTCATATTGGTTTCGGCAGTTCTGAGAGAAGTGGAATGAAGAACCTGTTTTTTTATGAGAGGCAGCACCCTTTGTCGTAGCGTTTGTTCCAGTGGTTCTTAACCCTACTCTGAATCCCTAATAACTAACGTTAGGTTGATGTAATTCAGTTGTTGAAGAGTGTTTGTACCTCTGAAATTATCTTAGCACTGTCTTTTTTAATTTAACGTCTTCTTTGTTAACAGGGACTTCGGAGGCTATTGTGCTCTCTAGGGATATGGAATGCCCAGTGTTATGTCACTCTCACATGCCACCATCTGTACTATCTGTCATGCCACATGACTGCCTCTCTACAGGAACTATTTAAACCGATCATCTCAATGGTTGGTTCGGTTGCTTTGTCAGTGTTGTCATTATATTTCTCTACCCTTTCGTACCGCTTAAGGCAATTGTGATAGCTCCTGCATATTTTCTCATACGTTCGATTAATACTTAACGGCTGATAGAGTAATATCTATCTTAATCCTCGTAATCCGTGTGATCCTCGTGTTTCTTCTTCCTGTGACTCCCTCCTCCGTCGTTCCTCCTCCTGTTTCGCGCAACATATCAACTCCTTTCGCTTCTTCTCATTGATGCTGATACATCCTAATACATGGGTGTGTTAATATTCATAGTCACAGGCGACCAGTCCAGTCGGAACGAGAGGACGAACCCTTTTGGACGGCTTTGAACCCAGATATTCTATTGGCTTTAGAACGTTGGATCTGACCTTAGATTCAACATTCTTCCAAGTTCACGACCGATCCCATTTTCATAATATCTAGGAGAAAATGGAGATGAGATGCGCTTGTCAAGTACTTTCAGTATCTTGTGTATTGTCTGGGGAAATCTGATCGTGAACAGGTAAAACCTGTAGAATTTTGTGGGGGGAGCACGGTAATTTGTGTGTGGTTGGCTCGGTTATTACTTGCGATTGTGGCGGCCGTACGTTGCTTAGATCTATAGCCCAACTGTATGCGGGTGAGGTCTTATTATGGACTTTGTGTCATGTTCAGTGGAAGATTATGTACACGGCTTTGATACTACGGGCATTTAAGATATAGTATTGGTTCATTCCCTTACGTTGTTATTCATATCATATGCAAGTTCCTACCGCGGTGGTTTTGGTTGAAGGTTTCTTGAACATCTGGCCATAACGGCCATAGTCTGCGCTTCACCGAGGGCCATGGGCTCGGATTTACATCTCTTCAATCTAGTAATACTGCGGAAATGGAGGCGATACGTCGTATGTAAAATGCATGTACGGAGCTGGTCTTTGGAGGGACACTCTGGAATGTGAGATGAGGGATCGTTTTTTACCGGGGATAACGTGAATCACGACGTTTTTGGCAGAAATGGTGGACTCTCTAGACCGCGGCCCTCCAACTCGGCATCTTCCTAGGGGGTGATGGATCCTCATGTGCGATTTCAAATCGTTCCTGTTACATCAGGGAATCTTTGATGTTAGTACCATTATTTCGGTAGTAGGAGGAACTCTTAGTTTAGTATAAATCTTCCATTTCCTCTGCACGAATTGCACTAGCCCGACTGTAAGGCTACTCTCGGCCTCATTTCCATACACAGCCAGAGGCGCCAGTCGATTCTCGAGTGTCCGTACTCACAGGGCTGTCAGTTGGGTATCGGCAACTGACGACGTGGCACTATGAGAAACGTGGGATGGTGGAGAGAGACTCGGCCGCGTGTCTTCCTGCGAAGTTCTTCCTCTGTAATCCCCTCCTCTTCTTTACGATGGCTCAATCATTCGGATAGTCATCATCTTACATCGTCCTGTAATCATGCCATGCGCTCCTGAGTTAATATGTTGCATAGTAACGACCTTCCATATCCACATCAGACGCCGAGGTCTCCGACTCCGCTCATGGCACCTCGTGGCCCATTGCCTTGAAAAGACACAAGATATTGTGATATTGAAAATTAAGTTAGTATGTTAAAGTGGTATTGTCAAATTTTCGTTGAGAACATGACACTTTTTTCTGTAGTCTATTGTTATTCTTCAAGTCGCGTACTTTCATACATTTATTTTTCTTTCTTGATTACGCGTCTTTTTTGTGTGTTTTCACAGAAACTTGAATAACTGCTCACCATTCATTGTTATATATAATAGCATCACTAAGCAAGAAAACACTACTACTAGCTTTAAATTTTACTTCAAATCCCCCTTGATTAGCGTAACGTAAAGTGACAACCAACGAATGTTACATCAGGCATTTAGAATAAATGTCAGAATAGCACATGCCCTATAATATATTACCACAAATTGAGTTACAGCTAATATGATAGCCTCTGTGTCAACTGCTGGGAGAAACATAATTTATGTTTTAATGTTAAAATTAACTTTATTTGAATGTTTCATTCGTGATCATTTTGATTTACATGTTGATTTGAAATATCTGTATAAAATTTATTAGGTGTGTAAAATTGTAATACCTATATGTATTACAAAGATATGCTGACCACAGTATATCTTTATTAGCATTTGAATAACTTATGATATCATAATGTAGCTATGCTGACAAGACTTTTTATGGAAATTTACGTAAAATCCAGCATATACCGATTGTTATATTCTTATACAGAATGAACTGTCGGTTTGAAGAATCAACAAAGCCAGAAAATGTCATATTGTATCCGTGATTGATTTTTATCAATAACATAATAATAACATCAGTCATGATATTCCAAACAAGACCAGCCAAAGGATTTTTGTTCAATAAGATTATATTTCTATAACAGGATACGATGTCCTTATGTCATTATGCAATCATATAGAAAATATCATTACATATCAGTACCATAAGTATGTCATATAACAACACGTTATAATTATAATAAAACATAAATTCAAACAAAACTTCAGAAAAATAATAGACCTATAAGCTGAAAGTAGATTATCATATCTATGAAAATGCACTACTTTCCAAATCAGAATACCATGGTTATATGATATGTATATCAGTATAGACTAATCACTTCAATAAGTATATCTAGTATGATGCAAACACATACAACTTAGCACCAAGTTATCGATTAGTGACCACTTTGCTAAAACTGGATCACGAAAAAAAAAAAAAAAAAAAATCGCAAAAAAAAAAAAAAAAAAAAAAAAACGCATTTAGGCAGAAAGCATCACAAAAAATGTAAAGGAAAGGAAATTGATATCTAAGGATAAAAACTGACAAGTAGTTTTTAGTCAGTAAATTGATCGTGAACATAAGTTTTAAAATGTTTTTATTTTTGTTAATTTATTGCATGAAGAAACGTTACCAGGTATATGATAAAGTAGGTTTGTGTCTCTAGACATTTAAAGTTTATATCTAAGCAAACAATGATACAGATACAACTTTCTTTTGACTTTGATTTAACAACTTATCGATGAAGTGGACTTGCTTAATGTCATACCTGTCCTCTTACTAAACAAATACTACCATTAAAGAACCACTTAGTTCACGATCGAGAGCATCGTGGGTTGCGATAGGCCAAGGACGTCTCCTTGCAGGCGGTGTATGGGATTTGCAAATTATTTAGTGAAGATCATCTTCGGAGACCCACGGGTGATCGCACTACACTACGCTACACTTATCGACCCGTGGGCGTACTCGATCTCATAGCTTCGTTTCAATGACGTCATTCTATAAATAGAAACCAATCAACATAACTTTTTCAAAATGAGAACTCTTCAAGCTTGGAGGGAAAATATTTATGGATAATCAATGGCTGCGCCCATGAAGACACGCGCTTCTGTGGCAACTTTGTGAAATGTCATTATCTTCCGACGAGTCCTTCCCAATGTAAGTGGCCCGAAAGCCTCGAGATTCTAAAAAGTCGCTCTGTTCTTTCATTATTGAAACAAGTGGTGAAATAACCAACACTGCACAATTTGAATCTCCGTCATTCTTTTCTGTCCATAATTGTTGAAAGGCCTGATAGCACAGACTCTTACCCCCACCTGTCTTCACCAACAGATAAACATCTTTTCCTTCCAATAAAGCCTCAAAACTTTTCTTTTGAAATTCTTTTAGTACCGGAATGGCAAATCGTTCCAATACATTCGAAAACTGAAAGGGCGACGCCATCTTTATTTCTAGACTACCTATTCGGTTTTGTTAAGTCTAATGTGATTGGTCAAATTATGCGATGGGTGTGCGTGACGGAACCAATGAAAATGCCTCATTAATTATTCAGGAGTTCGAGATGAAGGTCGCGATTGCTCCCAGGGGATATTAACGTTAGTGTATATATCGCCTGGGTTACCGAGGATGAGTGTAGACGAAATAAATGATTATTCTAATAACTAGTTTATATAAATAATGAAAGTACATATGTACTTGCAATATTTTTAACGTTGGAATTTTTATTTTGCTATAATTAATATCGATGCTGCTATCGTTTGTGCGATGAAATTAGATTTTGCCGAGTCATCTCGGTTTTCCCTGTCGACACCAAAATAAAACTTGTATCGTAAGATAGTAACCGTGTATTCTGTTCATCCAGCAACTTTTTCATTATACATACAGAAGATGGTATTCAAAACGAAAGCAAATTGCCTGTTATTTACACGATTTCGCTCTTCAGAAAAGAAACAGTGAACCTGTATTCAGAACATTACTAGGCATTACAAACCAGGTGAGCGATACAGGCCCTCTTGGCCTCTTGTTTAATTTCCTTATGTTTGTCTGAAAGTATGTTTGTTTCATATGCAGTGTCTGTCCTGTCTGTCCGTTAGGATATGTGCAGACAGATGATACCCATGGGCAGCTGATAAACAACGTCAGTTATAGTAACTAACCCTTGGAGTATCGAGGATGTGTACTTACATAACGGTCGTTCACCATCGCATACGTAGCTACAAATTGTGTGAAATATTCGAAGAATAATATTGGACAATTATTTGACTCTTTATTTGCTTTGATTATGGTATTTAACTACGATAAGACACGATTTCGTAATATTTAACCCAAAGTTCCAAAATGCGCTTAAACTGTATCGCATATAACACAGTTGGGTGCCATCCGTTTTAAGTAGGTAATGCGATCATAATATCACCGTAATCAATATTATTCATCAAAAGTTACTGTTCGCCCCTGTGAGGAAGCCTCTTGGTTCTGTCCTCTGGCCGAGACACACCAAAATCTATAAATATGGTAGTTTCTTCTCCTGCTTAGCGCTCAGCATACAGGGAGTGGGACGACTGGTTCGCCCGTTGTCAGTATAATGTGACCGGGCGGGGTGCGTTGCTCTCACACAGGAGTAGTAGTGGGGGAAATCGCATGTACGGTCCGTATTTGTGGGGATTTTTCGACTTGTGGGATGCAACCCACAATCTGACACGTGCGTCCGCTTTTTTCCGCCTAAACGGACTGAAAAATCAAAGATGATTTCGCATCCCACAAAAAAACGGACCAATCAAATACCAGCGGACGAGACCATGAACTGGGTCGTTTTCCGCCTTACCCCCTTCCAAGTGTATGTGGTACTCTCTGGCTTTATCTACATATATTTATTCGGAATACCTCTACCGGCAGTACAAGTACGTAAACAGCGGGAAGAGCCTGAGTGACCACGGTGAGTTGTATTGTTATAAATTTGTGATTATTTGCTACTTTCACTATTTATGATTGTTTTTAGAATTAATGTACCGTTTTATTAGTAATAAATGCAAAGACATGACGAGTTAGTTCTACACATGAGCGGTGGCGTAAGATCGAGTTGGTGTTTTTTGGAGGCAGCAGTGATCATAATGGGCAATTATTTTCGTTCAATCACAAGTAGGCTACCTAAAACGTTCAAGTACAAAATACATCAGTACTTCATTCAGGACTGTCTTAATTTATTACAACTCTAACTGTGTTTTCACGTCTTATGTTTTATTTACATGTGTTACTTACTAGAATTCCCGAATTCCAATGGGGTGTTTATAAGTCATTTCATGCAGTACAGGTCAGAGACTAGATTGGATTAATAATGTAATTTGATCAAGGTGTTTTCAATTGTAACTTTGTTACTAGAAACTGATTTCATTGCTGTTAGGAAAAGGAGGCGGATGTACATATGTATATAACTGTGCCTGTAACGCTGTAATATCATTGAATTCTTCCATCTAATATTTTTATAAATGTCGCATGTTATTTATTATGATTGTGACATAATGTAACAATAAATTATGATACACAGAAATTGAAGATGAAAGAGCAATCTATTTCTGTTGAAGTAGGGATCATTTTTAATAATGTACGTGCAATAGAAATTATCAACAATTTGTGTTCACATTATGAGGTTTTATGAAATTAGTTTTTTCGTTTTCAACTTTGCTCGGTAATTAAGTTAAGGCATGCAGTTAGTTAAAACTTCTATGACTATATCATTTCAGAAAATCCCATACATATTTGTAGTATGTATGAAATACAGTCATCTAATTATATAAGATGCTTCGGATATGCTTATTAATTGCTTGATGATTATAAATCAAATAATAACAAATATGCTTGATAATTAAGATATGGATTACATATATTTGTTAAAATATTTTTTTAATTATAGTGATTTCATTTGAAGATATGTTTTAATCAATTTTCAGACCATGGGTCGAAAACGGAAATTTAAAAAAAAATGAAAATTCAGGTGGTAAGTGTGTTATTTATCATGTTTTGAATATTGGTAGTTAGAGTGGTATTTTATGGGGTGCATAATTTAAATACAGGTCATTGATTTGTGGGGTGCTGGCATGGTTGGTCATGTGACTGAATTTCCAAGACGGCAGAAAGCACTTGTGCTGTGATTATTGCACTTCTTGTTACTATTGCTATTCTGTTGTTGCTGGTGTTAATTATTGTAATAGCCTTATATGTCACTATGACAAGGGCTTTCAACGGATGGCAGAGGTTATTTGATTCCTTGGAAAAAAAATCGTACTGACAGACTCTTATAGGCAAATTCAAATCACCTTTCTAAGATCATTTTCACCTGATCTGATAAGTAATGAAATGAGAGTAATCAAGTTCCAAAGTGGTTGGATTTATGGAAAACACATCGGTGCATTTTTCTACAGGTACTATGGCTAAACGTGATTGCAGTGATAAAAAGACATCACAAACGGTTAGTTAATTTAAATTACATTTTATGTGCATATAAATTCAAGCCACAATATCCGTTATTTTATGAATGAGAAGAACAGTAATATTTTCATGTAATATAGTTAAAATTAACTGATCTGTTCATCAAAATACTGGACTTGCAGGCCTTGAATTTAACATTTAATGTCACTTAGTGCCATGAATTTGAACATGCTGAAATGTATTAATTGCAATTAAATTCTTATATTATTGAAATAATATTTAAATAGTTGTTTTGTTATAAATAATGTGATTTATTGTACAGATGCGGCATTTCAAAATGAGCTAAAACGAAAAGCAATTTTTGATTTTGAATATTAGGGCTTAATGTCAAATATCTTTAAAACTTTCAAACTCTTTCCGCACTTGTTCAAATTTTCCGTAAATAAGATCTCTGTCCTTTAGTATTGAGCAAATGTGGAGATCGATTAAATGCAATCTGATTGAAATACAGATCCTTATAGCCACTACTTTCAATAGAAGATCTGACAGCGTCTCATTAGGAGTCATGTTTGCGGATGACCTTTATAACACCTGTGCTTCAGATCCAATGCATTTTCTACACATTGCTACATCAATTGACAACGCCATTTTGTCCCAGTATGCATATACAAATAGCTTTGTTGTACTGTTTAATTTGGGCAAGATGACCTTGTACACGAAAATAATTCTGACAGCTTTTTAAAACAATTTCGTCCCCATAGAGTCACATTCAAGGTTCTGGCAGCAGCAATTTGAATGGCCATTTTCAAAGGTCACCTGGACATGACACGAAATCTAATGAGACACAGATGTCTTATTTCGGGGAACACACATATTTTGTTTTACACTTTTCTGAAAGATATTGTTATGAATTAGTTTCTGAGTTGTTTCTGTTTCAATTTAATTTTTTATATTTGCCAAAAATGATTAAAGATTTTTTTAGACAATATAATTAAGGCAAAGTGATACATTTAATCTTGATAACATTTTATATTTTTGATTTGATGAAATTGTAATTGTTTAGTATCATTAATGTTAATTAGTTATTATAGTTTTTAAATTTATATGCACTTATTGAATTTTACAGATTTATTGTCCAAGAAAGCAAAATGAAACATCTAAGTGAATCATATTCAGATGTTGAGATTGCTTTAGGTATAAAGAGTTACTTGTTTCTGTTAATGTTTTTGTTAGTAGTTTTGTTGAAAAGTTCAGGATTGCCAACTTCATAGAGATGACAAAAGGGAGACACTTTCCTTTATGAAATAGCTTAGATTGGATTTTTTATTTCTATATACCTTCTGATCACAATAACATTATCATCTGGGCCTATTAGATTATACAATTAAGAAAATTTATATCTGTGAAAAAGGAAGAATGCAATGATCTTGAGTATCATCATGGATGTAAGAGTTGGCAAGTCTGCGACGTTTTGTTTGTTCATCTTGCTGAAGGACTAAGGTGGCCATGACCTTATGCCATACAGTAGTGTCTGTCCGTCAATCAACAAGGTCTTTTGAAAAAATATATAGTGACCAAAATTTAACTGGTAGCATCCTGATAATAATACCTGACTTGTAGTTTGGCCCTAAATGACCTTAGTTGTCGATGGGCTATAAAACTCAAACAATCAAACAAATCTGGTAGCATTCCAATGGTGTTGGGATTCAAATCGTAACAGAAAACTCCTGCAAGCATGAGGGGCAGGGGCAAAAATAGGTAAATTTATAGAAGCAAATTCTATTGGATGCAGCATTCGATATCTTGAACTCCTCATTTGTAACTTGTAGCATGCCTATTATGTTAGAATTTAAAAAAGGTACAAATGATGTTGCTGAAATATTGCAAGTGAGTGAAACAAGCCCTCTGGTTATCTTGTTATATATATATCAGGGCTGGATCAATATATCTATATACAGTTACATTTCAGTTTTCAGAAGCCTATCAAATGATGATATACAAATGCTGTATATAGCTGTATCGTCTTAACAACGCAACCTACCTTTTTTTCTATAGAAATAGGAAATTCCAAACAAATAAAAATGGTGTATATAGCTGTATCGTCTCAAACAACGTAACCTACCTTTTTTTCTATAGAAATAGGAAATTCCAAACAAAATTTATTCTTAAACATTATTTCAATCAAAAGGAGGTGTTTAAAGCATCTGTGTCACCTAGTTGGATTAGAAATGCCTTTTCAAAACTAAGTATACGAATTGACAGAAATTAATTAACACAGATGATAAACCATATCAAGTGTTTGGTGGTTTTTGCCAGGTTTAATGTTTTTATCAAAATTGTCTTTTATTGTCACAATATTCAAAACGCAATGGTCAAATAAATTTGAAAAAGAGGTCCACTTTATCATCAATACGTATCGTGTCAATACGTATTGTATCGTTTTAGACCTTCCAATACCCAGCCGTAATATGTATGTGATTGATAAACTTGGAAATCAGTGATATGGTTAGTGGCTTCTGTAAAAACCTAAACAACTGAATATGTGAGTGCATAAGATACCAAAGCGTATGTTTAATGTTATAGCAAAAATTAGTTTTAAAAATGTATTTCTGTAATGTAGACAATACATTGCTATTTGAATCTGGATAACATTAAAAAAGTAAAAGAATAGTGATAATTAAAGGCTAAGAAACAGACATGCTTCAATTGGTTGGTGCACCTTTTGAGAAAGTATTTATCATTAAATGTAGGTTTCGCCCAATGAAATATAAAGACTTCGAAATTGAAATTTATCCTGTACATAGATATAATCTTCAGATCATTTTTAATACATACAGGGAACAATATGGGTGGTCAGTTGCCTAGCTTGACCAGGAAAATACTCCTCTAAAAATAAAGCGAAGTCAAGCTTTACATAGAACATGACATAATTTTTTTTTCCAAAACGAGGCCGCATCAACAAACGGAAGCATGCAACAAAAGTCAGGTAGCAGTGACAGTCTTGCCACGGCATGTTAAGTAAAAAAATAACAAAAACAAATCGTAGTGCGATGGACTGTTTTTAAATATCACATAATCTAAAACACTTCCTGTTACTTACATAGCTTAGTACATAAACAAAATATCTAGTTTGTCTGCCGCTGTATGTGCGCTGGCATATGTGTTCTAATTAAACTCACCACTTGCAACAGGAGTCCCAACAGAATTCGGGCAAGTTCCGCTTGAGATGTGGCTTCTTTTTCTTCTATTGCTACATGTCATCTCTTAATTTCATTCCGTAGAGATATCCTAGAGTGCTACCGATTCCATTCTAATTTCCTCCTCTTTGTTGCCGATTCAGACATATTGTTTTCCTCACGCGCTTTCGTTCAGCCAATTTGTTTACTTTTAGTGCGTAACAATGGGCATGCGCGAAACTTCGACAACACAATCCATTGCAGCTTCATTTGCATACTACCCTGTCTGGCTGACATATCGTAATAAATCACGGATTTTTTTTCAATTTTGTATTCAAGACACATTTGTTCAATCTCATACGCATAAAGAAATTAAATTGAGATATTTATTTGGTTGGACGAAACCTACCTTTAAGTGAAATTGAAGTGTTCATAATTACTCATACATTGTATAAATAATTTGTTGCGAACATCTAACAGATACAGCTTATGCACAATTGATTCTAGTCTTTGAACCAAATTTTAAGGTCTGGTATATCTATTATATGAAATGGTTGTTTCCAAAATGTTAAATACATGTATATTGAAAATTTAAAAAAAAACCTTCATTTGAAAATTTTTGTGCCTAATGAAAATTTGGTCTCAAGGAAATGGACATTCTTGTCATACAAAGTTTAGTTTTTACATACATACTATTGTTATGTTCTTTTAGATAGTTTAAAGAAAAAGAACAAAACACAGTTACTGGCATCATTCAGGGATGATCTCAAATGGGTACATGATCAACAAACAGAACAAGTGATGGGGCAGACACCTCAACAGGATCAAGTGATGGGCAGACACCTCAACAGGATCAAGTGATGGGGCAGACACCTCAACAGGATCAAGTTATTAGGCAGACACCTCAACAGGATCAAGTGATGGGGCAGACACCTCAACAGGATCAGCGATGGGGCAGACACCTCAACAGGATCAAGTGATGGGGCAGACACCTCAACAGGATCAGTCGATGGGGCAGACACCTCAACAGGACCAAGCAACGGGGCAGACACCTCAACAGGATCAGCCGATGGGGCAAACACCTCAACAGGTTCAGCCGATGGGGCAGACACCTCAACAGGATCAAGAGACTGGGCAGACACCTCAACAGTATCACCTGATGGGGCAGACACCTCAACAGGACCAAGTGATTGGGCAAACACCTCAACAGGATCAAGCGATGGGGCAGACACCTCAACAGGATCGGCCGATGGGGCAGACACCCCATCAGTTAGCAAGAAGCTGCAGGAAGAAGTTCTGACGAAAATGAAGATGGACGAAGTTGGGACTATCGCATGCTGGGTTCAAGGGCTACCAAGATTGTTCAAATGAATGGCCTTGATCTTCATTAAGGTCACAGGGGTCAAATAGGCTAAAATCTTTAAAAGACTTCTTCTTAAAAACCAAAAGACACATGGACGTGATATTGGGCCTGTGGCATGTTGGGATCAAGGGCAACCGAGTTTGTTCAAATGAATGGCCTTGACCGTCATTCAAGGTCACAGGGGTCAAATAGGCTAAAATCTTCAAAAGGCTTCTTCTTAATAACCAAAAGGTATAGGGACCTGATATTGGGCCTTTAACATGCTGGGACCAAGGGCTACCAAGTTTGTTCAAAAGAATGACCTTGACCTTCATTGAAGGTCACAGGTGTCAAATAGGCTAAAATCTTTAAACGACCTCTTTTTAATAACCAAGAGGCAAAGGGGCCTCTAATGTGCTTAGGGGTGATATAAATTCTTATTTACTCTATTTGTTAACTATGAACCATGCATGATTACCAGATTGCAGGTGAGCGATTCGGGCCCATTGGGCCCTTGTATATCATAGTATACACTACTAGAATAGCAACCCTAGAATTATGATTGGCGGCTTGGTCTTTTTTCATGGCCTCAAATACAATTTTTGCTAATTTACGCATATCACTTATATTGTCGCAACATAGCAATTGTATTAACCTGTACATAGATGGGTTACACCAATAAAAAGGGTTTATATATTTCTTTCTTATGTTTATACATCAGGTATGAATCCTCGCTAGGACGTTAAATTGTTGTGTTTGGGGAATGTCGGAGTGAGTGACAGCAACACGTCTTTTCATTTTGGTTTCCTTTTATTCTTCTCCATTTTTCTATCTTTTACAACAAAAGAGTTCCGAAGTTCCAAATGTGATTTAGAGTTATTTTCCCTTTGCCCACAACTAGATCGTTTCATCACTCAGTCCAATACAATACTATAACAAAATCTATAAAACCAACCTTGTCAAAAATACTTTTTTTTAATATTGAATTTAAATCCAGCTTAATTTGCAAATTAAGTCTACCACATTAACAGTACACTTAAAGGTAGATTTCGCCGAACCAAATAAATATTGTTTTGTAAAACCCGATAAACGGAAGAAAAGATAAAAAAAACGCACATTAAAAATGCCTTTTGTAATTTCTTTATGAATATGAGATGGCACAAATGTGTCTTGAATATGAAATTGATGGAAATCCTTGATTTAATTACAATGGCAGACTGATTGGATTGTATACATATGAAGCTGCGATGGATTGTGTTTTCGAAGTTTCACATGCGCATTGTTGCATACTATAAGTAAACAAATGGCTGAACAAAAGTAAGTGAAAGATTAAAATTGTTTCTGAATCGGCAACAAAGAGGAGGAAGTTAGAATGGAATAGGCAGCACCCTATGATATATTTAGGGATGAAATTCAGAGCCGACATGTAGCAAAAAATGAAGCAGAAGCCGCACATCATGCGGAACTTGCCCAGATTTTGTTGGACTCGTGTTGCACGTGGTGAGTTCATGCAGTGGAAGATCGCGATTCGAGTTGTAGTTTTGTTTACTAAACTTACTGAGTCAAGACTGTCACTTCTATCTAACATTTTATTGCACGCTTCCGTTTTAAGATGTTTTGGAAAAAATACGTCTTTTTCTATGTAAAGCTTGACTTTGGTCTGTTTTTAGAGGAGTATTTACCACTTGTATTGTTCGCTCCTTGCAATGAAAATGGTCTGCAGATTATACCTATGTATAAATTTTACATAAATAAATTTTAATTTTTTTATTTTTATTTTATTTTGGCGAAACCAACCTTTAACAAGTATGTATCAATGCATTCATACATGTCAAATGCGAGATAACTCTTACACTAACTATTGCATACAACATTTCAAATATCATTTAAAGATGCTCCACCACTGACAAATTTTTTTTGTTCTTTATTGGATACAGGTGTAGACGATTTTGTATTTTTCCAGATGCAAAGTTACTTACTTTACACCATTACCACTATTGAAAAGTTTGAGTTTCTAATTTTACTTTAAAGATAACAATATCAAAAATAATTACTTGCATCCCGAAAAAAATCCCTGGCAATATTTCCTATATGGAATGAAGTACTGATTACTCATGCACCAAAAGCTAAATAAATCATTTATATTATTTTTTGTGTTAATAAGACACATATACATACGATTATACACCAATCATTGTTAAAAATGACGAGTATCGTTTATGCTCTGTCGGCGATGGAACATCTTTAAACTTATTTGTTTGTTTGTTTGTTTGATGAATTAACGTCCTATTAACAGCTATGATCATGTAAGGACGGCCTCCCATGTATGCGGTGTATTGCTTGCATGTTGTGCGAGGTGCGTGTTGTGGGAGACTGCGGTATATTCATGTTGTGTCTTCTTCTATAATGGAACTGTTTCCCTTTTTATAGTGCTATATCACTGAAGCATGCCGCCGAAGACACCAAGCAACACACCCCACCCGGTCACATTATACTGACAACGGGCAAACCAGTCGTCCCACTCCCTGTATGCTGAGCGCTAAACAGGAGCAGAAACTACCACTTTTATAGACTTTGGTGTGTCTCGGCCAGGGGACAGAACCCAGAGCATTCCTCACAGGGGCAAACGCTCAACCCAAGGCCAAAAGTGAGGCGGTGCAAAGGGAGGCATTAGGAAAGATAAAGTCAGTTAGGAAGAAGAGAAAAGATAAGATCCTAAATTAAGTCGCCTTTTACGATCATGCAATAGGGGTAGCAGGTACAATTCTAACGCCCTACCTGCAGGGCATCATCTTAAAACAGTTTCATTTCAAAACAAAAATAGATACTATATAATTAGAACCGTTTTCGATCCAAATGAAATACACGTTTTTGCATTGTTAGAGTTTTAGTTATAAACCTGTGACGTTGCATGTGTGAAGCTATAAAAACTAGATAGAGCATCTTGATTTAAGAAACAAAGACGAGTCGATCCTCTGTATCTGTAATGAAACGTCCTCAGCCAAAAGGCTAATAAGAACTGATGCCATGTAACTTCGACCTATCGACTGATTTGAATATATATGTATATGTAATAAACAAACCAATCCTAACAGAGCTGATTTTATATTCTAGTTTTTAGCTCACCTGGTCCGACAAAATTTGACTGGCAGCATCCATATGGGCTACCAACTGAAAATTCTACAAATGATGGGGGTGACCCTGAGGGGCGGGCCAGGGGGTCAATTTGGCTATTTCCATATAACCGACTTCTCTGAAACTAAGCATGACATAGCACTCATAATGCAATGGTAGCATCGTTATAGGGTGGGGATTTAGTCCAGTAGAAATACGAAAAATAGAGACCCAACCTCAAAATAATTGCAACAGAATTTGTTTTCTGCTTTTTGGGTTGAAGGATCTTAGTATTTTACCATAAAAAAAGTCGCCAAAAATCATATGTTTGGAAAGTCGTTTTTTCAACACCCGAAAAATAAAAAAAAAATATAAAGAAATCACACTTTTGAAGTACCATATCTGCTATTTTTGCAATACTTGAAATATGAAATCGGGTATATAGTAAGACAAACTTTAGGTTAGTATAAATAAGTTGAAATGATACAATAATTTTAGTCAATCCAAAATATTAACCTGTCAAGTTGACTGATCGTGCCAATTTGAAGTGTTTTTATACTTAGATTTGTGACAAAAAAACATTTAGGTAGTTAATATTTCGGAAAATGAAAAAGCAAATGGTTCCAAATATGGTATATCCTTTTTTGTTTATTTTGTACTTATTATTTTGATCATTTGTTGTAAAAACGGTATAAATATGCACATATTATTAAATAGTAAAATCTTCCTATGAAATATGTCTAAATCCATAAATCTAAAATACAAAAATCTTAATTTTTCGAATATGCTTTATTCGTTTGTCATAAACTTTCGCCAGTAAATAAATCAGAACTGTGTTTTATTTTCAGCTATAAAATTGACATTGAACTTTTATTTTATTCCTTTATCTCATTGAAAATTATGTAATTGCCATCTGGTTCCATTATGGAAAAATTAAAAACTGTCCTATTCAAATATTTGATCAAAAAGGAACTTAAATATCACTTTATAAAGAACGCTCCATTATGGTGGTAATATCTGCCAAAAGATTTTGCAATCTGATTAGTCACAAAATAGATATTCACATTTTTGATGTTTCAACTTAAGGACTTAGACGTAACGCGCGATGTTGGTGACATATTGCGAAGCACATAAATGACGTCATTTTGACGTTGTTTTTCTGACGTGTAATTATAATTCATGTTTTACCGTTATCCAATATATACATGTACCATTAATAAAATAATTTTACAGGCTAGACTATCTTATCTTTTCTTTTCTTCCTAACTGACTTTATCTTTCCTAATGCCTTCCTTGGCACCGCCTCACTTTTGGCCTTGCGTTAAGCGTTCGCCCCTGTGAGGAAGGCTCTGGGTTCTGTCCCCTGGCCGAGACACACCAAAGTCTATAAAAGTGGTAGTTTCTGCTCTGCTTAGCGCTCAGCAAACGGGGAGTGGGACGACTGGTTCGCCCGTTGTCAGTATAATGTGACCGGGTGGGGTGTGTTGCTTGGTGTCTTCGGCGGCATGCTTCAGTGATATAGCACTATAAACAGGGCAATAGTTCCACTATGCAAGAAGACATAACATGAATTACCGCAGTCTCCCAAAACGCACACCTCGCACGGCATGCACGCAACACACCGCATACATGGGAGGCCGTCCTTACATGACCATAGCTGTTAATAGGACGTTAATTAATCAAACAAACAAACAAACAAATGTATATACGAGTGAATTTCAATTTCCTCATGACCATGTTCACTTTTTCATTGAGGCTTACTGGAACTTACGGAGTCGCGATGACCTAGTGGTTAAGGTGTACCGACATACCTGTAATATCATCGCGTCTACTGTTGTCGCGGATTTGACAATAAATATCAAAGCACTTTTCCTATGACCGACGTTGACAAATTTTCTTTCAATTTTAGTGCAGATCGATTTCCAATCACGCTTTTTAAATGGCGTGACTGAAGTTACTGTTATGAATTACAGAGGTCCGAGAATTAGTACAGTGTACAGTGTATATCAATTTGGACCTAACAGAGTGTCCATAGATTATTTTTAGACGTTTGATGGATCCAGATAAAAATCGGTAAAATTCGTATTCTTCATGTACACGTACTAGTATAATACACCAAGAAGAGAATGAAATTTCCTGATTTTTTATCTAGACTCCTACACATTTAAAAAGGGGGTGTGGACACCCTGGTGTGTCTAAATATATGTATGTATAACATTAACTGTAACTCTATCTCAGATCCCTGTGTTATGCACTGGAAGCTAAAATATACTCTTTTTGTTCCCAGTCTTTCTCTAGAGTTTAACACATTTTTAGTTTTCAAGATATGCAGTCACAAGGACATTTTCCAGTGTGCATCACGTGCGTGTCAATTTTGTATCTATTCTAGATCTCTTTACAAGTGAAATGATTGTGTTTAGAAGAAACATGTACCTGTATGACAACGCATATGTTTTCTACAAATCTAACAGTCTGTCTTCCGGTGTTAAGTAATTGTTTTTATGAAATCTGATTTAAGCTAAACCTAGATGTAATTTAACATGTTCCAAACTGACGTTACGTAACGCGCCGTGGTGACGTTTGGTCTTACGTCGTTTTATAAGAGGACAATTTACGGAATTTTTAAAATACGCAGTTATTTTTTATTACTGATCGCACAATCAAAATAAAAAGTGTTATACAATTTTCAGTTGGGACAAATTGCGAATATGATTTTATATCTATATTCAATAGTTTTTAATATGCTGATATTTGTCACTAAAATCGCTATATTTACAAAAAGTAATAGAAAATCACGTGGTGGACAAATTACGGAATTTTTAATTTTCTCTGTTTTCTCTGGGTTAAGCGTTACATTTTGGCAAAGGCGAATAATGACGGTTTTTACCACATCGTAATTATCTAACACCATTGAAAGATCATAAATGTCTTTTGACATATCATACCGCATCTTTGAATCATGTTAATTTATTTTTGCGCATGTTTAGTGCGATTTTAGATCATTTTTAGAAACGACCATTCCGGTAAATGTTACGCGTTGCATGCCGTTATCGTGGTGTTTTGGAGAAGCTAAACGTGATTAAAATGTTTTTATGATTCGCTTTTCCGCCTTTATTACCCATAAAATCAAAGTACATTAAAAACCGTTTTCAGTGATATATAATACGATGCACTTATATGAAAGGAAAAGAAAGCCACAACCCTTTAAGTAGATCATATGTGTATTTTGAGACGACGTCACCAATATCGCGCGCTACGTCTTAAAAGCCAATTAGAGAAGTTTAGTCGAATTGGCACTAAATGAGGATTTGATCAACCCCACTTCTTTTATATATGGGGATATCTTCATGTAGCTGTCTCTTTTAGATGAGTATAACCTACATAGAATCTGAATTAATAACTATCTAAACACATGAGACGGTACCTACTGAATAAATCTTGAATAAAAAAGACTTATTATTCAATTTGGACTTCAAAATATCCTTGGAAAAGGCCAAAAGACCAACTTTGAGCAACCATGTTATCTCAGGTAGTAAAAGTAAAATGTTTTACTTTTAAAGCCTTTCATCAACAAGTTTTATTTAAAAAGATTCCATAAAAATGAGTATCAATGGTATAACAATACCATTGATACTCATTTTTATGGAATCTTTTTAAATAACAATTTTAATGGTAACATTTTTTTATCTTAACAATCCAACGAAAGCACATGCCATTTTCATGTTGTCATACTATTTTCCTGTGTTGATTTCAACTTCTGTTTTTGGCAATCTGTGCTGTCCTTATAACGTACTTACCAAAAACACTTTCCCATTTTTTTATTTGTGGCGACTTTTTTTCTTGTATAAAACAAAGTCAGATCTGTATGAAAAACAAAGGAAAAATTCTATTGCAATTATTTAGGGGAAACAACCTATCTTTACTGGACTTATTCCAAATTGTACAGATGATGGGGCTGACCACCTGGGGGCCTGAGGGGCGGGGTCAAAATGGGTGAATTTGGCTATTTCCATATAAACGACTTCTTCTTTAAAACTTGGGATAGCACCCATAATGCAATGGTAGCATCCTTATATGGTGGCGATTCAAAACTGTACAAATGATTGGACTGACCCCCTGGGGGCCTGAAGGGCGGGGGGTCAAAAGGGCTTAATTTGGCTATTTCTATATATAAATAGATAGTTTTATTGATGATTTTTTTTTAACTATAATGTTGAATTTTAATGGTCGATATATAAGACTAAATTAAACCTTAGGAGAGGACAATTAAGTGTAGTAAGTAAGCTGTTAGGTAAGTGGGTTTTCCCGTTCAAACCTATTTATTGTCAGGTGCATACATAAATTACAAATAGTAGAATTGATACTACTGATGGTATGTGCAAGAGAAAAGCTATTTAACAATGGCTTGCCAAAATAGTTCCAAATAAATAAAGCAGTTTCTGGCATATCTTAGATATTTCATTTGATATTGCTGTATAAAAAATGACTATTTGTTTTTATTTAAGAACATTTTTTTAAATAATATATCTCTATATTTGGATTTTTTTTTGTTTCAATGCAAGTATGCAACTTTCAATTGACTTTTAAGAAAGGCTTCGTAAAACTGATATTTCAATCAAAAAGCTTAAATCATTCATAAGAGTTACCTCCCTTCTAACATAATATTGTTGACTTGTCATTGAGGTCTGTATCCTCAAAAATACATTAAAATCATACAGGCATGACGTTTGTATGTAATGTATATACATATGTTTGTAGATCGCACTCGCTCACCATGTCAGGCGAACAGGTGCACGACTACCTGCCAGAGGCCTGTCCCGGGACAACGGGGTAGCCAGCCACTGTATATCCGGTGGGATCTTGATAGCGACTTGATGTTTTATAGGTTAATAGGGACTGTATTATAAACGAGATTTTATCACCATCACTGATGAGATAGAGAGGCGGAATGGAAGAGATAAAACGTAGATATATTAAACGACATTACCTGGTTCGCGTGCTGCCGGCTTCTGAGAGGAGTTGTACGTTTGAAGACAACACCAGAGGTGTTAAATAAAGAATTTTATGTTTTTTATCGAGGTTACACTTCCGTAGCTATCCGTCTATTTATCAGACAGATGACTTAAGGAGAGCCATGGATGCGAGTATCTCAACAACTTGATTGACATTCATCGTCAAATCACTTTTCTGGTCGCCAATGTTTGTTGATGACTCGAAGTAAATAATTACTGAAAGCGGAACGTTGCATTCATCGCCATTATTTCCGATGTCGTAGATCGGCGCATGATACAATATTTCCTGTAATTGACATTTTGACATAGGAAATAACATTAATAAAAGTTTATTTACCCAATCGTTCTCCGACAACTCTTAATATGATCAATACTTATTAACGTTGTACCGTTAAACTTGTTTGTCAACGGAATTAATAATTAAAGTAGTATTCCCCGTTTATTTTGATATTGATCCTATTGGTTAGCGCCTTTAACCGATTGATGGACAATGCTAATCAGCTTAGCTCCTGCACTATAAAAAGAGTTCCATTATTTCCAGGATGCGACGCAAATATACCGCAGCCTCCCAAAACATACAGGCATTCATGCACCGCAAAACATTACACACAGAATGTCTTTAATGACCCTGGTTGCTAATATGACGTTATATCTCACTAACCAAATTAAACATTATTAGCTCCGTAATCTAACATTAATCCTTATTTTAAATAAGGTTAACCATGAATATACGAGATAAACAAACTCTGTGCCATTGGCATTCCTTTTTCTGGATATCGCGATTTATTATATATCTTACTTTAACATTCAGCCTTTACATCCTGCTTGTATATTTTACGCTTTATAATATACAACATCGATGGTTTTACGGTTATCAATGGTGGTATATTTAACGGATTATCAAATTAATACAACAGCGCCTTTGGCTGTTCTTCTTTGTTTTCTTTCACAAAAATAAAGCATTTATTGTAATACACATATCTAAGAGGAAAAATATGGGTTTTGCTCGCGTCAAAAACAATTAAGTTACGCGAAGGCCGATAGCAGTATTTTATAAATATTGTTGTAAGCACATAGCGATTGCTAGCGTTGTTTTGCCGAATATATCATTATCACTCGTCATACATCCCTACATAAACCCCATCAGCCCCCTGCGTTACCTGACAGTAGGTATAGTATCAGTATACGAACACCGGATATTTAGTTAATCGTGTGTACGTTTATCTTTGTAAGTAAAAACTTTTTTTTTCACTTCGTCTTAAAATAGAGTGGTGTAATTCGTTTTTAGCCTCAGACTACATATTTGATGTGATGGAGGGAGGGTTACATGACGACTGAGATGTTATACCAAAGATACACGCAGAGACCGATTTAAGGGTTTTCCAATGCCATATCTATACGGACATTCCGTACGCTACCACCTGCTGATTGTACATTTGTATTAATATTTTGTGACCATTATATACGTATATATATTACAAAACTACAAAACAAATTATAAAAAGATAATTTTGTAGTCTAGTTAGTTGACTGATTAGGCTTGCCTTCATATTGATATTGGTCATTGAAGGACAGCATTCCATGATACAAAGTGTTGAATGTGTCTTTCCTTTTATAAGTAGAATTGTTTGTCATTTCTATAGTGTCATATCACTCACGAGTGACAACGAACAACGCTCTTCACCCGGTCACTCTACACTAACTACGGGTATCCCTGTCGACTCGCTAACTTTAAGCAGAAACTATCATGTATATGGTTACTTCCTCACAGAGTCAAACACTCTACTCAACGATCAACAATGAGGCGATGTGAAATGTGGACGTAAGGGAGAATTGGAAAAAAAATATTCGTCGTTTATGATCAATCAGGTACAGTGCAGTGCGTAATTATTGTGTAGCCAAAGTTAGTAAAACTCACCAAATGTTACTCGTAATTTTCAGATTTTAGATAGATATAATTACTTTTAAAAGTTATATTTGTAAGTCAAATGTCTTCGCTGTAAAGCAGTGGTATAAAAATTTAATATGACTGAAGGCAAGGCCTTAAAGGGCGCAACCAGATGTTTTAATATGAATCATGCACGGCATAGGAAGAGCGAAGCTCTACTTGTTTATTTTATTTTCTATTTCATGTAGAAGACATACTTTTGAAATAAAAGGACGCACTTTAAACGCACTTATAGAAGTATATGATGTAATAATTGTCATGCATAAACTCAAAGATTCGGATTTCTCGGAGTCCATTCAAGGCCTTGAGTGCCGCGTAACTGAATCCTATGATTTCGCGCCATTTGTTGATGATATGTGTGACGTCATGATTCCTTGTGCTCATCTTCGCCTTGGTGGATATTTTGACTGCATTCTGCAGCTTTTAATTTTCAAAGTGTTATTATTTAAAAATAATTAAAAAAAAATATTTAATTACTCCTATTATGCATTTGCATTAGTTAAATAAAATTTTACTGGAGAGAGCAGTACCGGAGTAACGCACAACCTCCCCATATGTATGAAAAAATGGCGGCCGCAAACTGAAGCTGTCAGTTTGTAGGATTGAATTTTGAAAATTGTATTTTTCTTTTATTTTCGTGTATCTTTACCTTAGAAGTGCTTCTCACTTCGTGCCCTTCAAGCATGAAAGGCTGCGCCCTTATTCTTCCAAAACACACACCACAAACTTTATATACAGACTTACATGTTATTATTTGTTTGACTAATTACACACCTCACAATTCACACCGCATACATGGGAGGCCGTCCTTACATGACCCTGACTGTTAATAAGACTTGAAGTAATCAAATTCTGTTTGTTTGTTTGTTTGTTTGTTTGTTTGTTTGATTAACGTCCTATTGAACTGTGAGGTGTGCAATTAGTCAAACAAATCATAACATTTACGCTAACACACAATGTCATTTTAACTAAATATAATAGGTTTGTACAGATGCTGCTGATCAAACGCAAAAGAACTTATGAAAAGTGTATCATGAGTTAATTAGTATTCAGAGGCGACTATTACATGTGTTACTTACACTGAAAATGCGAAAAATATGATTGCGCCAATAACTGCATTAATTTATTGTTGGTCTGACGGGTTTTGTCAATGCATCGTAGTTATTACCGTATTCCAGACATTCACAAGAACACATTTCATAGAGTGAAGCCGTCCGTAAATGACCCTAGATGTTACTAGGACGTTATTAAATCAACGAATCGACAAACCCCAACATGCAATGATTGATCTTCATTTAAAATTAATAGATCAATTGGTTTTAATTTCAATTTTATACCCTGTCTACAAGGGATGAACCAGTTTCAAAATATTTTTTGCACTTCAAACCAAGCCCTCATCCCAATCAAATGTTACCTGGTGTTTGGAAGATGGCTTTTTACAGATGTCGCATCAAATCATTTATAATTTATATGTAATGATGATTAAAAGATGCTATACCGCTGAAAAACTGTATTTTGCTCAATCAAATAAACAGAAATCGAATAAGTATTTTCCTGCAGTTACAAGTATTTATTTTGCTCCATTACTACCATTGAAAAGTTTGAGCTTCTAATTTTACTACAAGATGAAAATATTAAAAATGACTAATTGCGTCCCAAAAATCCATGGCACTATGTCCTATATAGAATGAAATACTATTTGCGCATGTACCGAAAACAATTTGTTTGTGTTACTTTGACATGTAAATACACAATTTAACACAAATTGTTGTTCAAATGTTGAGTACCGTTATGCTTTTTCGGCGGTGGAGTATCTTTAGCTTCAAATATCGATGATATCCGTTTTAGAATTAAGACGGAATATTAGTCTTAAAAACGAAATGTAGGAACGATATGGGTAATGATGGACAAAGCACGGTGGCTTATATTTTGAATTACACTTTACAGGTTACAGTTCATGCAGGTTCGTTAACAATGCATCGGTATGCGATTTGAGATCAAATATAACCTGCATTTTATGCAGTTGCAAAGACTGCACTACTGAGACGATTTGACTAATCATTCATGGTTTGTGTACGTTCGACTTGGCTAAATGCATGGTTCACAGCATGCGCACTTGTAACTAAAACATGCTTGATGCTTAGAAACAAGTTGGCGCCCTGAATAGTTTTTAAAGTGTTGGTATTCTGTATGACACATTTTGAATAATACTCGGAATTTAATTTAACTGTTTGGGAGTAAAAAGTAGAAAACAAATTTTAAAAGTGTAATCCATTTTATGCTTGTCTTAGAATATATATTTTTTAAACATTTTACATGCATACGTTTTGACAGATTTGAAATTTTTGGAGTCAATTTGTCCGTTTCTGTTTGTGTTTTCTCTTCCTCCTCAGCACATTGGTGCCCAAAGGCGATTTGGCTCTGTACTTTTGGAATGAATAATCATATATGGTAGGACTGGAAGATTTAAACAAAAACCCATTGGCACAGCGAATACTTTGCTGAAGAAATATAAATGATTTTTTTATCGATTTATCTCACGACTACAAAGATATTTAATGAGAAAAAAAGTATTCACCATACGCCGATTTCGATTTTCATATGTAAACTTCACGCGATTTGGACATTACGTGGATGCTCCAAGTTTCCATGGCGGAGAAAGGTCTTGCTCGGTCCCCAACTCCTCTCCTTCCTGCCTCATAAGTGTAAAGATCAGTCTTAAATACATGACAAACAGTATACCATCTACAATTACTTTAAAGAACCATTGCACTTCACACATTAATGTTATGTTAACGTGTGTCTTGTATCAAAAGGTAAAACAATGTTGAACGTTAAAAACTTGACATTTTGTGCTTTGAATGAAATTATTTTTATGAGGAACCTTTACATCATATTCCCTGCTGAATGTGTAAATGGAGCCAAGACTTGACACACACATAGATTAAAGATCAATTTTGTGTATAGATTTAACTAGATGGCAATGTTATTGTAGATTGTAATACTAGAAACCTTCCCTTTCGATACAACAAAGGTCACTAACGTAACTTAAACCATATTTATAGTACCACTTTTGCACAATGGAATATGTAGAATACGTTTATCGATATTAGTTTTCTGACTTCCAACCTTAAGCAAAAACGATGTGGTGAATATCAGACCCATGACACGGGGAAAAGCAACTGTCACTTATCTTGTTGTCTATAGAAGTAGTTGTTTCCGCTGCTTAGCGCTCAGCACAAAGGTAGTAGGACGTCTCGTTTACCAGTTTATAATACAATGTGACTGGATGGGTTGTGCTTGTTCGATGTCTTCAGTGGCATGCTTTAGTGAGATAGCGCTATATAAAGGGCTAATCTGATTAAACGCAGATCCTTATAACCACTCATATCCCATAATGGGTCACGTCCAGATGACCTTTATACCACGTGTACCTCAGAGCAAATGCAGTTTCTACACCTTACAACATCAATTGAAATCGTCTTTTCGCCCCAGTATATATATGTAATCAGATTTGTTGTAAACTTCGGGCGAGATGACTACATACACGAAAATAATTTGGACAGCTTTTTCAAACTCTTTCGTCCCCAGTCAAGATTCTAGCAGTGCCAATTTGATTGGCCATTTCAAAAGGTCATCTTAACGTGACCCCTAATGGGATGTTCTCAGATCCTATTATCGTAATGATAATAAGGATCTGTATCAGATCGTATAAAGGGCAGAAGCTCCATTATTATAAGGAACAACAAAAGGAATATACCGCAGGCTCCAAAAACATTCACATATTGCAACGCCTTGCACATATGGTGAAACTGTCCTTAAATGACAACGACTGTTAACAGGATACTTAACTTAATGAGCCATATAAACCAAACTATAGTGTTGATCATCGTCTAAGTCAGTGCCTTCCGTAATGAATATTTGTTTGTGATGACCTTCAATGTGGCAAAAATGGCATAGGGTAAGGTGTGTGGGTGGGATTGGTATAGCAGACTTACATCACTAAGGTTCTAACAGCATCCAACGTAATAGGATAAGAGCTTATAATTCCATTGTTTCTGTAGACCGCGAATAGCTCATTCCGTGAGGAACACGCATAGTGCAATGTTACCAGTACACATGGTCATTCATTGGTGGCAGGAATCGGGCACTAAATAAAGACATCAAAGTGCATCGCCCTGGTCGTGTCCTTGATCGATAGTTATATCACCTGTTTCTTTGGCACAATCTAATACCTTTGAGGCGAACGGTGTGGTGCAATATAGCCTGCGTGCAGACAAAGAGCTGCTTTGAACATGTCCAGTACTTTTTAGGACGAGTACAATTGCATGTTAACTCTACCAGGTCGATGAATGCATTAGTACTCCGGACGTATATCCATTTTCTTCTCTGAATGTTTTCAATATTCATATTAAAAACCTGTTGACTTTGTGCTACGACTTGTGATGATAAATTCAATAACGATTGATAATTTCCATTTCATTTATGAAGATTTGGATTTCTCTGGGAAGAAGACTTGGCATTATATCTCCTGAAATCGAATTACATTTTAATTTAGTATGGTTTTCAGGGAATATAATTTCAAACACTGAAAAATAATTAACTAGTGGATTAACGGACATTTACCTGCACCAAGACCATTATCGATTTAAAGTGTAAACATAGGGATACCGTACAATCGCTATCTACCCTTTTCAGAAGGACCTTAATTATTTGAATGTCTTCTCCAGATTTGGTTTTAAATGTATATTTTATCTTTAATTGATATACTATACAATTATCGACCTATTTTCAGGTGGATACGGTGAGTTATCAACCCGAGTAAGTGATATATCCCGAGGCCGGAGGCCGAGGGTTATATCATTTACGAGGGTTGATAACTCACCGTATCCACCTGAAAATAGGTCGATAACTGTTTTATTATATGAAACTTACATATATTTACCCGGCTCTTCAAAAAGAATTAACTACAAAAACAGTATGGTATTTGCAAACTTTCTGTTTACAAAAGTAGTTACATGTAGTATTAAAGGTAAATATCCAAATGCTCGTTGCTAACGGTGTAGACTCACTGACTGGTAGAACCGGAATATTGTATCAACTGCCCGTCTGGCATTCTTGAACGTTTTCCATACATTGAAGCAGTTCATTTCTGTTGATAACCGTTGATCGCAGTAAACTTGCTGTCTTCCGCCATAATATTGACGTCACAATAGACTGTCCCGACGTCATTGAATGAGGGAAACTCCCGTTACGCTATATTTGGGTACGACTCGACGTCAAAAGTGATTATGACGTCACATCTCAAGGGAGTTTTCCTCGATCTATTTTTGACACAGGTTACTGGGCTCGCGAGAGGTATCTGGACTGAGTCCAGTAACCTCGCGTGCTTTTCGCCGCCGATTTCGGGGTTGATATCGCAGTTGATGAATACTTCTGAGAAGCGTATCGGCCAATCAAAAGACAGCAAAAGCAGCAGTCATATAATAAAATTATTTCTACATAGGTATTAATTTGATTTCTATCCTGCCTTATTTTCCAATCAAGACGAAAATACTTTTAAATACTTGTTTTTAAGTCAATTATGATCAGATTATTTTCTCTGACCACTTCCTTCTTCGCTCAACCGTAAGAACGGACTATATGCCACGTGTTGTAAGTGGCTGAATGTAAACCAGTTAAGTCTACATAACTAGTCAGATAGTTCGTCCAATGTTTCCGTTTGTAATACGACATCAACGTCAAACTGACCATATCCTGAGAACTGCCTCGTAAAAAGTCTGTGACGTCACTTATAAAACTCTTGTGGGACCGGTATGTCTCTACGTTTATTTTATGTCGACATTAACGTAAGTGGACAAGCATTTAATTCACATAGATCGCCTACAATCGATATCGGCTCGAGCGCGCTCTAAGAGCAGGAAATTCGTTCTTGTATATTAGCACAATACTCCGACTTAACTCGGTATCAACATCCGGGTTGTACTCAACAACTGAATACCGAATGCTTTGTTGATTTGTGAGATTGTGACGTGGATCACTCTTTCCTAGAAGAGCTTTTTGGTCGCTATTCTGTAATGTACTTAACTACCATTTATTTACCTATTTCATTTATTAAAACTATCACAAGGCCTATCAAAAGCACGTTTACATTTGTTTAGCGTTCCGACAGAACCAACAAAGCTGTACGGAGTTGTATTCAAATCAATAAATTAATTTGCAGAACACAAATAATGTGGAAACGAATCTCTCGGCGGCTTTGTGTCTATATTGTCAGAAGATAATGACAGTAACTATGTTATTATCACTGTCATCAAGGGTCATCAAGGTCAACAGAACCATTTGTGTAGTCTTTGTGCACATGGCACCGTTTAAATAGGGGGGGGGAACTTAATCTGGAGTAACAAGAATTTGTAAAGACATTCATTTCCTTTTTCTTGTTATAAGGCAAAGTACGGCAATTGGCGCTTACGTGTATGTCCATGAGTTATAACGTTAAGGGATTTATATATCATATTGAATTTTTAATTCGTGGTGATTTATGAATTCTGGATATATGTTGGATCCTATCCTATATCATCACCGACACACAACCTTGATGCTGCGTTTTAATGATGACAAACAGTTCAATATAGCTATTCTTGAAATTTGGAAGCTAACATGAAGCTGATAACCCGTTGAATAGACGAATTAATAACATTTGACTAAAATTAAAATTTACATGTGTGTAAACAGTATAAATCCATACAGTCATATATTGGTGTTTATCAACCGTTCCTGGATTATAATGTTAGTGGGGAATTCTATAAGAAACATTATTTATTTGTTATTTTGTGAGATTAAACAGGGCAACATTGACATTCTGCTCAGCAGTGCTAGTCACGCTGTCTTCAATCTGACAAGCAGTCTATTATCCTGACTGACGGAGTTTTCGATCTCTTGACTTCGATCAATTTAATTCTAAAATACATCAAGTAGTGATCAATCTTGGCAAATGCAGCAGATTGAAGACAATGACAATTTAAAGTTTAAAAACCTACTTGAAGTTAGAGATGAATACTGAAATGATCGCAAGGCATTTTAACAAGTGAGGGATAAATACAGACGCGCAAACTAGAGACAACTTGAGTCAGCTGAAATCCGCTTTTGTCTAATCGCTTAAAAATATTTCAAAGCCAGCCCTGAAGGGTTTGTACGAGCAAATGGTTCAGTGGAGCACGAGACGGATCACGGCAGATGGAATGTCGACGGTACAGGCTCTTTAAATGTTTTAATATACAGATATGTACAAACCAAACAATGGAAGGATGACAGCACAAGGTCATGTGAAGCCGATTGGCCGTCAAGCAACGAGGAAGTGTTGGGCCTCCATTGTAATGCAAAAGTGTTGTTTATTGTGTCACTGTAGATTGCAGCGATGACGCAACTTTGGTATATGTATCACATAAGACAGTTATTCCACATATAAGTTTTTCAGTTCCTATAGTTAGTCCTACGACATAAGCTCTAAATATGGGAAAGGTGATTTGTTGTTGTCTTTACGCTGTAAAACTGTGCCTGTGCTGTAAAAAGCGAGACTTTCAGGATCTTATCTTTTATTTTTCATATATCACTTGACAATGCCTCACATTTGGCCTCGAGTTGTCTCCCCTGAAAGGAGACGCAGGAGGCCTCCTTACATGACCATGTCTGTTAATAGGACGTTAATATAATTAACCAAACAAAACCAATAAGAGCAATGGTCATAGTTCTGTCCCCTGGCCGCGACACAACAAAATTTTTCAGAAATGTTAAACTGAGCTATTTTCAAAAAAATGCGAGTCAATCGTTATAACCCGAGTATGAACACAATATACATTACAATACAAAATTTCATTTATGAGATTGTCACACATTTCTACAACAGGGTACAAACAGTTGTGATAAATGAATTAACAATAAAGAAAAAGTTATCCAATCAGATTTAATTTACGAGACACTTGAACGATTACATATATATAAAAAGGTATCACGTATGTAAATTTCGTCCAAATTTAAGACCACAACCAAACTATCTATAGTTGTATCAAATCTATCGTATATATTTGGCAAGGAAATACAATATTTTAAAGCATATACATGCTATATAATATTGAGGCTAACGTGGATTGTAGGTTCGTATTTTGCAACAATAATTGTAATTTGACAGAAGAATCAAACGTTATGAAGTTTGCCAAATAAAATGATGCTTTGTTGTATAGAGGAAATCCTGCCCTGCAGGTAGGGCGTTAGATTTGGCCTCCTGTTGAGCGTTTGCCCCTGTGAGGTATGTTCTGGATTCTGACCCCTGGCCGAGACACACCAAAGTTTTTAAAAGTGATATTTTCATTTCCTTCTAAGCGCTCAGCATGCCGGGAGAAGGACGACTGGTTCGCCTGTTGTCAGTATAATGTGACCGGATTGGGAGTGTTGCTTGGTGACTGCGGTAGCATGCTTCAGTGATATAGCACTATTATAAAGGGCAAGAGTTCCACTTTACAAGACACAGCATGAACATACCACAGCCTCCAAAACGCCCACCTCGCATTTACATACACTACTCACAGCATACATGGCAAGCCGTCCTCACATGACCCTACCTATTAATAGGACATTTGATAAATCAAACACACTAACAATGTCATATTCCCACAACGAAATTTGGCTAAAGTTTGTCGATGTTTATAATGTATGATTTCAGTCACATACGGTTGCGGAGCTAGATTATATGTATACGTTCTGTATGTCCTTAGATTATTTCCGTTGTGTTGACCAGAACCGTTCCATATTTGTGTATACCATATAGTTTCATCCTCCTGTCGGAATACAAACGTTGCATCTTTGAGATATGATATATAAGACGGGTTAGGTTGTAATAGAGAGTTATCGTTCCGTACATTCAACATGGAATCCACTCGTATACACATGTATTTATCAATAACATCAATTAATAGCTTCTTTATATAAAATGGAGTTTCTCTCTACATTAAATATATAGTTTATACAAAATATTTCATGTTGTTTCTGTAAACTATTATAACCACTATTACAAAATCTATGAGAGTAACTTTCATATAACGACAAATTCACAAAACAGTGATACCGCAAATGTATATTTATCAATTAATGGCAATATAAACTATACTTGAAGCATGATATATGTGTATAGTCAAGGTATTTTCTAACCGCAACACCTCTGGAATGAAATAAAAAAGAGAAAATAGTTTGTATAAGCATCATGAAACAACATAACAATTGCCCCAAATGAAAATAAACGTGTATTAATACCGCCGTTGTTTCTGTGATGTAATCGGCCCAATAAATATATTACCAATCATTGGTATTTGTGTTTGAGTTATCTCCCTTCATATTATATCGTTTTACATCCATGCATCACTATGCCGTCATCATCCCTGACGAATCAGAACATTACTCATCTCAGATCGATTAATTATCTATTATAACGATATCGAGTTTGCTGTGGTGTTTATTGTAGTGAATAGAAACGACATAGAACTACATCAAAAATGATGTTATAGTTAGTTACTATCTGCTAATTGTTGAATATGCAAGCAAATATATATATGAATACTTCAATGGATACCGCGTTTGTTAAAAGTAAACGTGTATATTTAACAATGGTTACTGGTCTGAAAGCATTATTTTCACACGAACCTTATCACCCGAATCGTCGTCTTGTCTGAGTCGGAGTATGAAGATTTTTTTCTCTCAAAATTGCACTTTTCCAACGCGATTGATGGCATGGAAATTATAGGTTGTGGTCTGGTTCCTTCTCCTCAAAAAGTGATACTAAATCTGATTAAACAGGTTATGTCGAAATTAGACACAATAATGAGAAAATTAAAAAAAAAATAGTTATTTCAGTGAGCGTGTCCTGATATTTCTTTCGTGACACAGCTACTGCTGTGTTTAACATCACATTTTCATCGACACCACACAAGATAGTCAATTGCTAGATAATTAAGGGAGGCCAACAGCGTATAAAAATATATAGTATATTGGCATTTCAATACTGCAATAAAATGTATCTTTATAAACTATTTCAAATAGTCTTTTATATGCAGTGCCATTACCTCTCAATGAACAATCACTGAAAAAATAGAAGAAAATCTTTAATAATAAACAAACGCAAGTTGTACGAAATCAAAATTTACGCATATTAAAAAATGATGAAGAATTGTTAAAAAACGGATGCTACATAGCGATAGGACAAGACTCACGAAATACCATTGCTACGTCTGTATAAAAACTACATAAAGTGAACTAGTCGGTCCAACATTTAACTATCCGGGTGATAATGTACAGAACGGAGGTGGATGCTTCTTTTGATACATTTGGTTGTTTACAATTATATAAAACTGATGTTTTGCATCCTGGAATATGTGCAATGAAATACTTAACCTTTCTGAGAGAGAGAGGGGGCATATTATCGCACACGACATCTAGTGAACAGAACAAGTTTTAGCGATACGACAGCCTGATTGAACTAAATGTGCAGCTTTCGTGATATCGTTTTTAAACAAACCAAATCATTAAAAAATGAATTTAGAGATAATTTTATATTGCTCCAATTGTACTGGTATTGATTTGTAATTGGACATTATGTTGCACGCTATCTGCTGGAAACAAACACGTGACACAGCATAGATATAACCAACAAAGTGAGGACATTACCGTCGTGGTATCACTGTTATCGTTATTAAAATGTTTGTAGATAACTGAAACGGAATACGCGGTATTGTCTTAATATGAATGTATGGACAACAATGAATGGGGAAAATCACCGAAAAATGTTCTAATAATTTCTTGTGATGAAATCATGTTAAAATTGGGAAAACTCTCATTTTATACTGTTAGTTAGTTGATACATACATAAACTGAACCGCACCTTCAGATGAGAGGTTGCGATGTGTGACTGAAGGGGATGGGGAGCTGTGATATTAAGGATTTAATCACTCGACTTTGAAACCAACTCGGTCACATTATAGTAGCAAAGAGGACAGCAGCATGTGTAATTTAGTGGTTTTCCCTCTAAAATATATGTGCCTCACTTCTGGTCTTGAGTTATGCGCTCGTCCCAATGAAGAAGGCAATGGGTCCTATCACCTGGTTAAGATGCACCCAAGTCTATTATAAAAACAGTAGTTTGATTCTGTTTACGCTCAGCATAAAGGGAGTAGGACGACTGGTTCGCCTGTTTTCAGTATGTAACCGGGTGGTATATGGTGTCCAGTGTCTCCGGCGGTCAAATTGATTAAAATATAGATCCTTATAACCACTCCGTTCAATAAAGGGCCTCTTTTCAAACGTAGTGATAATAAGGATCTGTATTGTAATCAGATAACTCCGGCGGGATGATTTAGTGAGTGCAAGCACTAACTATCACAAGGAGACACAACAAGAATATAATGCAGCCTTTCAACATTTACACACACAACACAATCAATACACAGGTCACTTTTGATGACCTTAGCTGTTGTTATAACGTTAACGATTATAGGACGTTAATGACTAATAATCAATGAATCAACCAACCAACCAACTAAAATATATAACTATTTGAAGCACTTTGGAATTTTCTCACCTTATGAAAGTGAAAAATCTCGCTTCTTTTTCACTTCAAAGATCACATCCGACGATAGGGTAATGAAAGGGGACATATCAGTCCGACTAGGTTAACCACTATGTTATAGCCTGTGGAATATCCCCACTAAGGTACATATCCCAGAGCCTTCATCTCCGGGGTAAACGCTTTTTAAAACTACCAGCCAAACATCTCTCTGGATGGATGGATTCTAACGCATAGGAGAAATATTGACATTTGAAATATGATTTATCACCTATGAAACTTTTAACTACATGCTTATAATACATGTAACTGTTTGATGCTCCCTAAAGGAATTAACAGCCTGATTTATTTCATTAATAGAGCAGCTCTGTTTCTGATAAACGACATGTTTTGAAAATGTTCAAAGGATTTGTATAATTTCATGAAATATTTATAAATGATAGACCCTTCTACGTGAAAATTGTGTTAATGTTTGATGAAGTTTAGTTGGTCATTGGGGAATGAAATGATATAGGGTTAGTCCTGCTGTGAAACATCTTAAGCGTTATATTTCTCTTCATTACGATTTCGGCTGGAAATATTCCACCAAAAAATTACGTTTCTTTCGTAGAAGTATAATTATATATTCTTCATTACCCCCTCGATCAGCAGTATTGAAGATGAATTAGTTCTATTTTTAACCACTAGGGATTCTCCGTAATTATGAATTATTACAAAGCTTGTATTCATATGGCCGAATTTATCGCTGGACGCCCATCCCATTGCATTTTCCAAAGGGGGCTTACAAAACAATGGCCTATCATTTCCGACATATGCGGAACACTATTTCATTTCATGATTAATATTTAATGACAATAACGCTAAAACGATATGACTTAATTTTTATCAGGTTGACACTGGATGTGTGTGAATGGGTCTAATAGCCCATATTTCAAATAAACAGCTACAAGAATGGCCAGTTATTTAGCCGTTTCAGAAAGGAATCTAACAGGGTTTGCCCACAAGATCCCACCATTTAAGGCAACATGGCTAGTCGACAACCACGCCATCTGTCGAAGCAGACGGCAAATAGTCCTGGATTGATTTAGCAAATTACCAGTAGAGTTCCGAGTCTGGATTACGGAGAAGAAGGTGTGAGCTCTGTAAATAATTAAGAGATCTAGGAGAGACTTGGAGGAAAACAGCTATGTTATCATGGCCAGATAACAACAAAGAAACACTCGAACAATTACGAAGATATTTGGACCAGGAAGACATAAGGTAGATAGATCCCATGGGAGCAAGCGCCAATTGCAGTCTCACGGCCACGCAATTCATGTGTCGGGTAAGCGAGGATAACTGTCACCACAGCCGTAAAGCCTTATTCGGCTGGACGGCAGATCCGTCCACAGCCCGTTACATAACAGCTAAGGATAATGGTTATCTTGTATTAGTAATCGATTATTTACAAATACAAAGATTTAAATTGTGTATCTTGGCTTTCCATAACAAAAACGAGAGATTTCCTGGTCATTCATGCATTTCGGCTGTCGAGATCATCAAGTCCAGAACAGACGCAGTCATCGATTTTAACTGAAATTAAAACAAGACCTGAACATTGGAAGCATCTGTCATGATTTGAAAAGAATAAAGGAAGACAAGAGCCACTTCTCCCATGGGAGAGGTTTCTTCAGAAAAATTAGTCTTTTCCACGGAAGTGGGTTTCGAGTGATCAGACAGGAGGAGTGTTTAACACGATTAGGGAGTTTATCCCTGTCGACACCGTCTCTCTGTATCCAAGGACAACTCGGACACCAGCCAATCATAGAGTACGTTTGTACTTGCATAGCATTCCTGCAATTAGTTTAGTCTAATTTGCAGGTGGTAATCGGGTGTACGGGTTCCGGAAAAGAAGTAGATGGATCTGCCAGCCTACAGTGGTTGTAGTGTGCGGTATGTTCCACTATCCGATGGTGTGAGATTTTATGTTGATATGATTTCGCCAATGTTATAAAACATGCATTTTGTGATTCATGTAATGTCACTGATTAAAGGCTTCTCTATCCCAGAACAACTGTCACAATGTATGGTATGAGTAGGGGATGGCAAATGGATGTAAAGTAACGCTGCTTCCATCAGCCCTCTGCGGTTACTCTCTAAATGGACCGGACTTATTGTTCGGTACATATAAAGTACTGTAATATCATTTGGAGGACATTCCCTGGTCTCATGGGCTTTAGAACGAAATGTTTCACTAAGTATATTGTACTCCCAAAGTCTCTAATGGAAAACACTAAATGTTGTCGTTGACAGTTTTAATACTTCCACGATTGTCGCATGCAGTTATTCCGGGAAACATTAAACTTGATATATCAGGCTTTTGAAAGCTTGTAAACCTTGATGACAAGACTACATTATTCGCATTAAGTGTTTTAATGCTCAAGGTTGGACTTATTTAAGACCTACATCAAACTGTAGCTTAAAAGATACCATCTCTTAATGTCAAATGAAGACCTGTGATATTTGGATGTATATTTAACATTGCGAGTGCTACGATGTTTTAATTCAATGAAACAAATCAACAATTATTTTGCGAGCTGATCTTATAACGTTTAAAGATATATATCAGCTGGAATATAGGTTAAAGGCTAGGAAGTTGCTTATTAGGTTTTATGGATTTATTTAGTCGGGACTTCCATGATCTTGAACAATGACACTTGCCTAACATTGACTCAGTGACCGCTGTAGCACTGAATAGTAGTCACGAATCTCGGCGACACTCTACGACATACCACAGCCTCCCATAACAAGGATACATAAACAATATCTAAGTTAAACTACTTTCTTACAGCATCGCCACGTTAGTCGTATGGCTTATTAGCCTATGCCATCAATACAATACATCATCTGGCAGACATTAATTTCCTTCTGCTTAGATTTGAATATCTAGTTGTCACAATAAATAAAAACGATTTATTGACGGGTTAATATCGATGCTTACATATATATATTGGACTATCAATCAAACTACCTAGTGCGATAATGGTAACCTATTAGTTTATAACAACGATCTTGGAATCAGATCCGGTACTACTAGATGATGGATAATCAACAATCTTTTAGGTCATTAACAAAGTCAGTCACAGAGCTGTTACTATAACTGATGTATTAAAGATTCATTAATCTAAGGTGCATGATAAGGTCGTCGTCGTAAATAACTATGAATTTGTTGTTTTCCAATTCATTTTTCTATAATTTCCAAATGAATGCAATTCAATGCTTATATTCACATGTGATAATAGTATGTATGTTTAAAGTGAATAGTCGGGCAAAGAAAAGCAGCCTTAATGCGTTCATTGGCCTTCCAAATGTTCTCACATAATAGAACGACGGTCAAGTTCTGCCTACGTTGCCCAGTTCTGACCATTGAAATAACTCTTTGAAAACGAGGCTGCGTGAAAATGTAATCACGGACGAAGTCAGTCGGGAGGAAGTTTTAGGATTCCTAAACTATAAATTAATTTCTTCGCATGCAGAGAGGTTTTGACGGGAGAGTTTATTTTTCTATTCCATAAGAAATTATACCGGACACATTCACACCATTTTTACCAATTTTAATTTTCCTTGCCCGACTGTTCACTTTAAACATCTCCACTGACTTTGCACAGTAATCAACAAGGACGAAACAGCCACTTCAACAGTTATGCAGGTGAACGTTGGGACGTCACAATGATAATTACGTAAAATAAGCGCTTGACAGTCATGCATTGAAAAACGTGTTTAGTAATGTTACATAATATTTATTGAAGTGTTTTGATCAATTTTCTGCTAACCATTATCAACCAACTAAACTTAGATAACAACATGGCACATTCGGGGAAGCCACTGTTTTCCTCGCAAGAAATGCACGGCCAACATTAACACCCTGTTTACATCACAACCTTTACGTACCGTTGCAGTGTAGCCTATTCGGACAGATGCGTTTGGCCTTCGTATGGGACCTTTATACATACTATGTAATCAGCAATACAATCTACCGTATCCCATCCCATTGGTTTTTCCGCAATAAAAGACGATGAAATGAAATAAAAAGAGCTGTCGATCACATTAAAACGTTTTTGCATTACGCTGCAATGTACTAAGAGAATATCAACTCTAGTTTGATCATTAGTATCTTCCACAATACAGTAAACACAATGTCTAAACCAAAGACAGCGACTCTTTAAAGATAATTATTTAACTTCTATTTATAATAATGTTTAGTAAGGAAACATGTTTTCATGCAGGACTTTTAGGGATTGCTTACACGAATATAATATGGTTCACAACATTCTAGACTGAAAGGGTCGTAATTTTTATGGTTCACAACATTCTAGACTGAAAGGGTCGTAATTTTGTGTAGTTTGTTTGTTTGTATGTTTGATTATTTAACGTCCAAGTAACAACCATGGTCAGGTAAGGACGGTCTCCCATGTATGCAGTGTGTAGCGTGTGAAGTGCGAGGTGCGTGTATTTGGAGACTGTAGTATGTACATGTTGTGTCTTCTTGTATAGTGGAACTTTTTATAGTGCTTTATCACTAAAGCATGCCGCCGAAGACACCAACACGTAATTTTGTATACACCAAGGGCTGGAGCCTCCATGGGTTCAGAGATCCTTCTTCTGTTGAAACATAATTTGGTTCATATTTGAGCCCTGCAGGTAGGGCGTTAGAATTGTGCCTGCTGCCCCTATTGCATGATCGTAAAAGGCGACTAAATGTAGGATCTTATCTTTTCTTTTCTTCCCAACTGACTTTATCTTTCCTAATGCCTTCCTTGGCACCGCCTCACTTTTGGCCTTGCGTTGAGCGTTCGCCCCTGTGAGGAAGGCTCTGGGTTCTGTCCCCTGGCCGAGACACACCAAAGTCTATAAAAACGGTAGTTTCTGCTCCTGCTTAGCGCTCAGCAAACGGGGAGTGGGACGACTGGTTCGCCCGTTGTCAGTATAATGTGACCGGGTGGGGTGTGTTGCTTGGTGTCTTCGGCGGCATGCTTCAGTGATATAGCACTATAAACAGGGCAACAGTTCCACTATACAAGAAGACATAACATGAATTTACCGCAGTCTCCCAAAACACGCACCTCGCACAACATACACGGAACACACCGCATGCATGGGAGGCCGTCCTTACATGACCATAGCTGTTAATAGGACGTTAATTAATCAAACAAACAAAGGTTCATATTTGGTTTGCAACATCCTTAACCTAAGGACTGGATCCTAGGGACCAATAAGGGACACAAAGGACATTTCGTCCACTTTCAAGAATTAAGAGGATTTGGTTAATTCACCACCTTTCCCAAATCATCTATCAATATCGCTGTACCTGAAGAGACTTACCTCGTGTGCTCCAATATAACATTACTGACTTTGCCTTAACATGCCTGCAGAGCGATACAGGCTTCCGGGCCTCTTGGTGATATTAACGTCCACAAAACATATTGGCGTAACGTTGATATAAGAGAAATATTTGACAATTAACATTATTTTAAAGGTATTGCACCGCTGACAGTACATAAATTATATTTATTATGTGGACAATGATTGATGTTAAAGAATATATATGTGTGTCTTATTAACACGAAAATACATATAATTCTTTTTTTGATTTTGTTGTCTGTGCAATCGAAGAATAGGGGGAGCTAATGTTGTCACCCTGGCGTCGGCGTCAGCGTTGGCGTCCCATTTCACGTTAGCGTTGGCGTCCCATTTCACGTTAAAGTGTTTGAGCAAGTTTCTGTTTCGTCAATTGTTTAAGCTTAAGTCATTGTAAATGTTTATGATTTTATTTTCCTAATGTGTATGGATGCTGAACGTGATTATTCAACCAATTTGGGGTCCTTTGGGGGTTTTTGAGTCTGTTAATTTGTCATATTTCCATGCTTAAATAGTACATACTTGAACATCAATTTCTTCTGAATAGGCGAGCTTTGCTGTTCTCCAACAGCTCTTGTTTTTATTAGGGATAGAATTAATCATTTTAAATACCTTTATATTGAAGTAAAATATGAGGTTCAAACTTTTCTAATGATGTGCAGTGTAATAGTGCAAAGTAAGTTACTTTTATTGCTGAGTAAAATACTTATTCATCTGATCATCTCCTCTTGTTTTTAAAAAGAAAAAAAACATGTAATTTTTCGTCAGTATAGCATCGTTGAAAAACACTGTGCAGTTGTGATTATATTTATGATATAAATGTAATGATGTTATTGTCGTTGCAAGGGATTTCCCGCTTCCTGCAAGTCATCTGAAAGAAATTCAATATTTACTAGGGAAATCTCCTTGACGCAAGTGAACAGTGCTTCGCTGTTACTGTACTTAATTTTAGATGAAAAAGAATGTCTGCTCCATGAGAATGTACAATCGACATCCATGCCACGACAAAATTAATTTATAGTTAATGTTAAACTTCAATGTGCCCTATCCGCAAACCCTAATTTGGTTTCCCGGGAAGGCACTCGAGTTTGCATCATAGTGACACGGCCAAACACGAAAAATAGCAATTTCGTATTTCTCTTCACTTTACCGCTGTGTGGTGCCGACAATTACAATTTAATCTCTCTTTTTGATGTAACTCTTGCGAAATAAAGCACATTGGTGCATCTTTTCTCAGCTGTTTATCGTATCATCGCGATGTTGATATAATTTAAATTTTCCAATATTCTGCAGCATGATAGTAAGCCGCTTTCTTGAACAGCATACATGACACTATACATTTGTAAAAACAAAAATAATTAAGACAACGTATTTTTTTACATGTCAACTCACTGCTGAATTGTTTTATATGTCAGTAAGGACAATTTCGTCAACAAAATATTTTGGTAATAGCAGCTCAGAGTATTGTATTTCTAAACCGTTTTTGCACTTTGCAAGGATGTTCACATTCCATTACTCAACCATGTAAAAGCAAATGTCTATGTATCAATATTATCTTGTTTTCTGGCATGGGAAATCTCTACTTCTAAAAAACGACTAAACTCCGGAAGTGTCGCTGGGTGCTCCTAGAGACAGATATGCCCAGCCGACATGAAAGGCGCGTGTATTATCTAAATGGTGACATAATGCGTTACTAGTGTCGTTGCACGTTGTCCCTTCCTCGCTCGGCTCCATTATCCACATATAACGGCTTTTACCCCAGCAACCAAATGGACGGACCATGTAATTAGCCTGGAGATTAACATTATTGCTGGAACACTTTAAAGATTTCCCTCTCCTTTGCCGGTATCTAGATGTTTTGATGGATTCTGTCGTGTTCTTCTCTTTATTGGTTACATCGCCCGAAGAGCTTCCAACCTGAAATGGCGGAATCATGTTCGACCGATTCATAGCTTGCTGGAAGCGCCACCTACCGACCTGAAACCATTTATCAAAGATCAAGGAAAGAAAACTCGGTTTTAATAGATATTTTTACGACACCGTCACAGATGTTTATGACATTTACAGATGAAATATGAATTTAACACCAGAATTTTTATTTAAAATTAGTTATAGTTTAACGTAAACTGTATCGTTGTGGCATATACCTCCTAGTAAAGTACACGTTCTTATCTATTAGTCACGTGACCATTGTTTTAACAGCCTACCTGGTTCGGATTATATGAATGACAAGTTAGGTTTAGCACTTTATAGCTATGCTCAAATAAACATTTTGTAAAAGATAAGTTTACGTTGTACTAATGTTTTACAGTTGTATGAGTTACATGCTACGACTGAGTCCTAGAGATTATATCTGATCTTATGTAAGAGGGTAAAATAAGATTTTTTATATCGTTGTGGTATTGTGGAGTTGCTAACAACGGTGCTCCTCATCCCGGATCACCAAGGTTTAATCTGCAGATAAATATGTCATAATTGCAAATAAAAAGACATTCGAGGTGTTAAAGCATGATGCATAAAACTTCTTTGAAGTTTCATATAAAGATTTGCTAATTTAAGAAATATGTTGAAAATATCGGACTTTTCTGCCGGGGAGCCATCCCTGAATGGTAGGGCGTTAGAATTGTACCTGCTGCCCCTATTGCATGATCGTAAAAGGCGACTAAATTTAGGATCTTAACTTTTCTCTTCTTCCTAAATTACTTTGTTCTTCCTAGAGTCTCCCTTGAAACCACCTCACTTTTGGCCTATGGTTGAGCGCTCGCCCCTGTGAGGAAGGCTCTGGGTTCTGTCCCCTGGCCGAGACACACCAAAGTCTATAAAAGTGGTAGTTTCTGCTCCTGCTTAGCGCTCAGCATAACGGGAGTGGGACGACTGGTTTGCCCGTTGTCAGTATAATGTGACAGGGTGGGATGTGTTGCCTCGTGTCTTCGGCGGCATGCTTCAGTGATATAGCACTATATAAAGGGCAACAGTTCCACTATACATGAAGACACAACACGAATATACCGCAGTCTCCCAAAAGACGCACCTCGCACAACATACACACAACACAACGCATACATGGGAGGCCGTCCTTACATGACCATAGCTGTTAATAGGACGTTAATTAATCAAACAAACAAACATTAATGGGGCATATAAGCTAAATCTTCCAGCAATTTCTCGCGTTGTTCACAAATCGTGTTTATTTATTTTTATGTGTGGTGATTATTGCCAGAGTGAAACATTTTGTAGTGACACACATACCCTATAGATATAATTTGGCAACTGCTCATCTACACTTCGGAAAGTGTTATATACCGTAATAGACCGTGGGGCTGTTGAAAGATATATTTAGCAAAATTCAATCAATTTTGAAAGCGTTGTGTCAAGTGAATTAAACTTATCACCAACTAGGATATTTTCTATATGAACACACCAGAAATAATACTAATTCGTTCTAATGATAAAGTGTATAGTTGTTTTTCGATGAGCTGCTAGATCCATTTATCGTACATTACCATTAATGTAAAAAGCGATATATGGTTACGATAAACAGGGTGGAGAACATGTGAAAAAACATATAAGGCTTTCATAAAATACTGCCTTCATGACTGTATTTAAAAACTAAGACCGCATTTGTGGAAAATTGGCCTCTTCCAAGGTTATAAATCGGCAATTAAATCTGCGTGAATACCGTACATGGCAGCTTAATTCCTGTTTATGTGTATATCTTGAATGGAACTATAAAGTTCTGGTTGTGAGCCAGATACATCATAGTCTCTTTACACACGCGTAAGTGTTTTCATGGTAACACAACAACCTAGTGACCTTAAAGACCCCTTTTGCTGCCATCATAGAGGGACATTATAGTATTTGTGGAATGGTCTGTCACATCATAAGACCGTCCCACGATGTCTGCTTTTTCAGTAAAACACTTATAAATTCCCAATATGCAATAGAAATAGACCTTTCGAATAATTAGTCGTTTTCCATGGAAGCCCTTTACTGAATAACAATTACTCGTCATCTTCGAGATCCTGCTGACATCTCAGTATCTTTAGTCGAAATAACTTCGACATAACCATGTATTTATTTAATTAACTGTTCAATTATTTACGTCCCATCACCCTGTGTTGGTTGCGTAATGTCCTTGTTACAGCTTTATCATTGGTGGTGATTTTAGGCAGAGTTTGGTCTGTTCTGACTGTGTATCACTGTAATACCACTGAAGTTCCAATAAAAGCATACACATTTTCAGCTACAAACCTTTTTGCTAGTGATATGCACATGTTTATGTAGTTTACGTAGTTTTTTTCATTTTCTATTGTCCTCTTTTAGATACTGACGACGGTCATCAAATATGTGCATGAAATTAGTTCACTTAATTGGGTTTTTTTTTCATGTTTATTTTTCTTCTATATTTCTTTTTACATTCAAAGTCTTATTTTATACTAAACGGATTTTGGGTAGTTTCTAAAAATCACAAAAAGCTTAAAATACAAATTGCTGTGTTCCTGTTTGTGGATATCTGTGTAGCGGTTCTGATGACATGTTGCTAGAAGCTTGACCCTCGGGCCTTCAATTCCCACAATTATCTTACAGTTAGCCATTAAGTATGATGCCATTCCGAAGCGGCTTTTAAAACCACTTTACTTTTAACGTAGCCTACACTGTTCGTTATGGACCCAATCAATAATCAAATTCCAATTAACTGATTAGACTAGTTTTCGCTACCGAAATTCAAGATAGATCATACAAATATCTGAAATCATTATAAAAAAGTTATGGTGCTTTGCTACGTCCAATTAATACCGATGGCGTTTTAAAGGACGTGTAAACGAGGTGGGCAAATCGGTATGTTTCAGTGAAGAACCAAATCCAATACATAGCCAGAAGAAGAACACCGATTATGTGTCAGTACATGGTACCTACTCGCGCCAAAACGTAGAGAGCTAGTGGCAGAATTTCGGTACGTTTTAGCAACTCAGCAAATTATTATATTATGTGAATATTATGCATGAAGTGACCAAGATACAAATACGCCAAAGCACTGCACCAACTCAATGTCATATGCAATTTAACTCTGGAGACAATGGCAAAACGAAATTATTCAGGTCTCGATGGCGAATTTAAGTCTCAATGAATCTTCCTTGAATGTTTACAGCTTACGGCTGCCCAAAAGTATAATTTAAACATGTTCAAAATCAGGGACTGAATTATTTGTCCTTAAATGCAGAATACAATATGATGGCATATTTTCTACTATTCGTACCGATCCAAAAAAGATACAAGAAGGGCAATGTACTTTTCAATATCACCTTTCTCGATCCTAGATATCATATCCGGAAGCTAAAACCACTTGGGGTGCTGTAATTCGTCATGACAGGTGAAAAAAACACCGACTTGGGCGTATACGTGGTTTGATTGACGTAAAATGGGAATCGTTAAGTGGTACTCCACGCATGTGTGACTTTCGCCACACCCGACTGCACTTCCTTGATAATGTACATATGTAGACAATCAGGGAGATCAGAGTCGGACTGCCAGGTCAGCAAGGAGATGACTATCGCGTGTATTCTTTGTCGGGAGTGGTCTGTATTCTGCACGTATTTTGCAAGATTAAGGTTTTATACATAATGCCGCATTTTTGTAAATATATTTCATTTTCTTGTGATTTGATTAACACTATACTAAGAACAGTACTAATGTACTAATGAATCTGTTATGAAGTATGTCTATAGGGTCCATGGAAACTGAACAGAAAGACGTCCTTACCAATTAACTCCAATCTGATTAAAACACAGATCCTTATAACCACTCCGTTCAATATCCAACGTAGTGATAATAATGATCTGTATTTTAATCAGATTGCAATTAACTCAGACTGGTGTCAAGCAACGAACATCGGGTCTTAGGAAATAAGGAAAATTTGGAACAAAATTGAGATTTGCAATAGTTTTACTGTCTTTGGACGGGTTATTCTGATATGTCTTTAAAAACCATTTATGATTTGATGACATTTTAACGACATCCTTAAATCTTGCATGTCCTACAGGACATATCATTTCAAGAAGATCTGTCTAGATGACTAGTTACTTCAGGATCGAACATGTTGTCTTTAGATGTTTGATTATGAGAAAATATATTTAAAAAAGTTATATAGTCCATTTACTGTGCAGATCATGAAACTGGCTATTGATAGGGCACTAGTTTAATCAAACAAAAGTCACCTATTCAGTGGCATACAAGAAATTATAGGTTTGTTCACAAAAAAACTAATCCATCTCAAAATCCTTTCGTATTTGGTCAGCACCACATCTGAGTAGAAATCATATTGCATGTATAATACCATAACAATGACCAAATATGGTACGAGTACATAAATGCCTTGTTCAAACATAAAGTCCAGTTAGCGCAGACATATAGTTGCGGAAACAGTAGATATTCAAGTCGGTGTCTGTTGATGTTTAATTGTGCGAGAGAAAGTGTCGATACCGCCTTCAGGATTCCCTTGATGACGTAAACATCAGTTTGACAGTTGGTATATTGAAACCACTCGCATAGCTTTATATTGATATGAAGCAAACCACATTCCCTCCGGACACTACAAGGAGATATAGCGGTTAACAGGAACTCCACACGGAAAATTTATTATAAAATGTAATTAGAATCATTGTTCTCCTGATAAGACAATCATGCAATGGCATTCAATTATCAGTGATATCAATAGCTCCTGAAAACAGACATGCATACGTCATAGTATCAATAGCAATGGTGTATGATATCCCCAACAACAAAAACACGGAGTGTCGGAGAGTTTCCGTTCGTTACGGAGCTGGCTATTGATTCCGTGGCCGGGACAACTGGGTGTTGTATACCGGCCATACTCTCCTGTTAGACTCCGGACCGGATCCATTACCATTATTAGTGTACACCCCATTAGTTCATGTGTATACAGGGCATCGACCGCCAACCAACCACGTCATATCAAATATTCTCAACTATATAAAAGCCTTTTTGTACGAAGCAACAAAACAGAACATTCCATCACCAAGAACCAAACTGCAATGATTGGCCTCTATCTTGAGTATCCTTTGGCCATATTAAAAAACTCAATTGACGCCAGCAAAATAGCAGTACAAAACAAATTATAAACATCTTCCCACTAAGTGGACGTCAATATATACGAGCAGTGCTAGTGCAGAAAGGTATTGAGAACATTTCACCGTCCAGTGCAAATTTGTCAGGAATGCCGACCATGCCAAACTCTTTGAAAAAGCAATGGAAAGCAGAACAACAGCAAGTTAGGTATCCGCGATATGATCAGAAATACTGCATGCTTGATAATTATTGAAAAAATTCTGACGTGGATTGCTAAACTCCTAATCAGATCACTTATTCCCACAGCGAGGGATATACATTGTAGCTACTGCTTGTAAAGGACACTGACTGGATGAAATTGATATTGAAATTATTAATTCATGTCTTTAATGTAATCATTAAGGATCCAAAACGTTGTGTGATTGATGGCTTGTTAATTTATGCAAAGTCATTTCATTATAATTATTACTACAACATATAATCTTTTTTTCCGTAATGGTGCGGTGCATTGTGTATTCAGTGCAATGTCCTGTATTCGGGTAGACAAAGCCAGCAAAGGAAGCATGTCTAATTTAAAGTGCAATATTGACTTACATGTCACCATGGAATTGTCAGTGGAGTATCGAGATAGCAATATTTTAGTTGGATTTCTCAAAGACATATTCGATACGTTTACTGATCACTGGTAAAGCTCGATTAATCAACAATAAGTATTATCAACAATATTTGATAATTACAATTAGTTATAAAAGTAATCATTTTATAACGTTTATCAACAGCAATAGTCATACCCATGGAACCAAGATAAAATTGTCTTTATAGCCAATTGGTCTTCATACGCAGTCCGAATGGTGTGAATTGAATAAATTGGACACTGATAAATTATAATTTTACAAATGTCTTGCAGACTTTGCTAGAAAATATTGAACGGTTTGCTGTCTAGAAATAATAAGGAACGATTGGAGTGCAAAGTACGCGTCGTCGGACACAGTGTACACGTGCCATATCAGCTATGAAACAAAGCCAATGTCAGAGTTATCATAACTTGACTGGTTCGGCCGTTTTCAGTATAATGTGACCGGGTGAGGTGTGTTGCTAGGTGGCTTCGGCGGCATGCTTTAGTGATATAGCACTATAAAAAGGGCAACAGTTCCTCTATACAGAGTTCCTCAATAAAAGAAGACACAAAACAAACAAACAGCACTCTCCAAAAACACGCACTTCGAACTTAACACACGCTACACACTGCATACATGGGAGATAGTCCTTACATGACACTGGCTGTTAATAGGACGTTCAAATAATCAAATAAGTAAACAATCAATCTTGACACCAGACAATGTGTTCGTCCGAAAGCTATTATAACATGACACCAGACAATGTATTCGTCTGAGGGCTATCTTAACTTGACACCAGACAATGTATTCGTCCGAGGGCTATCTTAACTTGACACCAGACAATGTATTCGTCCGAGGGCTATCTTAACTTGACACGAGACAATGTATTCGTCCGAGGGCTATCCTAACTTGGCACCAGACAATGTATTCGTCCGAGGGCTATCTTAACTTGACACCAGACAATGTATTCGTCCGAGGGCTATCTTAACTTGACACCAGACAATGTATTCGTCCGAGGGCTATCTTAACTTGACACCAGACAATGTATTCGTCCGAGGGCTATCTTAACTTGACACCAGACAATGTATTCGTCCGAGAGCTATCTTAACTTGACACCAGACAATGTATTCGTCCGAGGGCTATCTTAACTTGACACCAGACAATGTATTCGTCCGAGGGCTATCTTAACTTGACACCAGACAATGTATTCGTCCGAGGGCTATCTTAACTTGACACCAGACAATGTATTCGTCCGAGGGCTATCTTAACTTGACACACAAGACAATGTATTCGTCTGAGGGCTATCTTAACTTGACACCAGACAATGTATTCGTCCGAGGGCTATCTTAATTTGACACCAGACAATGTATTCGTCCGAGGGATATCCTAACTTGCCACCAGACAATGTATTCGTCCGAGGGCTATCTTAACTTGACACCAGACAATGTATTCGTCCAAGAGCTGTCATACTATGACACCAGACAATGTTTTCGTCCGAGATCTGTCGTACAATAACACCAAGAAAGTACGACAATAAATATATTCTGCAGTTTTAAAGCATATTATGCTTGTACCGGTAAGATATCGTCTTCATACAATTATTGTCATTAAATTATCATTTTGAGCATGTTAGAAACATCTTTGATTTACACAAAAATGAAAGTCCAAACCCAATGGCACTACTGTAAACGAATCCTAATCGAATTGGCTGTAGGGATGGAAAACATGCAAATAGAGGTCACGCTGACCTGTCGCTATTAGCAGCAAAGACACTGAGCTAGCTAAATCATTATACTGTAGGTATCCACATACTCTGAATAATGACAGCGTGTTTTGTTAATTTCACTTCCTTGGAGTCCCAAATGGTCACAATTTAAGCATCTATGAAACAATGTGAGGATAAGGATTTTTAATTTTTGTAATTTTAATCAAATTGAAAACAAATGACATGGGAATAAAGACCGCCGCTTTGCTATAGATCTATTTGCAGACAGATCTGTTTAAATACAATTTATATTTATAGTACGACTACCAATAAAATTATGTTAAACATTGGATAACGACAGCAAATGTTTTAACAATGAACACAACGGATAGCCAACGAGCAAACTGAAAATGGATAGAGGATATTCTTTGTTTCTTTCTGAAAACCAGTTATATTTCATCGAGTAAGGTGGAAACACCAATATCAAAATTTCCAACTCACGAGATGAAATATTACTGGTATTCATCAAGAAACAAGGAATATTCTATTTATTACATTTGTTTTCTCGCTTCCATTTACAGACGACCATCACTAATAGTCCCGCAAAAGGCTATTCCGCCATTGTATATTACAGTTATTTTCCCTTTGCGATTAATACGTCGTGTGAGCTAGTGTCATATTTCTACACAAAATTATGACGTCATTTTTGTGCACAAAATAATGACATAACAATCAAAATGATGTTTTTCACTATCAAAGCTTTATTCCGATTGGTCAAAAGCGACTGAAAATATAAAGATTTTACTTATATTTTCACCATAAAACCTATATTTCACTGGGAAAAATGTAATAAAAGCGAACAATTCTAGTAAATAAATTCTCTACGTATTATTTATTGGATATTATTTGTGTTAAAGTAGCATCAGATGCATTTATTCATCCTTCAAAATTTGTATATATAATATAATAAACCATTATCATAAGTTATTTTTTCGCTTTTGAATAATACGTTTTTGAGTTGAAAAAGTCTATATAATCCTGATATAAAGTAATAAGAGATATAGCCGCAAAATGCATAACCCTCACTGATCTCCATATCGCGCATAAATTATATACAAATTTAAATAATGGTATATCTCGGTTGCCGATAGTGTGTCTCCATCTGCGTGCATAGACGGATTATATTTGGTATGGGTTTACTTATGACGGGATGTGGTGGAATGCTAAATGGCCCAAGTAGGAGTCAGCATAATAAGGTCACACGTTGAGTAAACAAGACGGCGATCAATGGCTATAGTTAATTAGCGGTATTGGCCGACCCTCCATTATTGATGAGGACGGAGAGAGAGGGTGTGTTGGCACTAACGCATAGACAATGGACAACAGCGTCATTACGTCTCCATAACTTTTATATTCTGATTTAACGTCTGCTTTATGTCAAAACGCATTTCCATGATGCTTACAAACGTCTGATTGTAAGAGTGATTCAAACTATAAAATAGATTTTTAACTGTTGCGCTCCTCAGTTTGAATATTAGTTAAAACACATTATCATCATCCATTACTGCTTTGAAACTTTACCTTGAAATCCTTGGGATTTGTACCAGATTACTTTCTTTTAAAATACCATTGTTTTCTTACCAACTGGCTTAATGTTTTCCTATCAAAACAACCAATTTAGGTTGGGGTTTTTTTACCCTAGTTCCACTGTGCCGATCGGTCCTTGTTCGTTGCTTGCAATATGCCGAAGGAAAAAAGAATATAATTATTTTTTTGCCAATCAATCCTTCATCGAGGGTCAGCGAGAGGTGATGAAATATATATTGACTGTAGAGGTATTAAGGCGAAGTATAAATTTTAGAATCGTATTTTGGTTTCTTGTCATCCTCATAGCTCTAGGCTTGTACTAGATGTAGGATTGTGTGTACATTTTAAATTACTCATGGAAAACCATGATAAAACAGAGTCCCATCTTTACAGGTGTTTAGTTGCTTGTTTATTATGTATTTTGGATACGATACCATTGCTATTGTCTTTAGTTTGTTGTATACTACATATTATTCAAAAAGAGTTTAGTTTGGATTCTGTTTACTACGAAAATGTTTTTACGAAGTTTTCGGGATGTTTGCATTATGTATTTGTTGTGTTTACCTTGTAGGATAGGATGTGGTTCTGGATATCTGCCTACCATCACATCGCTATCAGCACTCCCTGATGTGTATTTGTGTATTTATGTGCTAGGATAGTACACATGCTGAGACAACTGGAGTTTCTATCCGAAATATTAGTTTATACAAATCGGAAGGTAATTGAAGTATTTATCAGGAATATTACTGGAGTTTAAATATCTTGACAGTTCTGCTTGACATTCTATTCCTTTCAAATAGAAAGTCAGTCATCGAATTTGAGCGTTTTACTTATGTATGTTTAATAATCATTATTTCATGCCTTGGGAACTGCATTTAATAGGATGAGTGTTTTCTTTTCTGTTTCCCAGTTACACTTAATTATGCTTTAACAATACCATATAAACTGACCGATTTTTAATGCGGAAATATTGACAAGATGATATATTTGGTTTTTAAAATATGCACAATCCTCTTTTGCGTATTTATATATAAAACTAATTCGAAGGCTGAAATATTTTTTCTTCTGTATTATTATTCTCAATATGTAAAGTTGATGGTCGAGAACGATTGCAAAATAGTCCAATAGCTTAAAACACGTTTTTGCTCAGGCCTGGGACTTTCAAGTGACCTGAATGATATAGCTTACTATAAAGAGACCGTGAAGGGGTGAACAACTGACGCCTCACGCGCTGCTGAAGATCACGGGTCAGAAACAATCGCGATACGGTCAGCGAACAATAAGTGGTGGTGTCATTGTTCTTAATATTGCTGGACATTTCGGGGTCATTATCCTAAATATTACCGTTATCAAATGTCCAACCTTCAGAATCATATGGTTACAGCACATGTGGGTCATGTTATCACATGTGGGTCACGTTATCACATGTGGGTCATGTTACACATGTGGGTCACGTTATCACATGTGGGTCACGTTATCCGTGTGGGTCATGTTATCACATGTGGGTCACGTTATCACATGTGGGTTACGTTATCACATGTGGGTCATGTTATCACATGTGGGTCAAGTTATCACATGTGGGTCACGTTATCACATGTGGGTCACGTTATCACATGTGGGTCATGTTATCACATGTGGGTCACGTTATCACATGTGGGTCACGTTATTACTATATATACTGTATTTCATTTAGCGATGTCCTGTTTGATTTTAATTTCTTGGAGAGGAAAATTAGCGCATTCGTCTATTTGAAACAGTTATATAAGTTATGTTACAGTACGTTACGTTGTCATCGGCCTGTAATGTGAACAAAACGAAAATCCATGATAAGAACATTTTGGGCCATTGGCTCTTACTTTTACAAACTTAACCCTGTGCTACGATATTCCTTTATTTCTTTAATAATTACTACATGGTATATTGCCAATGCCTGAATTAATCTGAAATCGGCCCAATCATTTTCTCGGACAAAATGATTCCTGCCACGATGTTTTGTACGTTGAAACCCTTTAAACATGAGAAGGGTAATGTATCCGTGGCGGCATCAACAACACTCTGATACTAGAATGAGCAAATGAATGTTTTTCGCAGCATCATGTGGCACCCAGTAACCCGTTATCGGTCTTCCATGTCTGGCCTGGCTGTCAAATCTTGTACGATTTGTCAGACAAATGTTCTTTTAGAATGATGCTTTTGCTTCATCTCTAAACTAACAAATGATAACATATACGGTACAAACCTATAAATCGATACATTAATGAATAAGTTCGGCACCACGGAAAATATTAACATGCTAAACCCTGTACAGAGGCACCTAAAGACGGAATGTGACCCTGATTGACGACTCGGACTCCGTGACGACACAGGTCAGATACCGCAAGGATGGATGGGTTCTCCAGAAATCTACAAATGGGGTTCGATCTGTGTGGAAGTGTTGGTAATGGTAATAGATGAGGGGTAGGGCTGTTTTGGATCACCGAGGTGGCTTGGCGCGGACAGGAGGCCGATGTAGGTCGAACAAAAACACTGGTCTTTGTCTCTCAGTCCTTCCATACATCAATGACCTTTAGATAAAAACCTCTGTGGATATAGATCTTTCATTAGTATTCTCGGTAAATAAGTAGACATGTTGCTCTAAAACACTACAAAGGTCACATCAGTCGGTGGTATTCTTCCCATCTAGTCATCAATTCAACAAAACAAGTCTATCCAATTTAAATCTACCATTCTCGTATAGTATACTCCAGACTGTCGTTGACTACATGGATGTAGAACGATTTCCCTTCTCATTTATATATTTTATTAAGGAGTTTGGAATTTAATGTTGTTCCAGCGCTGCAGTTATGTTTTGAATGAGAAATGGAAGCATCCCGCATCCTACGAACAATATTGTTTCTTTTTTTTCTAATTTTTGATACAAACCAAAATTTCTGTCGAGCATATCTGTCTCGGGGGAGCCCCAAACATCAGTTTTATGTTGTTTCTGTCCCTTCAGCTGATGTGCTATCCCCGGTGTAGTTCTATATGGCTCTGCCTGGCGGTAAACCACAGCCCTTCGTCCATTCTTTTGACAATTATAGTTCAATTTCTGAATGGAAATTTTATCATGCCTCTGTTTAAATTGATCAATATGGTGCCGATATGATACGACTGGGACTGGAATTTGATATGGGTCTGTGAAGATTCCCAGTTTACGTTGATAAATAAACTTTACTCACCGTTATTGACACTCTACGGGGTAAGCAAATAACAGTGACGTCACAGAAATGACGTTTCACTTGAAATATAATGAAAGAGATGGCCACTTAAATACCCTATTACTCACTGAGCATATTTACATTATGGATTAACATTTGAATTGGATTCTATATTTACTATATATGCTTAGAGGATATACCAACTAATGGATCACACAAACCGAGTCATCCCTAACCTACAACATCATTAAGTGGTATATTATATTCTTTGGATTAAGCAAAGGTAAACTTATCGATGCATTCCTAGTACACTTCTTTATTCACGTTTTTTCCTTTCTGACGTTTCAACAGTCAACCCAGTACACTATTAACAGATATTTCCCACCAGCACTACATATAAATTGGTTCGTATTTCAATGTACCATCATATTGAGTGAATGGTTATAGGCCTGTCTCTTTTTAAGACAACAATTAAGAGTTTTATAAAAGCTTTTTACGGTGAGATTTTGTGTAAAGGTATACGACGTTTTCGAGTGCGACATGTAGACTAATAGAATATTTGTTTTATTTTTAAACTTGTCATACATAATTGTTATTAAGTTTAAATTAAGCATACATACAATGAAATACAAAATTATTTATCCCGCATTTACAGCTTTGTTAAATTACAATTTTTTTGCTCCCTAAATAACGTAAATTGACATAGTAACTACTTTGTTTACATTACGATCATGATGTTTGATTATCATAATAGGCTACGTACACAGATAGTTGTACGTATTGTATCTGTAATACAATTATCGACATTAATGCATAAGATACGAACGCTGGACAGAAGAGTACATTTTCTTAATCTCAAATGAATCATCCATACATAAATCTGGTGATCTTAAGAATAAAGAAATGTTGCATCTTAATTCCCCACCTGCCATCAATCATCAGAAGCCATGTGTAGTCACTCGGAACGGATCGTGTTCCATGCAAAATTTCATTAATTATGTGTGCATTCATTTCTATCGAGGGGAAATGCGTGTGCATATCAGGTCAAGATTACAAAGTTATTAATCATTTCTATATAATTACGGCACATTTCGCGCGAACTCTGTCGATAACAGTGAGTTCTGAGGCAGTGATGGTATTAACACTTTTATAATCACTGATACGGTTCAGTGAGCAGGCCGCGGTATTCAGCTGAAGCCCATCTGTCTATACTCATGACAAAGATGCAGGTGTATGTTTCTCACGCGATACAATACATCATACACCTGCGCAGAAATTACGTGATTTACTTCTGACATTTGTAAACAACATAGCGTACAGGGTAGATGTTTATCAATCGCTGATTCTGGATGTTATCGCAATACCATCCTTGGATGTTATCGCAATAAACAGGAAACAATGTATCAATACCATTCCCTTGTCTATACAGTAAATTAGTGGGACTAAGTCCCATGTATCAATTTTAACCATAACCTTAAGTTGTAAAAATGAACGATCGCTTTACATTTAAAAGTATCTAATTGAATAAACAAGAGCCCATATCGTGGTAAAATAACTCTTTATGGTTAACGATAATATAAAAACAATACAAGGAACCTCCTTAGTCTCTACATCCTTCATCCATATAATGAATTCAAGTGTATATTTTGTGGGTTCTTAGATAAAATATGATTGTGTCCTCAAATCCCCCCTTCTATCTGTAACGAACGGAGACTGAACCCGATAATATCCTGCGCCCTTTTTGGAATACTTCTATGTTGTATATGTTGTTCGGCATCAATTAAAAACCCCTAAGATAGTGGAGAACTAAGTCCTTGGAAAAACATGATATAATTTTTACGAAAATACATTTGCATGTTATTCGGCAAATGAACCTTAAGTAAAAGTGTAAAATGAGGAACGAAAACAATAGCAAAGCTTTACATTTAAAAGTTATTTTAGGTTTTGATAATGTTATAATTACTGTTATTTTGGGGAACCCGCTATGTCTATTGAATAAATGTATTGTCCTTCCCTAATGAAGTTTCACACCAAATATGGATGAAATCAACTCAAGGATGAAGGAGGAGTAGGATTTTAAAGCTTAAATTAAGAAAAATTGCCCTTTTGGGGCCCCACCCCTCAGCCCCTAGGGGTCGGACCAGGCTCATTTATATAAAATATGATTGTCCTTCCCCAATGATGTTTCAAACCAAATATGAATGAAATTCATCCAAGGGTGAAGGAGGAGTAGGCTTTTGTATAAATAGTCTTACGCACGACGCACGGCGCACGGCGCACGACGCACGACGACGGACAAAACACTACGATGACAATAGGTCATCCTGACCTTCGGTCAGATGACCTAAAAATCAAATATGATTTGTATATTTGGATCACGGTGTATATAATCAAATAAAAATGTGACCCTTTTTACCATAATACATGTGTAATTAAAATGTTAAAATACGATATCATTGCAGAGCAATAGATTGTTGTTATGCAAACACTGCTATGAAATATTTAGCTTGATAAATTAAAAAACGTATCAAGTAACGAAGCCAGTATTCTTTGCAAAAGCACTTTACAATGGTCTTCCTGTTTTAACGAGTGAGTTTATTGGAATATAAAGAATGGATATTCCTGTGGTCGATTTCATGGGATGATTTATTGAATTGATCATAATTCGTCATGAACTGCTTCCCAGTTCATTAAATTTACACCGAGTCCAACTCGATCCATCACCCAACGGAACCAGAAGAAGTACGATTTATCTATTCCTACAGAAGACAATAGATCCATATTTAAAGGCTCTATAAAAACCTACGTTTGAGAAAATAACGCAGGCTTTAAAACAATATTGGAGTTGTTGATTTCTCATGTAACTACGTGACTATTTCAAAAATAAGAATTGTGATTAATGTTTTTAAGTGAAAATTGATGTGAACATAGTAGGAATATTCATCGTATGTTCTTAGTGCTCATCTTTGTTTCTCACTGCATTTTATAACCTGAGCTTAACGTCCATTTTTGGGACCTTTTTAATGACAGGTCATCAAATGAACCCTTCGATAGACCTTAACATGATGTAAAGAGATATAATGAGGCGATCACTCTGTCCGACTTTCTATAAGTTAGGTCTAATTGATACAAATGTCCGTCAAATCGTATCGTTCAATTAGAACACTTCCGCGGATAGACATTACATATCTATTTGATATGATTCTTGCACTACAGACATCAACTACTGGTGAATTCAAGTTTCCGCTTACAGTGCGTGTCTCCCGAAAAACAAAACGTCGCAGAGAAAAAACAAGAGGCGGAAAAGTTATATTAATGAGAATTATATTAACCAGGTATAAATGATTCAGTAGGGAGGCTAAAAGGGACGGAAAATAGAATTCTTGGACGAATGTTTATCGAAGCTGTCCTTAATCAGTGATAGCCACCGACAAACGCTAATTGGGAGAGAAGAAGTGGTGACATAGTTGATGAGACAGAATATCCCAGCTTCGGTAATTAGTATCCCTTGTGATCCTGGCAGTCAGCTGTAGTGCATACAAACTACGTAACCATTTCATGTCACTGTAGATCTAGGTATAGTTCTGGTGCGAAAACAGTTCCTTCCAGGACATGCCTAACCAGCATTATTTAATAGGACAGCGCATTATTGACAGAAAACGGGACTCTTTCGATCCCAAATTGGACTTAAATTCTTTATAAGCACAACATAAAATCAATGGTTATGAAGTTTTACGGCACCTGCATTGAAGTTTTCTTTAATCTGGGAGCCCTGCATGTCTGTCTTTACGCTAAGTGAGTTACAGGAAAACATGATCATCATTTAGATTTGAATACATGTCATTTTCTGTGCATGCAACTTGATGTAATTGTGCCTTTCTGCCAAGCCTTGTATATTACTTAGTTCCAAATGTAATTCACGTTCGGGGTTCTAACCAAGTTTCTCGGCCTATGACATTTGTTCACGGGAACGAACGATAGACGCCGTCAAGAGTGAATTGAAGCCATCGTAAATATGTAAATTCTTATTTTTTTAGCGAATAGAATCAGCACAAATGTCATTATAAAAACTACCGAAAAATTCAATATTGAGCTCAAATATCGGGGTACAAAATAGATTGAATATACGATTACAATCTGTTATGTTTATTGGTCCCATTTCATTTGAAACCTACTTGTTCTAGTTGTTAATATAAGTCAGGTCGCTTTTGTTTTAGAAGCAGTCTCAAAATGGTTATATTCAAAGATATTGCCAAGTTCGATATTAACTACAATCTTTTTTACAAAATAAACACACAATTACAATAACATTTGCATGCGTTCATGTGTTTTCTTTCAAACTGCTAACAATATGGCATTTATTTTTTCCAATATGGGTTCTTTAAATGCATATTCTAAGCGCAGAACTTTCCTAAGTGCTTAAAACGTACGATCAATTAACGTATTGATATGGAGAAATATGATAACAATGTCAATTAAGTGATGAATTAGTTTTATGACAACACAAAACAGCTAGTTAATGTCTCTGCGGACAAGAATACATGCTTCATGTATTAAGATGATTGGAATTTGTTTATATTGTTGCCAAGCGTAATGCGCCTGGTTTTAATTATCTTAAATTATTGCTAACGCCTGTTATAATACAAATGGATTCGACAAAATGTTTCCATAGCTCACAATTGTTCTTTCCTCTTGCATGTAATTCATATTAAAGACTGATTCCCTATGGGGACACAAATTAGCCAGGATAATTATTGTAAGCGTATTGTTGTAAAATCAGAAGCATTTTAAAGATATGAGTAGAATGAAATAAAGATGGTATTTTAAACCACATGATTTTCACGTATTACGAATACATTAATTCACAATCATTTGGTTTGATTTGGTGTAGTATAGTTACGTCCTATAACAGCCACTGACATGTAAGGACGGCCTCCCATGTATGTGCTTGTACGAAGTGTAAGGAGCGTGTTTTGGGGGACTGTGGTACATGTATATTCGTTTTGTGTCTTCTTCTTTTTATGGTGCTATATCACTGCAGCATGTCGCGGAAGACACCAAACAACACCATCAAGGGATCTTACTGACAATTGTGCTTGCATTTATACATTTTATGCAATATTTGCAAAATATTCGAAATCTCGTATGAGCTCTCGTGAAATTACGATAAAGTGTGTATCATGACATTGACGTGATGCAGTAATACCGACAAGTGAGCATTTATACCATAAGCTCAGGTGTAGGATGGTAGTACCTTGTATGTCTTGTATAACTTCAGTTTGGTTTTATCAATATGAAATACAAGTTGAAAGTTTTATTATATCTATACATGTATTTAATATGGGATTATGTACCTATTCGGCTTCGCTTCTCATTTAAAAAGAGAACAGAAACCAGTTTATTTTTTTCTGTTATATCCTTTAACAGCCTGAGTCGAATAATTCAAGGGAATATTAAGATATCTTCTCAAATTATCATTTTCGTTGCGTTTTTTTGTATTTAATTTATTTTTTGTCGGTTAAATTCAATTAATATTCCTATACCTCAAATTACATTCTATTTGAACTGGAGTAAAAACTATATGATATTGACAAAAATTATAAAAGCACAGATGCATTCTGGTAGGCATTTAATAATAACTAGTATACAATTGTAATCTTAAATATTTATATCAAAAATTGAAAGACAAGGCAAATTAAAATCATGGCGTTCAAAACACTTTTTTGACCGGTGGGACAAGTACCTCTTCCAAGTGCGAAAGTGAGTGAAAAAGTGATGTCTGTTTTAATCTGTCTCTGCACACTTATAGTTGTGGAATAAGCAAAAAAAATTGTTTCAAATGAAAATTATGAAAAGTGAAGAAAACCTGTAATTTGTAAAACTGACAGGATCTTTGAAAGCATAACTCTAAAATAAACTATCTTTTGAATACTGCATTTTTACTTTTGACATTTCTTCATTGAAACAGTTCATGTAATTTTGTGAAAATCGTAGAAATGAGTTTTGTTTTTGCGTTACAATATGACATTGACCTACTTTGAATTTATACAAGTTGGGAATTTCGTCGAGCGAAACAAGGGTCATGGTTATTTGTATAATATTCAGCCTTGGAATTCTAGTCCATTTCTAAATTACATAATTGCATTGGCAGTAACCACATAGCCTACGGCTGGCCCGTGCCTAGTCTTAACACACTAATGGGATAGGGACTACCGGAAACAACGCAAACCTATCATTTTCCAAATGTATGGAGCTCTTCTACGGAGAGAACTAAATCAGAAGCAAGATGTGCTTCCGAATGATAGAATGTTCGCCTTCGTCACAGATAATAATAGCTGTGAGAAAGTAAACAAAATATTATCCTGAATGGTTACAGGATCAAATCGAGATTTCCTTTTCCATTTAAGTATAACAATAGATCTTCAATATAACGGCACCATTAATTATGGAATAGCAAAACAGCCTCCATCTCTTCTATTGATCTGGTTCCACAGATTTTCGTAGAAGCAGACGACACGCCAGTAGTATTGGGCCCGTGTGCAAAACTTAAAAATAAAAAGTCTAGCAATAGACAACTTTTTTTCACGATCGCAGATACTGGATTTAAATTTCCCGGCTTTATTTATCACAATGCGTTTTCATTGGCTAATCGACATCACATGATTGATGACCCCTTTTTCCGAGTGTAAACCCCATAGGGGCCAGATCAAATTTTCAGCTGACCGCCATCTTTAATTCCTCCAGCCGTTCCAGAAAACTTCTACACATAGATCACAGAAAACATTTTCAAACATCTGTTTTTTCCACGTACAGGACACATTGGATTCCTGGTGAGTGAATTCGCTTGAGATATATGCGGTTTGTTTACATGATTGGGTCAAACACGTGTTCCAATGAACCATGTCTGACAGCGTAATGGCGTCTCGTAGGAATGTTTTAGTGTTGGGCCATAGCTTTATATCTCGGCTTTCACGTTATGTAAACGAGCTACCATCTCGGTCGAATCTAGGACTTCAGTATGATTCAGTTAGATTTACTGGGCTTCCTGGCGGTAGTATCAATCGAATCGTAAGAGAATTTTCACGCAGTTATCGCGAGTCACATTTTGACTTGGTTTGTTTACAGTGCGGGGGCAATGATTTGAGTAGTCCTTCGGCAGACCCAGAGTCGGTTGTTCGGGAGTTGTGTGCATTTGTAGATTGGCTCTTAGATATAGGTGGTGTTTAGAAAGGTTGCAGTTTGTAAGTTATTTTTCCGAGCCTCGACCCGCACTCGTAAAGGGGATGTATCGGTAGAAGTTTACAATGATCGTGTTTCTCAGGTTAATTCTCTCCTAGCAGAACGTTTGTGTATGCCTCGGGCTATTCTTTGGGACCATAGGCGGTCAATCTGGAATGTATTTCCTCTTTTACACACTGACGGTGTTCATCTTCGGGATCAGAAACCCTACTTTCGATCTATTAAAAGTTGTGTGATTTTTGCCCTCGGCTCAGATTAGACTTTCAGCTGTCGTTGTTCATGCGTGTTGATACGAGTTGTCCCCCCTTTCCCAATAGCTTTATTATGCGAAGACTGTCATTTCAATTCAGACAACAATATTTTTAAATAGCCTTTCATAAATTGAATTTCTTGCAAGTTTATGCTTTTCAGTTATTATATATTATTTAGTTTTAATTCTTTTGGAGTCTGTTATAGTATTCTTGGAGCAACTGTATAGCAATATTTAGTAACTCAATATAAGCTTATCTATTATTGACTACATTACAAAATACTTTTAAACTGTGTAAAAAAAAAAAAAAAAAAAAAAAAAAAAAAAAAAGTTGCTTTCTTTAATAATGTACCGCTTCTCAGGGCCTTGCTTCGGCATATACGCCATATTCTGCTTCGGTAGAGGTGTAAACCCAGAGCTGCTTGTACTATATATGAAGTTAGTAGATCTTGTGAGTCTCTGGCTCAGAATTTTGAACGTTTACAATACTAAATGAATTTTGCCCTGCCTTTGGCCGGCTTCATCAGAATAAGATTACTTGTGAGTCTCTGGCTCAGAATTTTAAAATGTTTACATTATAAATGAATTTTGCCCTGCCTTTGGCCGGCTTCATCAGAATGGATTACTTGTGAGTCTGACTCAATTTGCCTTATATTAATTCTTGAATTTTGCCTTGCCTTTGGCCGGCTACTTGATATCTATATTACATTACATAATCGACATTATTGGTTGAAATCATATCTTATTTAATAATATGATTTGTGAGTCTCGAGTTTATGATAAGCATTTATGCACCCTACAATATCATTTTACCCTGCCTTTTTCTCATATTATAGCAACATTTCTTTTCAAATTTTAGATTTGTTGTCAATGTATGGATATTTACCATTGCATTCAATGTTGGGGTGTACATCTGTTAAGTGCTCCTGTATCTTCTAAATAAGAAGGTGAAGGTTAAAAAAAAAAAAAAAAAAAAAAAAAAAAAAAAAAAAAAAAAAAATGTTCTGGCTTTCCTTTCTTTATTTCCTAGACAATGCCTCCCAAGAAGCGCCGGACGGCAGCTACAAATAATGTTCATGCGCCAGAGCCACAACAACAACAGGCTAACACAGCTTCTGTGCCGGACGCCGATTCAAGGGATGTGTCCCAGGAACCTGAAAGGGGGACAACCTCTATAACTGAAGACCGGTTAAAGGCCCTGATGAAGGAGGCCTTTAAATGCAGGCTTACAGGAGGCAAGGAACCAAACCGGGAGAATATCAACTGGCGGTATTGCTGCTAATGCACAGTCCCGGCAGTGCCATACCACAAGACGTAGGACCTCCACCCATGACCTCAAATACCCCAGCCACCTCTAATCATAGTGCGAGTGCTGTCACCGTGGAGGACTCTGTAGGTGGATTCGATAATCCTTCCTGTAATCAACTCGCAGATGACAACTACTTCTGATGAAACTGACTATCAGCTTCAGATAACCACCCCACTAGTGGATCTGGTTGAAAAATTAAACAAAAACTACGTAATGGGCAAGTTTGTGGACATGAGTTTTCAATAACAGAAAAGAACACTGACTCTTTACAAATGGTACTGTCTACAGATGACAGTGGAAATACAAACATTCAGTGGGTACACAAAAGACACACAAACCAACAAACCCCTAACCATCGAAGAATGGACGACGAAATTCTCCATTTATATTGCCGTTTTTTTGTTTAAATGATCAGGCAGCATATCCTCAGCTCCTCAAAGTACCAATCCATGATACGCAATTTTAGCATCAAAACCAGCTGATTGGCAATTTTATGACACCAATTTTTCGGCGTCTCCGCGCAAATGCTAATTACTCCTCTCGTTGGGACATGCTTCATCTCGAGCTATGGAATGAAGCTCTCTCCCGTCGCCCGACCTCGGGATCAATCGACAAATAAACCGGGAATATGTCACAAATTTGCTCGCGGCGAGTATTGTGGTGGTTGTCGCTACTCCCATAAATGTGGCATTTGTAATGCCAAACATCCGGTAACGCAATGCCCAGTTATGGCACATTCCCGTCCACATATACAGACACCCCCGCGTTTTCGACAAACTTTTCGTCCCCGTCAAAACACCTCCAACCAGCCAAGATTTTTCCCCCGCGGTAGTGGTTTTGGACCCCAACGCCCTCGACATTACTACCCCTATTAATGTCAAAGCACATTAGCACTGGTACTTGAGGAGTATGACAAGGATAAAGCCATGTTTTTAATCAATGGTTTCTCAAAAGGTTTTGTAAATTCACTTTGAAGGCAGTCCCATGGGCCACACTTGCAATAATTTAAAATCTGCGATTGATATGCCTGAGGTGGTTGATAAGAAGTTAAAGAAAGAATTAGAGGCAGGCAGAATTGCTGGGCCTTTTGTAGAGCCCCCTTTTTCCTAATATGCATATAAGTCCTCTAGGTGTAGTTCCAAAGAAGATAGAAGGTCAATTTCGTTTTTTTAATTCACCACCTCAGTTATCCAATGGTAGTTCAGTGAATGATGGGATACCTGAAGAATATTTCATCAGTACAATATCATAATATTCAAGATGCTATTTCATTTATTAAACATCTACCAAATGCATTTTTGGCCAAAAAGCTGATATAGAGTCCGCATTTCGGATAATTCCAATTCATCCAAGTCAGCGGCACCTACTTGGTTTTAAATGGAAAAATCAGTTTTATTATGATAAGTGTCTTCCCATGGGACTTGCTGAAAGTTGTAGAATATTTGAGGCATTCAGTACGGCCATTGAATGGGCGGCATATCGGCACTGCAAAAGCATCAGCCATAGTTCATGTTTTGGATGATTTTTTATTTATCGAATCTTCCCTTTCCCAATGTGCTCAAAGTCTCCAAAATTTTACTAAATTATGTTCAGAGATAGGAGTACCCCTGGCTCCAGATAAAACTTTTGGCCCGGACCAGGTCATGCCGTTTCTTGGCATTACATAAGATACAATATACAAGAAGCTAGATTGCATTAGACAAATTTAGATGAATGTAGGAATCTATGTAGGAGCATTCCAGAACAAAAAGAAAATAACTCTCAAAGAACTTCAGTCCATTATTGGAAAACTTCAATTTGCAACCAGTGTTGTTGGTACCTGGTCGCCCATTTCTACGACGATTGATAGACTTAACAAAAGGTAATTAGAAAACCTAGTTACAAAATTCGTCTTAATAGTGGTGGTCGAGCAGATCTGAACATGTGGGGCGAATTTTTAGATCGTTTCAACGGAAAGAGTTTTTTCCTCTCAGATACCTGGCTGACATCAGACACATTGAGTTTATATACAGATGCTTCATCCACAATAGGATACGGTGCTGTATTTGGCAACTC